>NC_090661.1:93815216-94144382 GCF_013368605.1 Nyctibius grandis
CCCTTCTCTTTTAATCTTCATGTTACTCTTAGTACCCAACAGAAGAGCAAGCCTCTCCTTGCTGGTGGACTGGCTGCGTGCCCACCGTGCTCCACCTACGGCACTGGGTGGGTGTCACAGTGTCCTCTCCATCCCCAGTGACAACTGGCGTCTGCAATGACTTTTTTTCTCCTAGATTATGTCAGACGAACGGGGGGCAAGATCCTGGTGCACTGCGAAGCGGGGATTTCACGCTCTCCCACCATCTGCATGGCGTATCTCATGAAGACGAAGAAGCTCCGCTTGGAGGAAGCCTTCGATTACATCAAGCAGCGCCGGAGCCTGATCTCGCCAAACTTTGGTTTCATGGGCCAGCTGCTGCAATACGAGTCGGAGATCTTGTCTTCCACTCCCAGCCCCCCCGTCGCCTCGTGCAAAAGAGAAGCCGCGTCTTTCTTTGCAGAAGAACTGACGTTAAGCAAAAACTTTGAAGGCTCGTGTTTTGCCTTTCCTACCTCAGTGCTGAGTTCTGTGCCCATCCACTCTCCCGTCCATCAGCTGAAACTCAGCCCAATGACGGCGTCTTCATCCTGCTGAACACTCCGGGGAGACCGGAGCTGGTGTGGTCCTCTGATCCGGACTGTGACCCCCAACAAGAACATTTCATGAATGTGCAATAGAGAAACCTCATCGACTTAGTCTGAGACGGAGTGGTTGTCATGGGTCATACTTCCCATATGCTGTGACTGTAAGATGCAAGTGCTCTAAGTGTGGAAGGTTTTCTGAACTTTTATTGTCTTTTTTTAAAAAAAAAAAGAAAAAGTGGGTTTTTTAGGTTTTTATCCACAGAGCGTGCACCCACTACTGTATTTCCAGATTCCTGGGGAGCAATGAGAAATCCATTTAGTATGTTCTCAGTTCCCATCTCCTTTCCTTCTTATTTTTGAAAAGACCCTTATTTAAAGTTTCAAGCAATAAACAGCAGCAGCGGGGAAGAAAGCAAAACAAAAAGCACCACCTCTGCAAGGGGGTGGGAGTGAATGAATATTCCTTATGCTTTTTCTCCAGCTTTCCTCCTCCCCTCTCTTGTGTTGTGTTTCAGGGAGCAAAGGGATGGGGCAGCGGGAGGGATCTCCTTTCCCAGGACACTGTTGCACAACCAGGTGAAAATCCCCTCTCCTGCTCCAGCCTCTGAAGTGTCAGGTATTGACCACAGTGTAACTGGATACCAAACCAGACCAGTGGATCCATTCAGGTGTGGCATTTCCTGTACTCTGCATTTGCCTTTGTACTGGATGTGCTTTTAACTAAAGCAGGGGACTTAACGAAGCTATCAGGCTACCCTGCTGAGCTATTATCCTCCCATCTGTTATTTAAGAACAGCCCTAGAGTACTTGAATGTCTCCACAATCCTCATCCGAGTTACTTCCCATCAGCTGACACTGCAACTGCTGGATTTCACACCAAAAAAAACCCCAACGTGACAAGCTTGGCTCCAAGCCACCTCTTCCTCCATCCCTCCCAAGTGTTCACAACGTGTATTGTGTGTGGTCAAGTGGTCTTGTTCAGTGTTACGTGGCTTGCTTAGTGTGTGTGGTCGCCTTCTAGCCAGCCTTCCTCTGTGAAAACTGGTCACATTTGTTTCTGTGTTTCCAGGGAGTTCAGAACGAACAGCTCTCTTTGTCTGTTGACCTTTTTATTTTTTTTAATATGTAATATGTATGGGAAATGGCAATAATTTCCAGAAGATCTTGTGAATGTGAAAGAAAACCTGCAACGGTTTTTATGGAGTGTGAAAAATAATAAAGAAAAAAGAATGCCAGGAAAAGAAAGTTGTTTGTTGTACTTGCAGTGAGCTACAAAAGTGCTTTGGCAGAGCTTGGAGGCAGGAGAGGTCACCTGAGAAAAACGCAATGGCCCAAAAGTGGTATAAGGAGGGAGAAGAGGAGGGTAAGCACCCCTGGGCTCTGTGCTGAAAGCCTGCAAGGTGCATCTCTCTACGGAAGGGAGAAGGTGAGGGGGAGGATTGTTTGAAACCGAATGACATGAGTCACGATGGTGTCACTTCCCAGCCGCCGGGCAGGCACTTCTGGTTTGATTCATGCATGTGTTATATAAGATTTGCCATCTTGCTGGAGATGAAAATCTGAAGTAGGCACAGCCCCCATTTTCTTCCCAAGCACACACCATGAGATGCTGCATGCCCTGGTCCCTGGCGTGATGCTCCCGGGTGGCCTGTGGCACACTCTGGATGCCACAGGCCACCCGGGAGCGTCACACCAGGGACCAGGGCATGTGAGTAATGTTCATTTTTTCACTTAACTGAAAAAAATTAATTTGAGATGCCAGCCTCTCTGAGCCATTTCATACCCCTTTTCAGCTGGAAGTTTTTAGGCTCTTTCTGGCTCATCCCTGCAGCACATTTATAATCTGCATTTCCAAGTTATCCAGTTGAAAAATTGATGGTAGATGTCTGGGTGACTTACAAAGCATCTGTGCTCTCTGGGGTTCATCCATTTGTAACATCCTCCCCCTGAGAAGCAAATCTTACAGGTGAGAAGCTGTCATTGGAGATGAGCCTCAGATTTCTTCCCTGTGTCAGGGGGACATGGCAGCAGCCCTGCCTGGGCTCTGGGAAATGTGAACAGGGGTGGGGAACCAGCAGCCGGGGAGGTGAGGCAGGTGATCTAGTAAGACCAGATCGATTAATTTTCTGAAAGATCTGATTGCTTCCCTTAGGGAACTCTGGAAAGTGCTCTCAGCCCTCACAAGCACCCAAGCAGAAATGGTGCTAGGCTTAGTGAGAGTGACGGAGACCTACAACCTTGAGAGAAACCGCAGCCAACAGCTCTTGTTAAAGCAGTGTAAAACCCCCGTCTGAGGGAATGACCAGCTTTGTTTCTCAAAGGTGAGGAAGCTGAAACCCTCTGCAAAGCCCATGATGTTTGCCATGGGAACCTGCAGAGCACAAGGCAGTGGGCTGAAGGGGTTAACGGAGGGACTGCTGGCCTTGGCAGATTTGACCACAGCAGCTGGAAAAGATCACAGGCCAGGCAGGAGCCAGGTATTTAGCAGAGAGGGAAAGCAGCTGTTCTGGTTTTGGAGAGGGGCTCTGACTCTGGGCTTCAGCACAGTGTGTTGGTGGATAGTGTTGGCACAGGGAGATGCTGGGCTGGGATTCAGCAAGGATTGAGGGCCAGAGCCCTGCGGGAGCCTGAAGAGGTGTTGTCATGCCTGGGCACAGGAGCCTGAGGTTTGTGCTCCTGCCCAGGGCACAGTTCCTCTCTGCTTGGCTGGTCCCAACTCACGCCTCCCCCTTGCAGGAGGAAACCCCAGTACCCAGGGCAGAGTGGGATGTAAATGATGCCTCCTGGAGACTAGTGCCAGCTTTGCTGTTCCAGTGCTAATATAAGACCTCTGCAGCCAGCTCAGCTTCTCCCTTGGCCAGCTTGGCAGATCCCACCTCTCTGAGGGAATATCACAGCCATGTGAATGCAGGGCTCTGGGGTGAGTGTACGTCTTCTCCTCCCTCCCTGGCCATGCTGCTTCCATGTGCAGGGAAGAGCTGAAGACCCAAGCACCAATGTGTGAAGGTGAGTGTGACAAATCAGGATGGCACCTACCTGGGAGATGGGATGTGTGAGTTTGAACCTGCATGGTCAGGGCAGGAACCCTGGTTGTCCGCTTCCAGACCCCACTGCACAATAGCTACGTCTATCCTTAGGGAAAGGAACAGCTCTGGCAGTGTTTTGTGGCTTGTGTACTGAGCAAGTTCACCAGATTGGGTAGGATGGAAGATTTAGGGGGGCCTTTATAGCCCAGATGGGTTTGGTTTTGGGTAGCTCATTCCTAGGGATAGAGGTTCAGATCAGGCAGGTGCGTGGGTAATATCAGAGCTGAAGGATGGGGGCTGACAGTGATGGGAGCTGAACTGACTAGTTCAATGTGCCTGTGTCCATCTGCCAGCTAAGCCTGGCAGAGGAATAGGGATCTCAAAAACAAAGTTGTGATGAGAAGTAGAGACCTACGTAGCTGTAACAGCAAGGGGAAGGCTATAGCTGAATGCTTTCAGACATCAGAAAATGCAAGTGAGGGAAAGATGCCAGGAATGTTGTACCCTTAGGCAAAGCTTTGATTAGAGCTTATCCCTTATGATACCTGAATCCAAAGAGGATGAGAGGAAATGTCACTGAAAAGGGGATTTTGCAAGTTCTGCTGCCCACAGAAGTGCTGGTTCAGGGCTGTGCTGGGACCTGAGCATCTCCCTCCATTGAGACTCCTGATGGTGTACCCTTATGTCCTGGACTCCTTGGCGTCATTTGAGAGCTCTTTCAGATCCTGGTGTGGGACTGATCAGGGCTTGTGCCACGTAGCTTTTGCTCCCTTGCTTTTAGGCTTGCAAAGAGCAGTCACGTTGCAAGCATGAGTGCCGTTGCTCAGCCCCTGTCTCTGCTTTGCGCAGCCTGCCTTCCCTTTCTGCCTCCAAGACAAACAAACTCCTTAAAAAAAACTGCCACAAAAAACAAATGTTTTTACATGGTTACAAATCAGATTGTGAAGAGATTTGGGGTGGGGGTGGATGGGTGGGTGTTGTCCTTAAGTGTCCCTATCTGTTCTTTTAGTCCGTACATTTGCTGGTGTGATTTGCAGCCTATGCTGATTAAAAAGGCTTCTCCTCCTTCTCTGATTAAAGTACTTCCCAAAAGGCAGAAATTACATCCTGACCAGTAAAACCCAGATAAAATTCACCTGCTCCATGGGGAGTTTATACTGAGGTGCCCATCCCCAGTCCCTGAGCAACACAAAGTGGGTAGCTCTTCTTAGCTTCTTGCCTTCTGGTGGCAAGCTGCTTTTTTTCAGGAGACAAAGCCTGAATGAACAAGGTATTCTGCAGGCATTGTTATTTGCATGCTAAAAACAACACTTGCCTTGCTGGGAAGTCAAAGGTCCAAATGTATCTGTAACATGGCAAAAGCAAGTGAGGCTCCAGGCATGGTGAATTTGACCCTCCATCTCCACTTTTCATGTCTTCATGCTAATTGGAGAGGAGACACGCTGCCAGCTCACTCTCTGGGGAGAAAAAGGCAGGAACCAATTTGCAGAGCCACATAAATATGGAAGTAGGATTTTTTTTTTTGGCGTGGGAGGTGTTACCAGTACCATACATTACGGTTCCTTGGCTTTATCACATTGTAGGCTTTTACTGAGACATGAGTAAGTTCTCTAAATAAGGAATATGAAAATAGCTTGTGAAATAGGTTGAGTCATCAGAGAAAATCAAATGAAGTTCTGACACTGAGGCCTCAGTTGTAAAGTCCTACTTTGTTTACTGCTGCATTATAAACTATGGGGTCATTTCAATCTGTTTATTTCAGCTTCAAAATTCAAAGTACTCTGACATCTAAGTAAGGCTTACCAAATGGGTTCACTTTCCTACTAGCAGCAGTGCTGCATCCCTATGCATGCCACCTATGAACACTTGCAGGGAATGTAAAGGTTACTAAGAGAAATGGCTTCTGTGGTTACAGCTGAAATGCTCAGCACTTCTCCCAGCTATGTCTAGTTATTAAAGAGGATTTATGGCCCCTTTCAAGTACTAGCCTATGCCACGGAACTCACTGGCTGTTATTTGTAGCTCCTGGGAACCCTAGCAAGTCCTGTAGTTCTAGGAGCTGTACGAACACCAAACAAATCCAGAAAGTCAGTAACTGAAGACCAGGAGTGACTGTGGCAGATAGAAAGGGAGAGAGAAGCACAAAGCCCCAAAGGGACAGCGCTGCCCCAGGACTCTCATATTTCTGTCAGGGATTTTTTGCCTACGCCAGAATAGGCCCCATGCTAGGGAGACCACGGGTGGAAAGCACGTCTAGGAGCCAAGCATGCACGGGATCCATGGGACCCATTGGACGTGCTGTACATGAGCAGAAGTGGGAAACACCTGTACTGTGAATCCTACAGCTACATGACACAGGAGTCCCTGCCCCAGCCCAGGCTCGCTGCGGTCACAACCAGGATTTCAGGACAGGCAGCACATAAAGGTGTCTGGTCTGCTGGGACTGTGAGGTGCTCAGAAATGACAGTCAAACCCCTTTGGCATAACCCTTTTTCCAGACTTGGTTTTACTGAGCTACTCATGTTAGTAAAGTTACTCACATGAGTAAGCGTTCATCAGGCAAGGCTTAAGTCTCCCAAGTGAAGCGAAAAATGTAGTTTTTCATGGGCTCTCTTTTTTTGTGTGTGTGTGAATAGCGGTTTATTTCTGTCACACAGATACTCAATTTCTGAGACTCCTTTGTAAGGCAGACGGCATTTGATAGTGAGTCATCTCTCGTTATTAAATTGCCTACACATTGTAGCTGCCTCCAGGCCCTGATCCAAAGCCTATTGCCTTCAGTGGGGAGGACGGCTCCTGAACACAATGGGCTTTGGATCAGGCCCTGGATGAATCTTTACGTTAAATCTTTAATTTAAGGAACCGTTTGTTCTAATTGGAGCTAAACTTGATGCCACATTGAAATGGAATATGAGGTCTGCAGGACTCAAACTGGAACAACATCCTCTCTGCTCTAATGCCTCCAATCATGTTAAGTCAAGTTAACCGGAAAATCAATCAACATGAATTCCAGCATGACCATTGACTGCCATCCGGCTGGGCCTCGAGAGGCTGGCCAAGATGAAGCAGATTTCTAACAGGGATGGAGCAGAACTGTGTGTGTTCATCTCCTAGAGATGCTTTCAACCGGTGGTCTCCCTAGCAATGTCCACCTTTCCCCGAGTAATCACTGTGGCTAACGGAGAGCCCAGAGGTCAGGCAGGCTGGGACCAATGGTGGGCTCTGCCCTTGGATGTCCAGGGCAAGCGATGCAGCTGCTCTGTGCGCTCCTGCCGGCACAGTCACGTTTGTCAAAAGCATAAAGGAAGTGAGTGAGACCTGGACTGACCAAGCTGACCAGACGGATCCCTTGGGTATATAGAAAAGGATTGTAGCAGCAAAACTGTGTATTCCGCAGCACAGCTCGTTTCTCCTGCAGAGGATGTTTCTGCTCTGTTGGTACAAAGCAGAGCTTTGCTGATGTGGCTTTGCTCACACAAGAAGCATTTTGCTGCTAGAGTAGACCTGAATTTCTCTCTAACTGTTTCTCGCAGGCTGATCCGTATGTCTATGCATCCTGCCTTGCATCAGGGATAATGATATCGATCTCATTCTAAGAAAGGCATAAAGCTATTTTCATATGTTCGCAATGCATGTTAGACCCATGGACAAAGGCTATCCTAAGCACAAAATCTCGTTACTGTGATGTATTTATTGTACTGTGCTTGTGAGGCTATATGTTCCATATTACAAGAGAGAGTTTGTTGAGGTTTTTGTCTTGTCCCCCAGGATATAACATTTTACTTAGTTAAAAACAAAACCAATCAGGCAGCGCTTTCAAACAACCACAGTGGGGTAGAGCAGTAGTTCTGCCAGGAAGCGGGAGATGGGAGCCCTGGGTGGGTGGCAAGAAATCTATGTGCTACTGAGAGCTAAAGCATTGACATGGTTCAGTTTACAAAATCCAGCTGTGAAGAGCAGCTGGTTTTCTGGCAGTCAGCATGGCATACACAGGAGGATATGCTTGAGAGAACTGATCAGGGGCCACCAGTGGGGAGAAGGAGAGGGTTATGTTGTTCCCTGTGCTACTAAGTGCTAAAGTGGCTCCTGGCAGTTCTGATTACCCAACCCAGCTGCGAGGAGCTTTTCTGGACTTGGATGTGACATCTGATGAGGATACACCTCGGCTGTGTGCGTGGTGGGAGGAAGCACGAGGCTTCTGCACAACCGGGTACTGTCCTGCTCGATGCTCTGGCCTGCAGGATCCTGGAGAAAGGTCACTGGGACAAGTGGAGGATGTCTGCAGACAGCAGGGGAGGCTGCCAAGAGGCTTCAGACAGTGTTCTCGTCTCGGTTTCTTGGTTTCTCTTCCCATTTCCTTCTCTTCAGCCCCGCTCCAGAAGGGAGCTGAGGACACCAGGGGAGGCAGCGGGCACAGGGGGCCAGGGCAAGGGGAGATCATGTAGAATAAACAGTGAGATGCTTCCTTGGAGGGCTGGAAACGATAAAAAAGATGCCCATTAGGTGGACTGAACTGTGAAAAGCTGCACTGGTGAGGTTGGCCAGCTTGGGTGTGATAGGAGAAGGATGTCCTGCTGCCCCTGGGCTCAGCCTGGGAAGAGCCTGAGAAATGCTGAGTGCTAACAGGGAGGGAGGTCCAAGATAATCCCTGGGGTAGTGGTTTTAGTTTCCATGGTAGAGCTGGAAATTATCTTTGCTTGCTTTTGATCTTCAAAGGACAGGAGGAAATTTCACACTCAGAGGAGGCCACCCGGTGTCAGGTGAAGTTGCTGCAGCTTGTGAAAGCCGGTCAGACGCCATAAGGTCAGCAGCTCACCTGCCTTAGTGTGAAAATGCCTCACAGAAAGGACTCTGCCTTTTCCTGGGGCTGGTTTTGGTGCCCCAGTTAGAAAAGCACATTTGTTTGTGGATCCAGAGCCTGCAGACGGATGGCTCAAAGAGGGAGTAAAATCCAGGCAATGGGATTCTGATGTGATTTTTCACTTTGGATGTGTATTACTTTGTTGGATGGATGTGGTCAGCCAAAATAATGATTTTTGTTCTAATCTAATTATGAATTTACTGCAGCCACCTCCTTCCAGGGTGCTAATAAGGAGTAGAGGATGGACGAAAGGGATTTTTTGGTATTTTAGGGTGCTCTGTGGAGGTCAGATGTCCGGTCTGGCATCTATGTCAAACGTAATTTTGTCTGTACCGGCCACAAAGACTCAAAAAGCTTCCCTGAAACGAGGTGGCTTGGGTCACAAGCCCATGTGGGCTCTCTCTGCCCCTTGCCCTGCAGCCTGGCTCACCACGCATGCTGAGCGCAGACATGCAGAGGCTTCTCTGCATCCACCCACAAATTCCCCAAGGGACTCTCTGTGGCCCTTGGTTAGTCTGTGTCCTGGCACTGCTGGGAAGGGGTTGCAAAATATCCCTTTGGTCAATGATATCATCCAACCAGCAACACCTCCGGGGCCAGGACAGGCACCGCCACTTCCCTTCAGTCCCTCACCCACTCTTTTATAACAGCAAAAAATCAGTCTGCGGACACAGCTTCAGAGCAAGCAGCCAGTCCTGCAGATGGGATGCATATATTTACGTCTGCGTGGCTCTCTTACTGCCAAGATCGCATTTACTACTTGCTTGAACATGTGGAGATCCTTTGGAAATAAAATTGACAGTTGTTAATTCACCTCCTGATCTCCCAGGCTCGTGCTGCTGTCTGAGCTGGCCATCTTTCACCCGGCGTTTGGGATTAAGCAGGTCTTCAGAGATCACCCTTGCTTATGATTTATTTTGACAAGAACCAGTTGATCCTGTCCTCCCAGGGCTGTCCCTGAGCCCTGCTGCTGTATGGGCAGGTGTCCCCACCCCGGGAACATCATGCAGCCCCCTGAAAGCAGCCACCCCCCTGCCCTAATGCTGGTGAGCTGGTGCCAACCCAGCCCCGCTCCAGGGCAGCCCCCACCGAAGCCAAGGGGTGCTGTGGGTTGCCACCCTCTCTGCTGAGGCAGCCACCGGATGCAACAGCTCTGTGGGGTCCAGGGTCCCTGATTCGCTTCTCCTTCACACCCGACCCACCCGAAAACAGGTCTGGGGGTGCATCTGCGGGTGCCCTCCAGCACAGCTGACCCCCATAAACAGCCCACTGCAGGGCTCTTCCCTTGTCTGGGGGTTAAAAAAGAAAAAACGCAGAGCAATGGTTTCTTTCACAAAATTTCCAAATGCAACAAAGCTCTTTGTTGCATCAGAGCAAAGAAAAACAGAGATGGTTTCCACCCTTCGGCAGGATGCGGCCCCTCTCACCCCATGGCAGGAGCCGGACCAGCCCGCACCGCCTGCCGGCATTGCTCCCGGCGCAGCCCTGCTGCGGCACCCGCCCGGGTGGGTAATGCGTTCCGTGTGTGTGCAGTGGCTTGCTTTACAAAGTTAGCGAACCAAGTGAAATTAATTCAACCACAGCCACATTTTGTTCATAGAGAGGCTCGGCTGAAAGACGATGAGCAGAAAAACTGCTTTCCCTTATTAAACCTGCATCAGGTTCATTCATAATAAAACACACTTTTTAAAAGGAACCTTTTTCTATTGTTCATTTTATGCTGATGTTTTACCCTGCCACTTTCTTCTTGACAAGCGTGTTAGCTTTCTTAAAATGTTGTTGGATGAATGGGTTTATGGATGAATACTTAGCAGTCAACAATAATGATTTACCTTTACCCATTCAAAGGATCATAAAGACAAACTGTTTTTTTTCTTTTTAAAAAGAAACTGCCTGACTGCAGTCTGCTCTGCTCTACTCCTCTGGAAGGAGCTGCAGCCAGCAGCACCAGATTGCTCCCAAATCACAGGGATAAGGGCCGTTATCACCACTTTGTATCTGGGTATATAGATGCCTTCCGACGTATCAGCCCCGGCACACCTCGGGGCCAACTGCAGTTGTGGACAGGGAGCAGGGATGTCCGCTGCCTGCTGCAACATCAGTACCAGAGACAATAAAGAGCAAGAAAAGGTTCTGCGGGTGGTGGGAACAGGTGCCCACCATCGCAACACAGATATTGCTGACTAACACTGTGCAGCCAGCATCTGAACCTGTAACTACATCCAACCCTTACCAAACAGAGCTTTTTAAGGGTCTTTCAGGCTTAAGGCTTCCTCTTCTAAGTTTTTTGATGGGCAGTTGCTCACTGGCAAAGATACAAGCATTTCTGCAGGTTTTGGTGAGGGGTCAGACTTTTGCATTGCGAGGCACAGGGGCAACTACAGGGTTGGAGAGCAAAAGAGCTCGGTAACTTTGCTCAAGAGAAAACAATTTATTCAGAAGGAAACCTATGCGTGGCTGGCTTGCACGTTTTTCAGAATAAGTGCTCCTTGCTCCTCAAAAGCCTGGTGGATTGAGCACACTGAGACCAATGTGCACGCCCAGGTCTGTCAAGAAAGGGCTGGTTTCTCTCACTTCACCTGCTAGCATCTCCTTTGAATTCAAAGGTGAGAAAAAGATGCACTATGGCCTCGCTGCCTTAGAATTCATGCTTGACCTGGGTAGTTTAGGAGGAGAGGTATCCTTGGCTGTCCCACTGTTACCCTGCTTAGCCTTGGGCAAGACACTTTCTCACTGCATTTGTTTCGCAAGCTGGAATTAGAATATGAGAATATCTGGTCGTGTCTTCAGAGTGACGTTAAACACCGGTTTCTGCAGGGTCTAACTGAAGTGCCTATCCAAAGCCCCGGTCCCTGGTTTGCTCCTGAGATTCTGCTGCGACTCCAACGCGAAGGAGAAGTGCCCGCAGCAGTGCTCTGCCTCCCCTGCCACTTGCTACCGACTTCAAGTGATGAGGCACAAGTGACTGACATTGTGATGAGCCTACTGATTTCTAGTGTCATTTAAAAACGTCAGTAAATACCTCAGTGATTGCAGCCATTCGTGAATGAAAGCAGTCTATACACATGTTGGTTCACAACTGAAAGAGGTAATAGAAGAGGTTAATAATACACTTAAAAAGCTTTCCCCCCCCCATGTTTAACATGTTTTTTCTAAGAGAAATTTTACTATTTGAGAAGAGAGAAAAAAACACTACAAACTTGAAATCCCATCAATATGTTCCCATTAAGCTTAACAAAAGAAATGCCTGACGTATTTTTATGCCGATGAAGCCTAGATTAATTAAAGCAGTGTTCCCACTTTCTCTTTTCTAACGCTAATAGTTAATTTTAGCGTATTTATAGAAAAACACTGCTTATAAAACAGGGCCATAGAAAAAAGCTCTGCAGCTTCTACTGAAGCAAGGTGAACTCCACTCGTATCAAGCACTGATTATACGTTTGCAGGTTCTGAATGAAGTGTGCTGTTTTACTAGCTGTCAGCTTTCTGCACTCCTACAGCCACGGCAGCTTGACAGCATAAAAATGACATGCATCGCCCTTGGGTTGGGTGCATATTTTCAGCATGGACTACAAAACCAAAAGAATAACAAAAAATACAATACCTACCACGTCCCACCCCTCCGCTCCCTCAAATACAAATCTCCAAAAGCTATGTGACAAAACCTGTATTTGAAACGCTCTTTGAACTGGACAATCATTTGCCACTTAATCCTTAATGAATACAGTTGCTGTTTTTGCAAGCACGTCACTCTGGTGGGAGTGTGTGTTGATGAAGTATCAGTGAGATATGATTTTATTCCTATGAATAAATATAACCTGGTGTCTGTGCACATCTGTACGCACACATAAATCATCTCCAAACTGCAGGAGTATGCTGTATATCCAAAGTCTTCGAGAGGGAATGAACACCTGGGGATAAAAAAGATCCCAGGTCCTTATTTGTGCATGTTCGTAATACAGAGGGTGACGCACTTCTTGGTACACCACGACAACAGCGAGTTGTCTGGGGCGCCCGATGTGGACCAGCAGGTTTTGGGATTTCACCTCTCAGAGCTTTGACTCAAGTCAGTACAATAATGTCAGTGCGGCGGGCAAGAGAAAAGGCAAAATTTTCCACAGGTGATGACCACTCTGGTGACTCTGAACCTCCTCTTTAGGGGTGGAAGATTAAATCCTTGCTCTGGGAGTCTATGATTAAGTGAAAATAAGTCTCTGAACTACAAAGGAAACCTCAAAAACGTGACTCAAGGCATCCTGTATCTCTAAAAGCAGAGGACAAAGAGGAATATATCTTAAAACATGTCAATTTAAAAACGTTTCTACACCTATTACTGCCGTGAGAAAATGGTTTTGAATGGCTGGGATGAGTAACACAGGCTGGTCCTTCCGCCCATGGTCTTTAGCAGGAGGAGAAGGCTGATAGTGAGGGGATATCCCAGCTGCTTGTTGGGACAAAGCCTTCGCTGAGATGTTTCAGCAGAGGTCAGACTGCACTGCCTGCTGCGCAGTGCCAATGGAGTCTCAAATGTAGAAAACATATTGCTATTTTCTCCTGTCCGAGCACTTCACAGAGTGATTTGGAAAATCACAAATTTATCTAGAATGTGTACATCTGTGCAATTTATTTACATGCAAATATTAACACAAAATGGATGAAAATAATTCTTTTAATCAGGTATGGGGTTGGTTAAGTGTATTGTGAGGAAAAGTGGGGAATTTGACTTCCATTTCTTTTCTAAACTCCCTTCTCCCCTCTGCCAGTGTGTCCCCTTGAATAGGCCAGGCAGCTGGGACCCGAAGTACTGGCATCTGTGATTCGCTTCACCCTGGAAAAAGTAAAGAGTAAATTCTATTACACAAACCAATCCCAGAAAGATGTTGTGAGGCTCAAGGATTTTAAATGCCCTGAAATTCTAAAATGAAAGGGATTTTGAAAACACAAATGGAGAAAATATTTTTTCCCCCAATTGCCATTGATCTGAGCTATTTAAAAGTAAATGCAGAACAGTAAGGCAGGAAATATTAATACTGCATTTGCTTGTGAAGTAATCATTAAATGCTTTAGTTTCTTAAGCAGTGTGCTTTCTGAAGAAACAACGAACCATTTCTTGGAAGGTGGAGGTGAAATCTGTTACAGCAGCCTCCTGATGGGCCTTTAATAAAACCATTTCATTACATGGCAGCTAAGAATGGTTGGGCCTGGGGAGATTTTTCCATTAAGCAAGGAAAATTATTAATCCACTTATTATTCTAGGAGAGGGAGGAACTAGACCATTCTGTTTACATCTAATTTTTATTAGTGTTAAGAGATGAGTAGAGGAATTCTATCACATGTACAGAAATGTTGGTTACAGCGGCGTTTTTGAAGAAGTACTGTCAAATGGAAAACTGCGTTTTCTCTGAGACGTCGTGCCCTTACTGTTGTCACAATAACACCTGAAATTACTGTAACTGAAAAGAGAGTAGAAGAAAATTAATGTTTCTCTTCCTTCATTTTGCTTATTTTGTGTGTTTGACAGCTCCTTTCGGGAGCAGAATAGTGGCTCTCTGGGAGATAAAGGAGTGGGTGCAGACTCCAGCTAATCTTTCTGTTTTGCTGAGAATATTTCGCACCGTTCCTGTCACTCAGCTCACCCTGCGCACGTACTGGACTTCGCCCAGGCTCTTTGGGGCAGGCATGGAGCTCGGCTCTCCGAGGCACTAAGGCCTGCCAGGGTGCCCAGGCCCCCAACCGTCGCACTGCCCACCCGCAGGCTGCTCGGCCCTGTCCAGCGCGACTTCGTGCTGCCTCGCTGGAGGGACTGGAGTCAGCAAAGTGGGGACAAGGAGCAAAAACGGATGTAAATAAGCTAAAAATTGGAGAAAGGACCGAAATCCGCCCCTCACAGCCCTACGGTCCCAGCCCTGCATAGCCACTGGGGCAGGCCGGGAGCCTCAGGCCTGGTGGGATGGCTGGGCGAGGGGGCACACGGGGGGCAAGGGGGCACACGGGGGGCAAGGGGGCATGCTAGGGCCCAGCCGCAGGCCCCAGCGCTGCTAATTCATCTTCTTTATAATCGTGGTTTTTTTTTTTTTTAAGCTCCTCGAATAAAAGACAGGATTTAAGACCCAGGTTTTATTTCGTGTTCTGGGTGAGCACTGTTACTGCCTCTCCACCTCGGGAGAGGACAGGGTACGGTGCACAGCGCGTTTCTCCCTGGGGTCAAACCTCCGCCGTGTCCCGTGTCCCGTGTCCCGGCCCCCGGCCCGGCAGCGCCCCCTGCAGGCGCGCGGCGCCGCGCCCCCCCCGCCCCGCCACTTTTCCCCGCTCGGCTCACACTTGCCTTTGGCGCCCAACCCGCCCCTCAGGGGGAGAAACCACCTTTCCTAACTCCCTGGGGGGACCCCTACTGGGAGGAGAGACAGTGTCACACTCCTTCTCCGCAGCAGAGCACCTTCAAAAAGGCCAGTAAGGCACTTTAGAAGATGAAATAAAGGGGACTCCCTACTGTCCCTTGCGGTGTCCCTTCTTCGGCGGAGCAGGGGCGCGTTCTCTGCTCCTCACCTCCCCCTCCACCGTGTGCTGAATGGTTCGCGCCGGCTCGGGTTGGGGGAGGCTCCTCCGCCATTTTGTTTGCGTGAGGGGTGAGCGGGGCGCTGTGCGGGGGAGTCTGGGGGTGCTGAAGGGGCGGGAGCAGGCGGCGGCGGAGGAGGCTCGGGGGTCACGGCGAGCACTCGTGCCGGGAAGAGACGGTGAGGGCGGGCTGAGCGACGGCAGGAGGCACCGAGGCGGGCGCCTCCCCCATCCTTCGCAGACATGTACATCAAGCAGGTACGCTGGCGGGACCCACGCCTTGTGCGGTGCGGCCTGGGCCTGGCTGGGTCGGTTTGGCCAGGCCTGCCCTGCCCTGCCCCGGCGCTGGGGGGGTCTTCAATCTCCGGGCGAGAGGCAGAGACAGGTTCCGGCCCGCAACCAGAGGCCCGCTGGCTAGTGGCGGGTCCGAAGGCCTCTGCTTGGTTCGCCGCCGTCCCGGGGGAGGAGACCGCGGCCCTTGCTGGGGGGGGGGGAGGCGTCCCGGGCCCAGCCACGGAGCAAGTCCGCCGGGTAGGCGGGCGAGTGCCATTCCTTTCCCCGGTTCCCGCGGCTGGTTTCATTCATTGCAGGTGTGAAGTGGCGTTGGGGGAGGCCCTCTTGGACCCGAGACTTGTTCGCGGGCTCTGTGGGGACCCTGTGGACGGGGCAGCCTTGGTGTCCCGGCCCTCCAGGCGACGGCCGGGGGCCTCGTACACACGCAAGGCTCTTACACAAACAAGGGGCTCTCCTCAGATATCAGGCGACATCTTTTAGCTGTTAAAAGTTGGGGGTTCTCTTCTTTTTTACTTTTTTATTAAAAAATCTGCATGTGGTTTCAGTGGGGAAATGTGACTATATTTGGGGTTTCAATTCAAACTGGTTCTGTCTGCCCCTTCCCCCGGGAGAAACAAGTTACTGTTTGTATTGGGGTGATGCCTTAGGCCCCCGGGCATGGACCGTTTAACCTATTATACTTAATTCTTGACAAGCAATCTACAGCTAACGTTCAGTTAAAACGAAGGGCCTTGTACGGACCTTTTCCAGACAGTATTTAAGAATGAGGAGATCATTAGTGTTCTTTCTGCAGTATATCCCTGCAGTCGTATTGTGTATTGTATTACACGGTATGGTTGAATTTTTATGTCTGCTTTCATACCGCTGCCTGTGCATGTTCATACAAAGCCTACTAGGAATCTCATTTCTCAGTGGACTCAAAATTAGATACCCCTACGGGTATCTTTATTAAGAAGAATATCAGGTTTGAAAGTGCATGTTCCACATAGAAATCAGATTTACATCAACTGTTTGACTGACTAGGGAGTGTTTCAAATGCCTTTTGATCGTGTTTTAGTAAATCACTTTATCATTGCAGATGTGACACACTTTAAAGTCTTTGAATAAGAATTATTATTATCCAGATTTGAATTGTACAAAAGTAAACGGTAGTGAAGATACATAGAATCAGAGTAAGAAGTCCAAATTAAGTCAGAACAGGGGAAATGAGTTTCATCTGGTTGTTAAAACTTGTGCTTCCTTAGTAATATCCAAGAAATAATGATTGGTTTTGCCTTTTTGTAGAGGCTTTCAGGTTCATATGAGAATAAAGTAGATTAATTATTCCAATCTGTGTATTTTCAGAATATTATAGGTAAACTGTAAAAGTATTAGAGACCGAATTTTTTGCCCATTCTTTTAATTTTTTTCTTGAAATTTGGTGAATTGGGAAACAGCATTGTTTGCCAAATGTTTTGGGCGTTCTTTTTTTTAAAAAATTTTTATTTTTCAAAATCAGCATGAGTGAACGTAGTTGCTGTGGCCTAGAGTTGGTGGCAAGGCCTGAGTAAGATTTGCTGTTCCTGTTTTTCCTTTGAAAGTCACTGGGACTGAGGCAGAGCTTGCTATTACTGTGAAAGTCCACCTGGCAGATGAGGCAGCCTGTTTTTTTAGGGGAGGTGGGGGTCTGTGTTCGCAACCACAGTGACTGGGGTAGTCTTCAGTTAATACGTTGTCTTGAACTTGCTTTCTATAGTTTGGTCCATTACATTCTGAAATCCTTAATTACTTCCAATATCATTGCTGTGGATTTAGATCTGAATACAGTGTGGGTACTTAATGAGAACTGTATCTGTCTTGCCGAGGAGAGGGAGCATAGACAGTTGTAATTCAGGAAGGGCTTAGATAGGCAAAGTATTGGAAGGAGTGGTAGACTATTCCTTTTCCAAAATAGCTGCTGTTGCTTAGATCTGATGTTTGATGGCTTGATTAGTCATTTTCTGCCTACCCATATTGTTAGCTTCAGATTCCAGTAATGAAATAATTTTGCAAAGAGGATTTGACAAGGAGGACGTAGTGCCTGGGAAGAGAATGAGACTGTGATTCCTGACTAAAAGTTAGTTAATGCCTTTTAAGTTTTGCGTGGAGCGGAAAAGAAGGCATGGACTCTGCGATCAAGGAGGCAAGGGACAAAAAGCCTAAGGCACCTTTATTGTTATTCTACTACCCTATTTAAATGCTACAATGCAGGAGACAGACTATGCAGTTCAAGATAACATCGACATTCACACGCTAAGCATCCATCACCCATTCTGGGAAGAGCCACAGTGTTCTGTGCAAATACATCTTTTTGTGTAGTCTGTTACAAAAAGACTCTCAGAGCTCTCTTGTTCACTGTGCTTTGGCCTAGGTAAGTAACAGCGTCTCTCGTGATGTTGGGAGGAAAATCTGCCCCTAAAGTGATGCTTAGGCAAGGGCCAAGTTTTATGATGTAAGTTTTTGATCTTGAGCTGGAAGGTTAAAGTGTGTGCAGGAAGGTGGGGGAAATCAAGTATATTATAATTTATGTAAATACTCTGTAAAATCTTATAGTTCAAAAACTGCTCAAGAACAGAGAGAACTTTGTTAAAATAACTCACTTTTCTCATTAGGTAATCATTCAGGGCTTTCGAAGCTACAGGGACCAAACCATTGTGGACCCATTCAGCTCAAAACACAATGTCATAGGTAAGTTCTGATACTTGTCTTTTAACACTTAACTGGAGTTGCAGTGTTATTTCAGATGATGTTCACATTGAAGTCCTTTATAGTTTTTACTATTCTGCCTGCATTTGATGACTATATTTTCTGTTTCGGGAATTTCTTTACAGTTGTCTGTAACATGTCACAAGGCATATTCCACTTACAGCAAAGTATCGCTAGCATTCAGTTTTACTGTGACAATAGTATGTCCAAGTCCTCAGAAGCTGAGTAAGGTCTGTAAACTCTTCATAAGTGCAGATCTCGGTATGAGCCAGACCCCCTTTAAAGGCTGTCCTTGCAGGAACAGCAGCAGAGATTTTTCTTTTTTTTTCTGGTATGCAAGTGTGATCATTTTTGATAAGTAAGCACATTAGCTACTATAAACTGCTGCAGAGCAGTTTTTCCTCCAGCTTTGGGGGAATGAATTTCTGTATTGTGGACTGTCAAAAAGTATAATACAAGTTTCAGAGTGTAGTTTCATAAATAACACCTAATCTAAAGCTTGCTGTTGTCCACCATTGTCACACCTCTTCCTGTTTTTGCCATTGGACTCCTGGGTCTAGCCTTTTAATTTTCATTGATTTTAGTGATTGTGCAGCAACTTTTGAGACTACTGACCCAACAGAAAACAGTCATTTTTGGACATAAAAACTTAGTAGCCAGGATTTACTCCGAGACTGGAAAAAACATGCAGATGACTTGAATAGCATGTCCTGTTACGTAATATTACTTCATCGGGAGCTAAAACTTAATCCAGGTATTAATGTTTTTAAAAGGAAAAAAATCTGGCTTTGCTATTTTTTGCCCTTTTAAAGACCTCATAGGAATGCCAAGTAATTTTGGGGGAGGGCATGTAGGGAGGAAGGGATGAAAAGCCTGGGATGCTCATTGCTGCTGGAAAGCAAGCAGTTTTGAAATTAACACAGTAGGTGCTGATCTTAAAGATAAGACACTGAGCCTTGCTGAAGCACGTCAGAATGATCACTGAGATTACTATATGTTAGCGTAGTGCGGTGTTCTTATACCTTTGTTTTTTAAATAGAAATAGTACTACTTCCAGTCTTTTTAAAATAAAACATTGCTGAATTAGCAAGTGCAGTATTAAGAAGTTCATACTCTACCTGAAGTTCATACAGTCAACCTGAACGTACAGGCAAGTGATTTCCTTTGGTTAAATATAAAAAATTGATGCTGGGACCAGAAGGATTGGATTTAGGTCTACTGTTTTTGTCCCACCAGATCAGTATTAAAAAGAAAAGGATGAGATCGGTTTAGCTGTTATTCTCGTTGTGGAATAGTGTTTGAGTTCATAAGTCATTGTAATATGTGTGAGTGTGGAAAGGACCAGTCTCTTGTTCTCAGACAATAAGTGATTCACCTACGAAGTTTGCCTTGTTCCCTTGAGATTTCGTTTGGCTGTGTTATATTTGGGCTCTGCTCTTGCATATTTATACGCAAAATTTAATGTACATTGCAATGTTAACTCATGTCATCTTGAGGTTATACTTTGTATTTTAATTTTCAGTGGGAAGAAATGGATCTGGAAAAAGCAACTTTTTTTATGGTAAGCATGGATTTCTTAATATAATAGCATGGGGATGCTGATGATACCAGCTTGCTTTGTTTGGGTTTTTTTTTGCCAGAAGTTGGTTTATCAAATGTTCCTCCTCAACAAGGAGTGGCAGATTGATCATTACTTGACAATGATGAAAGGCAGATCTCAGTGCATTTGTTTAATACTTACCTTCCAGGTTTTTCCCCAGTACTTGACTTCTCTTACTAAAGACCTTCTAAGATTTTTAAATGGCAAAAAAAGTATTTACAGGAGGAAACCGATTCTAAAAGTCACCCACCTTGAAAACTGATTGTGATATTTGCAGTTACTTTAGTCATTCTTAGTGGCTAAATTCTAAGCTGATTCCATAGCAGTATGGCACAGCTTATACAACCTTTTAACTTATGGTTATGAGGGGGATTTTGTGGGGTGGGAGCATCAGTGGAGGAGCAAAGATGCTAGTCAAAGTGTTAGTGGCCGTTGTGATGGTAGTCTTTATAAATTGCCAAGTGTTAAGTATTTTAGCGATATTTTTACCCTAGCCTGTGTGCTATACATTTGTAGAGGAAAGCTCATGAATCCCTACTTGTGCGGCGTTATTAATGCTTATGCAGTGAACTAGTAAGGTGGTGACAATGAGACTTCTTCAGAGAAATTCCAGTGTACAGCAGGCTAAGTGATAAAGATCCAGCAGATTAAGGTTTTTAATGAAGAAACATTGTAAGATATTAGCAGCGGAATGACTGTACTATACAACAGTAAAACAGTATGTTTTGAGTTAAAGAAACTGCTGCATATCTCCCTAAAGGAAAGAATAAATCTTCTGTTTCTTTACTATTTTATTACAGCGATTCAGTTTGTCCTCAGTGATGAGTTTAGTCATCTTCGCCCAGAGCAGAGACTGGCTTTGTTGCATGTAAGTGAAGGGATATAATAACAAGACTAAAGAATAAGCTAGTGTGTTTGAATGTTACTACAAAAATGGTAAATTGCTGGGCTGTGGATATTTTGAGCCGATTATTTTGGAAGCATCCTTAAACATTTTTTGTTTCCCTTTGGCAAAAGGGAATTTATTACTAAGTAATACATTGTGCTGATAATGCACGTAAGTGAATGTATATCCAAGATTTTCAGAAGTAAAAATATATGTCCTGAATCTTACATAGATGCTCTTGACTCTCAAATCTTTGGAAGGAAAGGGGAAGTGGGATTGTCAGGAAAGAGGGGAGATGAATGAGCTCAAAATCCTTCTAAGGTGGTAATTATCTAACCAAAATATCTCCTTTCTTAGGAAGGTACAGGTCCTCGTGTTATTTCAGCATTTGTGGAAATAATTTTCGACAATTCAGACAACAGGTTACCGGTAAGTTGAATACACTGCTTCATAAGTGGATGATCACTTCAGACTGCAATATTTCAGTATTATAGAAGTCTTCAGTATGGTAACTGCTTTTGAGTCAGTTCTGGTAAAAAGTGCAATAAACATTCTGGATTAGTTATACATACCTACTGGAAGCAGTTAAATTCACTGGATTTTGTTTTCTTAAGATTGATAAAGAGGAAGTCTCACTTCGCAGAGTCATTGGAGCCAAGAAGGACCAGTATTTCTTAGACAAGAAAATGGTGACGTAGGTACTTCTTTTCCTTAGCTGAATGACACTAGTAGTATTTCTGTAAAATTCTCTAGTCACACCGAACACTTGTATCTCTATAGCCTGAAATAAATTAATTCTCATGAGTTCCATGAGCAGTACTAATTTAGTTGTGTAATATTGAGTACCAGTAGTTTGACAGCAAGGATGTCAGTCCTTGTGTAACAGACAGCAGACTCTGAATTTACAGTTTAATCCATTCATTAGTGTGATGTTAACTTCTTTCAGGGCTTTTTTTAAATAAAGGAGTTACTAGACTTGAGGTTGTTTCATGTCCTTCCTTGTGATATCTTTACCTGTGTTTGTTTCCTCTTTGCTTCAAGATGCTTCTTTCTTAATCTTTTTCCAACGCTATAGTATTTTAGATATTTTCCATTTTTATTCTCTCATTTCATTTTAGAATTAGCTATTCTCAAATAAAGCTTCTTCAAACAGAGCGTGCATTGCACACAGTGATTGTAGTATGTGATCTATAGTTGTGATACTTCACTGAACTTTTACAGCTGTCACTTTTACTGTAAGTGTTTTTAATAGATTTACAATAATATTTCAGGAAAAATGATGTAATGAATCTTCTTGAAAGTGCTGGATTTTCTCGCAGTAATCCCTACTATATTGTCAAACAAGGAAAGGTAAGATTCTTTTTCACGCAGTGGAAGAAATAACTATCGAGTATCGTGTTTCCTGGATGCCAGACTTAGTTCAGTTATTGCAGAAAAAAAACCAAAACCTAAATCCATTTTAGTTTGAAATAGTTCTTGTAGATGCTTCTTTTGCAAATATTACTTTTTTGTCAGTTTTAAGAAAAATGTTTTAATGTCTGTAATGTTGATATTTAGAAAAGTTTTTTTCTCATAGTAATCTTTGCAATCACATGCTTTTCTATATGCTTAAATACAAAGCAAACTTAATTCCTATGACTATTTCAGTGTAAATTAATAGATTTCTGTGCCTTAAGATGAGGCAGTAAAGTAATTGTAGAGAATTTTAAAAGGCTAAAAATACTGTCAGTGGAGGATGAATGGAAACATGTGGAAGCACCAAAAGTGAACACACAGCAGGGAAAGGGCTCACAGCGTGGCCTGTATTAACTGGTCTTCAAGACCCAAGCGCGCTTACCGGAGCTTTCAAAGGCCACCCAGATCTGGAGACAAAGAAAGGAAGATTACTTGTAGTGGCTTACGGGGTGGGAGGGGGACACCATGGAGACACTGATAACCATCAGCTCCAAAAGATTACTGAAAGCAGTACTTAAAAGGGGAATGCAGGAGACTTGAGGAGCCACTTGATGGCAGAAATGCTGACCCAGCAGTAGAGTCTTTCAGATGTTTATCAGGATAAATTTTCCTATACAGCTGAATGTGTGTATTTGGAAGAAACAAATTCACCTGGAAAATCACTTGTGTGTTGTAGTGGGGATTGGTGCACATGACTCTTAGAGCCAAAATACAGGGTACTGGTTTTAATACAAACTAGAAACAGTTACATTCTTATAAAAGGATACAACCACTGAAATGTTGAAGGAAAGTGAGTTTTATGTCGGGTTTAATTGTATGAGTGATTTAATATTCGATTAATGAGTGTTTCATGACCTGAATTATTCTAAGATTTATAGCCCCTACATTTTGGTGTGGTTTTATGGAGGTGTTTAAAGTGTTTGGTTTAGCACCAGGACTTAAAAGCCCAAGCTTGAGTTTCTCTAAACATAATTTGGAGTGGGTAATGATTTCTTCAGTTTATGTAATACTAGTATCTTCAGTTTTAGCAAAAACTGGTAGCATTTGAAAACCAACAAAATTAATTGCAAGCAGAATACTTGCCATCCTAAAGTAATTGTCTCAAAAGGAAAGCAGTATGGTGTATACTAGGTATCTGAGTCTTCCTGCCAAAACCTCAGGCATGCAGGCACAGCAAAAAAAGTGCAATCTTTGATCTGTTGTGGTTAGCTGTACATCCAGAGCAGGCTATTGAAATCATAGATCTTGAATTTTCAGATCAACCAGATGGCCACAGCTCCTGACTCTCAAAGACTGAAGTTACTCAGAGAAGTAGCTGGTACCAGAGTGTACGATGAACGTAAAGAAGAGAGTATTTCGCTAATGAAAGAAACAGGTAACAGTTTAAGAAATGAATGTTTTCTGCCACAGTAATTCCGTTTACTGAAAAAGCCATAAACTTTTAGAGTTAAGCTAATTGCTAGATAGATTTTTTATTTGTGGTATGTTAAACGATACAGAGCATCTCATAGTTCCTCCTTGAATTTTAAATATCTCAAAAGGTTTAATAAGTGATTGCACATGTGCTTGTAGTAATAAAACTGTTTAGCTAGGCTAATAGGGATATTTGTACTGTTCAAAACCCGTGACTGATGTCAGCTGGCAATGATCCAAAAATCAGGATACCTACTGCTATGCAAACACTAACATTTATGTAGTATAGTCTGTAATTATTTTAAGTGTGTGAGCCAAAAGAGTACGTGCTTATGTTGCCTTACATAACTAGTATCAACAGTTCTGCTATCAGGATGTTTTTTGGGGGAACTTCTGGACATGGATTCTCCTTTTCAGATTACATAACTGTTGACAAATAGTTCATCACTGGAGGAGATTCAGCAGCTTTAAAAGTGTGGGAATGTATTACAGTGTTTAACTGAACTTCAATCTTGTAATCTTTTCTAAAGAGGGCAAGCGAGAGAAGATCAATGAGTTGTTGAAATACATTGAAGAGCGACTGCATACCCTAGAAGAGGAGAAAGAAGAGCTGGCTCAGTACCAGAAGTGGGACAAAATGAGGAGGGCATTAGAATACACCATTTATAATCAGGAGCTTAATGAAACCCGAGCTAAGCTTGATGAGGTAAAATATCTTGGCTGATACAAAATATAATGTGAGCTTTTGATTTGCTTTTTGCCAATGTCTCCTTGCGTTCCTTTATAAAATCCTGTCATGTTCTTCACTAATTGAACAAATTATTTTCTTTCTGGAACTGCTACTAAAACACAATCTTGCTACTTAAGCTATTGGTGATGTTTCTGTACAGCTTTCTGCCAAACGAGAGACAAGTGGAGAGAAATCCAGGCAGCTGAGAGATGCACAGCAAGATGCTAGAGATAAAATGGAGGTAAAAATACTTCTTACAAGGGCTTTCCAGAGTGGTGTTTGGTTTTTTTTTTTTTTGGGTGGGGGGTGGTTTCTAAAACTGTGTTAAATTCTATTCGATGATTTCGTCCTGTTTGGAAATGGGAGAAGTTTTCCACACTTTTAGTGTATCTTGATCTACATAATAACGATCTTGTGAGTTTTAATAGATACTGAAATGTGTATGCAGTGTTTAAGATACTACATACTTAAATTTCCATAGGAAATAGAACGGCAAGTTCGAGAACTGAAGACAAAGATTTCGGCAATGAAAGAAGAGAAAGAACAACTTAGTGCTGAAAGACAGGAGCAGATTAAACAGAGGACTAAATTAGAGCTGAAGGCTAAAGACCTGCAGGATGAATTAGCTGGCAACAGTGAACAAAGGGTATGTGACAGCAGTAAAGTCTTAAAATGTTGTTGGCACAAGGTAGTGTACTTGTACATCGAAGTTTTAGTTTTAGACTGTGGCCTTTCATTATTTTCGAAGGTTTTGAAGGTAGATACCTTAGTTTTTTGTGATGTCTTTAGTGTGCTTCTAGGGGATGTAAACATAGACTCCTGTGTTATGATCCTTTATTTATCATCTTGCATGTCGCAAAATCAAGCACCTATAATTCTCTTGATCTTAATTGCTGCAAGTATTGGGAAAGGAGGGTTTTAGTTTGTACCACTAATTCGAACTTGGTTGTTTGGCCCATACAGACCTTCATTGCTTGCATAGTTTAGCCTGTTGAGAATGCTTCATTTCATCCCTTTTTGCTATCCTGATTGGAACTGAATTCACTTCTGTTAAGTGTTGAAACAGCGTAGTATCAGATAAGCAATGGCATCGTGCAATCTTACAATTAGATAAAAACACACTTCTAAAGAATAATTTAATAATACAGTTCCTGATATTATCTAACTTTAAATACTGCTTTGTTTGACTTTCAGAAAAGGCTGCTAAAAGAGAGGCAAAAGCTTCTTGAGAAAATTGAGGAGAAGCAGAAAGAATTAGCAGAAACGGAGCCAAAATTCAACAGTGTGAAAGAAAAAGAAGAGAGGGGAATTGCTAGGTCTGTGACATTCTACAACAGGAAGTCAATGCATTTAAAAAAAAAAAAAGATACTGTCAATACTATCCATATGTGCAATTAACTCAGTTGTGCTTGTTACTTGAGAATGGGTAGCTATATGTACTTACAGATGGTCTGGATAAAGCCTCCTTTATTGTTCGGGGAAAACAGTATTTAGTGAAATTAATTTTTAAGCTTAACTGCTTTTGTGGGCTATTGTTGACTTCTTGTTTTGTAAAGTCTTCTGGGAGATTTTATGGTTTATAACATGATCCTTTTCTTTTTGTTACTGATTTGGTGCTTAAATTTTAGAGCCTGGTTTGACACTTCTTGAAAGTTCTTATCGTATTTCTTAATGCTTGCTATTAATAAATTCAAGGTTTCTTAATAATACAGCATGTCTTTCCCTTCTCAAAATAGACTTGCACAGGCTACACAGGAAAGAACAGATCTTTATGCAAAACAAGGTCGAGGAAGCCAGTTTACTTCCAAAGAAGAAAGGGATAAGTGGATAAAGAAAGAACTGAAGTCTTTAGATCAGGCCATCAATGACAAGAAGCGTCAGATTGCAGCTATACACAAGGATTTAGAGGATACAGAGGCAAACAAGGAGAAAAATTTGGAACAGTACAGTGTAAGTTTTCAGCTTATTCTCAGTATTTTTGAGAGAAGGGTTACACACTCAATCTAGTCGTGGACAATTTATTTTAGTGCCTATTTATAAGGAAGATGAGACTTTCTGGTTGGGTACGGTCTTTTAAAAATGTATTATTGAAAACATCTGCAGATAAACTCTAAACTCTGTTTAGCACTGCATCTAACTCCACTCTATGTTGACTTTCATTCTGGTACTTTCTCCAAAGTGTTTGGCCTGAGTTCTCAGGAAGAGACTTAGATCTGCCTTTCTCTTGTCTGTGTTGAACATGGCTATTTCATATAGATAACAATTTGTTATGTTTTTATAGAGGTCTACGTTGGTTGTTTTCACTCTTATTTTCCCTGCACAGAGGATCTTTTAAACTGTGCTGCAAGCACTGCACCTTTGCACCATGATTGTAGCTGGTTAGAAGTTCTGTCTCTATCCATGTGAGAAGATTAGTCTGTCTCAGTATTATCTGCATAACTTTTAGATTTCAATCTCTGTTCAGAAACAGCTCTTACACTGCAAATACAGCAGTACAATCCAAAAATGTCACTCCTGCTAGGAGCTACAGGAGTGAAAACCCCTGTACTTATGGTGGGAGAACATCCAGCACCAATGCTGCTATCCTGCATGTGCAGATATACAGTGTTCTTGGTCTTTGTGTAATATATGTACTGAAATCAAGGATCAGTCTGACAGAATCTGGGAGTGTAGTTGTACAAAGACAATGGTGTTCTGCTAAAATACTGTTTGGATGGGGCCCATGTTAGCAAAGTAATGATTCTCTGAGTTGGTGAATGAAAAAAAATGGCATTTACCACTGACTGCAGTTATATTGTACTGCTCAATAGGAATTCTGTGGAATTGAAGAGGATAAATTTGGGGTGGCCTTTGATTCCTTTTATAAGCATGTCTTGGTTTTCTTTTTCTTCTTAAGGAAGGTCAATTTATGCTTAGGCTAAGAATTGTATAGCTTTTTGTTGTTCAAAGGGGAGGTGTCTTCGGTGAACATGATGGAGAGCTTGCAGAGTTAGGTTGGAAAAACTTGGCTATGTTTTGAGAACACAGCTAGTTCTCCTGTACACAGGTAACTATGAAAACATTATCTGGGTACTAGCCCTGAGCTGCTTTGAAAATGGCAAGTGTTAAATGAGCAAGGGGAGGTTGTCTGTGCATTGGCTTAAATAGCATGCTGTTAACAGCAGCCGTGGTGAAGTACTAGTACTGCTGAAGAGCAGGCTAAGATTTTTGACTAATAGCAGTACAGCGTGGTGTGGAAGACTAGTATGTATGTTCTTACCACGAATGTTATTTCGGAGCATGATTACACATAGTTATATGTATGATAGTTACTGTTTTGATTCAGTTTCTTACTGTGACTTACAATGAGCCATTTCACTGTAATACCCAGATACACAGTTCAACTCAGTGCCTGCCTTGGAGCCTACTTGATAACTTGACCTTCTATCCGCTCCCTTACAAAGATGTACTTGTTCTTAATGCTTTTATTGCAAATTCATTAAAATGTTTGTAGGAATTGTTTCTGAATTTTAAGTAGTAACTTAGTATTGAATAAAGGAAAGGTTTTTTTGAACACAGAGATCTGTGGTTTCATATCGTTCTGTTCTTTGTGTTAGAAACTGGACCAGGATCTTAATGAAGTGAAGGCTCGTGTTGAAGAACTGGACAGAAAATACTATGAAGTGAAAAATAAAAAAGATGAACTACAGAGCGAAAGAAAGTTAGTAATTAATTGAAATTTGTCTGAATCTCACTTAATGTGAAGGACCCCAACTGTGTAGTTGTTAAAATGGCATGTAGGTATGTTTTTTTTAAATATAGCCACGTATGAACTCCTGCACTTCGCCTTTCCGTCAGATTAGCAGTCTTTGAGAATAATAATATTAATCAAAAAATCTTCAGACTTCGTTCACACTTAAAATAATTTAATTTTAATTTTTGTTCCATAGTTATCTGTGGAGAGAAGAGAATGCAGAACAACAAGCTCTTGCTGCAAAGCGGGAGGATTTGGAAAAGAAGCAGCAGCTTCTCAGAGCAGCAACAGGAAAGGTATTTGAGAATTCCATGTGGAGGCTTTTGTTCTCATTCTCAAAGGACAAGTCTAATCATATCTGAAAGATATGACACTTATTTCTTTTGGTTATGGTCTTACTGTCATAATTAAGATAGATGGACAAATTATATTTGTAAGTTGAATTTTTCAAATATTTATAGCTCTAGAACTAATTGGAAATTAGTTTTTTAAGCTCAGAGTAATTGAGGAGAGGTAAGGAGACCACGTAGAAACGGAATATTTCTAAAATTTCTTCTGATATCTTTTTGCTTCAAAAAAAAGACCCTGAAAAGTGGCCGACTCAAATATTTAGATACCTTCTGTTAGAGCTTTAGGTTAGTTAGCAGGAACTTGGCAAAAAAGTTTACAACTTTCACAAAGTTAGAAGTAAAATGTGTATTACTTCTACAACTTTTAATTGCAGTACAATAATGAGTTATATTTTAACAGGCCATTTTGAATGGTATAGACAGCATAAACAAAGTTTTGGAGCATTTCCGTCGAAAAGGCATAAACCAGCATGTTCTCAATGGCTATCATGGCATTGTGATGAATAACTTTGAATGCGAACCAGCTTTCTACACCTGTGTTGAAGTTACTGCAGGGAACAGGTAATAACATGCTCTTTAGTGTTACTTAAGTTAAAGCAGCTTCAGTGTTACAATTTAGTTGTTGGTGCCAATTGCTACTGAAAGTTTTATTCTTTTGAACTTGAGCTCTCGTCCTTTTTTTTTTTTGTCAAAGTGCCTTCTGCATAGCATGATCAAACTACTCCTTCAAGAAGGAACTGAGAAGAATTATGCATGTTTAAAAAGTTAATCCTAGCTGCTCTTGATCTTGTGTAAAAAAAACCTAAAACAAAACCACACAAAGACCCCCAAAAAAGGCCCCAAACCCACACTCCTGACATTTACCAGAAGGGTTGGTGGTGAGGCTGAGTTATGTTGAATAAAGTGGACAGCATCTTCCGGTGTGGAGAATTCTACAGTAAGAAATTCTGATGTTTCAGTGTTAACAATCAATAAGAATTATTTCACTTACCCTAGAAAATTTCATGGGTGAGGATGGTCTCTAAACTGTCAGAGTCTGCTGTTGAAAAGCTATCTGAAAAGATGTTGAGTGTTAATGAGTCTGTGTGTAATGTGTGTTCTAGAAGAAGGAAGTGCGTGTTGGGTGATCTGCCACTTCCTGCAGCATCCGACACTTGAAATTAATTTAAATTGTATTTTTGTGTGATCAGTCGCCTGTTCCAATTCATGAGTAGTCATACCAATTCTTGTTCTGATGAAATGTAGATGGCATAAGGGCAGGAAAGAGGACAGAGGTGACATCATCTTGCAAACTATCACATAGAAATGTTGATGCTACCGCAATTTGCAATGCAGTCCCTCATCTGAAACATCTGTGTCTGTGTGAATAAGGGTGTCTCTTCAAATTACTTCACAGTTCTCTCTGAATCCTGTTGTGCCCCATAGTTTGGAAAAAGCAGTAACAAGGAAACTCTGTAGTTCAACTTTCAAAAGAAAGATCACTTATTTCAATCCCTCTGATGCTAGTCCCAGTCATGCACAGGGAGATAGATGTGATCTCTGTTTCTGTTGATTGTGTACAGAGGCATAAGATGCAAACTACGTAAATCCATGCAAAGAGGGATGAATATTGGATATTGAAATGGTATGAAGGACAGAGGTTTGCAATTCAACCAAAAAGGCCGTGTACAAAGTGACACTGTGCCTGTTGAGCTGCTCTTGTGACTGGAGGCTGGAATGTAAAATTCTTGGCTAATCCCATTTTAATGAAAGTGAATAGAGTGTATCCACTTGCTTATTCTAAGGCACAGACTTGAAGAGAAAATGCAATGTAGCTTTATATTCATATGTTATTTAATGGTACCTGCATACTTACTGTTCCCATACAAATATATTAGTGCTTTTAGCACAGTAAAGTTTTGCTTATTTGTTGGGCCTGTTAACTAGGTTGTTTTATCACATTGTGGATTCTGATGAGGTCAGTACAAAGATCCTAATGGAATTTAATAAAATGAACCTTCCTGGAGAAGTTACTTTCCTCCCTCTGAACAAGCTGGATGTTAGAGATACTGCTTATCCTGAGACTAACGTGAGTTAGAGTTCCTTTTGAACTTTCTTGTACTTCATAATTATAAAGCCTCATATTTTGAATTGTTTGTATATATTGCTTATTGCCCACCACTTGCTTTGCTGTTGAATGTCTGCAATTAAATACTACTGCTAATGTACTCTTCTCAATATAAAATACTCTTGTTACAGGAAAATACTTACTGTCCTGCCAGGTATTTGCTCTTTAAAGTTTAACTTCACCTTACAAGTAAATAGGTGACACTAAAAAGAAAAGAAAGTATCTGCTCTTATTTGAAATTTTAGTGACACATTTTTTGTGTAAATGCTAACTGCTTCCTACAATAATAATGGTAGAATAAATTCTTTAAGAATAGATTTATTTGTTTTTTCCTCAGATAAACAAAATAAATAGGAAACAATCAGACTTCTAGTATGCTTATTTTGGGAGGGTTTTACTAGTAAAACTGTGTTAATGTTTGTGTCCTGTTCTCTACAGAAAGGAATAATTTTTTGAAGGAAAAAATTTTACTGCCAATTTATGATACTTACTCAATTTGTTTCAGTAGCAATTTAATACTTGGATGAGATTCCTGACAGACTCTTAGTTGACTTAAGGCTCAAGTCTAGCTGTTAAAAGCTAAAATTGTGAAATCTTGTGCTTGATTTCCATAGAGTGTTTGTGTGTTTTCTTGGGGGTGTTCAGTCAGTGTGTCATCCTTCTACCAACTGACAGCTGTTTATTTCCAGAGTTATCATTCACAATATCGTGCTTTGAGTTCAGGGTTTGACATCCAGTATGTAAATAAGGATACGCACAGCTCCTGAAGTCTTCGTTCTAGAATTTTATTGGCTGTGAAGCCAATGTTAATATTCAGTGAATTTGAAATACGCGAAACGTTTAGAAATTCTTGTTACAAGGCTAGAGTGTAATTTATTTTTACTCTTGATGGTAGTTTCTTTTTTCCAGGGCGCTCTTGAATTCTGTGTATTAATTAGTTGCAGTGTATGTGCCATATTTGTATCAACATATTCTTCTCCTTAAAATCACTGTCACTTCAGGATGCTATTCCTATGATCAGTAAACTGAGATATAATCCAAGATTTGACAAAGCTTTCAAACATGTTTTTGGGAAGACTCTAATTTGTCGTAGCATGGAAGTGTCTACTCAGCTGGCCAGAGCTTTCACTATGGATTGTATTACTCTGGAAGGTAAATATTGCAATGTTATAAATTATTTATTGTAAAAATGGGATCCCTGGAATGTGAGGCTCATTAAACATGATCTGTTAGTGTTGTCAAAATAAGATTATTTTAAATAATAGTATACTTCACTGAGGTGTACAAGGTTGCACTTGGTTAAGTACAGAGCTTAAAAATACAGAATTTCTTCACAAGCTGTTAATTTTTCCTATAATCTAAGAGTTAGTAGCGATGTATTTCCATCCTGGGAATAGTAAAGCAGATTAGGCTTGTTTTAATTCAATTTGTTTCGTCCAGTTTAATAGGCATTTGTTTTCCTGGAATATTTATGGTGTTTTCCACAAACTTAAACCAGTGTTTAGGGTGTGAATGTACAGCCTTAATTACTGATAAGTGCAAGGTGAATTCCCCTGTGTACCAGATACATTTACATGTTATGTTCTCCAAAATAACCTATATCTCTTGTTAATTGCTTGTTCTTGGAGGACAGATTCCCTGCAGGCTTATTGTTGTCTTTCTGTCTCTTAAAGTCAATCTAAAGAAACTCCTAAGGATGTCTGAGGAGGAAATGATTAATTTTTGAGTAACAGCATACTCTGCAAGCCACAGATGCTGCTAATTACTCAGCCTCTTTTGTTTTCTCTCTCACAGAAGATCTGAGATCTCTTTTTTTGAACTGGTAGTACTAGATGTATGCATTTTTCCCTTAACATAAGTATTTTTTTCCTTCAAGCTGCATGGTTTCAGAAGTTAATTAAAAACAACAACAAAAAAATAAGCTGCTGCTTAAAGGAGATCACAGCAGTCAGTTGGTCTTGAGGAAATGAAATGCACTTTAAATTGAATACAGAAATAAACATTTCCCTAATTACTATAAACATCCATAGGTGATTCCTGATACTGATGCAGCGCTTCTATGGGTTAACTGAAATGTTCTAGTTAATCTGTGAAGTGATATTGTAGAAACTGCTCTGAACATTATGGAGTGCATATAGCGTGCAGTTTAGAGTCTCATTCTGTTATGCTCTTAGGTGATCAAGTCAGCCATCGTGGTGCATTGACTGGAGGTTATTACGACACAAGGAAGTCTCGGCTTGAATTGCAAAAAGATGTTAGAAAGGCAGAAGAAGAACTGGGTGAACTTGAAGCAAAACTCAATGAAAACTTACGCAGAAACATTGAAAATATCCTTTTGTTGTTCTTGGGGAAAGGTGGCGTGATGACAAAGCTTTTGTTTTGCGGTTACAGTAATAGATGACAAACAGGAGACTAACTTTTTTATTCATGTTACATATTATCTGTGACATTTGTTTTGACTGTTGCTTGTGCAGCCTGGTTCTATATGTTACTGTAGGGATTCTAGTACAAAGAAACCAGTGGTAAAACAGAAACAAACCCCTGAATGTGTAAATTGGTGTACAACCAGTGAAAATTACAGATTTTAAGACATATCCAGTTTATGTGCCTGAATTGCATGCTTTTTTAAAAATCATTTTTAGATTAATGCATCTAGTTAAGAAATAATTTCTATACTACTGCTGTTAATTTTTTTGTAAAACTTCCGTACTGGGGAAAGCTGACTGAAAAATAGTAATTGAAGCACACCTTGTGCAATAGTTTGCTTCAGAGAGTGGCTGGCACTGCAGGCTTCAGGAAAAAGGAGCTTTAGTAATCTGTCCCTGGTAAAATTTTTTCTTCATCTTTAAAGCTTAGAGATGAGGTTAAACCTTAAATTATGAGGCTTTCTATTCCTTCTAGAGTTTGTTGTAGTAACTGCTATAACCAGATACTCTTGTTACCTGTGTTAATCTTCACTGCTTTTTCTGACTCATGCTATATTTTTAGTACTTGTGTCCTGAATTGGTGTATTACATAGTCCACTTATGCTGTGGGGAGAAGATGGAGAGCATTATATTATAATTAAGCTCTTGAGTTGCTTGACAGTCTTGATCTTTGCAGTCTCTTTGTACAAAAATTCAAGTAACTGTCACCTTTTTCTCTAAGCCCTTTAATGGTACAATGTCCTTTTGAGATCCAGTATCTAGAATTCAGGGGCAAGGGAGGTTTATACAACTTTCTTCTCCATTATCCAGGTCATTCTGTCCTTTGAACTGAACTCCTTTGTTTTTTGACCTGCAGCAGTGCATTAGAGACATTTTTGGGGCGTCAAATAAGCAGAACACTGAAGCCTATGCTTAGATCCACAGCGGATTAGTAAAACTTTTAAAAGTGCGCCCCTGTATCTTGTTAAGTCTGTGGAAGAGTGTCGAAATGGTCTGTTAAATGTGACTTAAATAGACTGAATTTGCCAACTGGCTTTACATGTACCAGCAATAATGAATGTCTTTCACCCTTATTGTTACCTGTAAGCGATGTGCAGGACCCTATTTGTGTGTCTATAATTAAGTATATATAAAGTGTGGCATTTTTGCCTTCCTTTGATCTTTAAAGTTTAAACTACAGATATGTAGGCATATGGTTTTAAAAGGATTTGTGCAGAAACTAATTTTAACCCTAATCCCAGTGTGCATTGTACAGGTAGCCTGCTTTTTGTAACTAGGAATGGGAGCTTGAATTCCTGCTGCTTGTGGTTAAATTCCCCAATTACCTGTTAGGCCCTTTGGTTTCATTACAACTTAACTTTTAACCAGGGCTAATATTTTGGAACTGAGAAATCTTTCTTGCTGTCATTTAAGTCAAAGTCTTAGGTCTATATTTCTTTTTGAGGAGGGGTCTATAGGGGATGTAGGTAGGGTGCTCTGTGGCATGCCCTTCAGCTGTGGTAGATCAGTGACTGTAATGAGAGCTGTTATTGCACTCTGACAATAACTTTAGAACTTAACACAAACCAGACCTCAGTTGTTTTGAAAGTAAAATGATTTAAGTATGTAGTGAAGTGTGTTACTGTAACCTCTGCTTAGGGGAATTACTTAATTCTTAGGGCATTTAAGTGATGTCACGTTAAAATATACATTGTAGCAGGTGTAACATGATGTTAGCAATTCAACATAAATTAAAACAATCTTATGCAAGCTCTGCACCATGGCTTAAGCCATTATATCAAAATTAGCGTGAACAAATTACACTTTTTGCCTCAGAATTGAGTACGGGATAACTCTATTGTTCTAATATTTCTTTTTAAATGTAGGCATCTGCTCTTCTATACTTCGTAATATCTGAGTTTTCCTTACAAGTTCAAATGTATCCCTGTGTTCTTCTGAGTGCCATGTTGTAAAATTAACAGCTAAATGAAGCTTTCCTCGTTTGTTCTTGGTGATAAGGGTGCTCAAGTTACTTTTTTGATGGTTCTTGATTTTTCCTGTACAACTGAATATTTTGGTTTTGTGAAGTTTTTTGTTTGTCTTTTATTTTGATGGCAGCTGAATATGCCAAATGGAATAAAAAATGAAGGTACTAGTAGGTATAAAATGCCTTTTAAAACAAGGACAGAGTTTTCCTTAGCCCACAGTATGGATTAATAATGAGATTGACCAGCTAATGAACCAAATGCAGCAAATTGAGACACAGCAGAGAAAGTTCAAAGCCTCTCGAGACAGTATCTTGTCAGAGATGAAAATGCTGAAGGAGAAAAGGCAGCAGTCTGAAAAGACATTTATGCCAAAGGTATAGTATGGGGATATTGAAAGCTGTTACTGATTTTATCTGAATTGTTTAATTAATATTACTGATAAACTTGCATTCCTTTCTGGTTAACATCATAATATAAAATATGGAGACATGACTAGAGATATGTCACAAAAATGTTTATGTCAAGAGAAAGGTGAAATGAGTATAAATCTACAGGTTGCTTTGAGGAATGATTCTGTCTAATATCTGTTCCATAGCAACGCAGTTTGCAGAGCTTGGAAGCGAGTTTACATGCTATGGAGTCAACTAGAGAATCATTAAAAGCAGAACTGGGGACTGATTTGTTGTCTCAGCTCAGTCTTGAAGATCAGAAACGCGTGGATGCTCTTAATGATGAAATTCGACAACTACAGCAAGTAAGGAAATGAAAATGTGTTGCCCTTAAATGTGGCACTTTTCTTCCCAGTAACTTATTTTTGTCCTTTTGTATGAAAAGTCACTTATGAATATAGTGTAATTAAAGTAGTGTTTCATCAGTAGTAGGTAGGCATGCTTGGAGTTTTGTCATCTGCAGAGTGTATATGCTTGTTTTTCCCAAATGCTGGGTGAATTTTACTAGCTATATTGTGTGAGAATTATGGCTATTTGTGTTGGAATCATCACTGTTTCCTTGCTCCTTCCTGCTCTTGGACTTTGCAACAATAAATAGAAATACATATCATCTGAAAGGAATGATGCACAGTGCGGGGAAAATAAAATAATGCCTTTAAGCACGTGGTAGATGAGACAAAAACTAAGGTTTTGTCTGACACCCATGTTGTTGAAGAAATACTACTTGTTAAGTATATTCTCTAAAGCTCTTCTGGATTTAGGAACTGGATTCAGATGCTAATACAGTTTAAGAAACTTACTGATTTGTATGTTTGACTTTCACACTAGACAGCTACAAAAATACTTACCATTTGGTTCTTTCTACCTGTTAAAATTAGAGAAACAGTCCAAAGAATTGTGCGATATTTTAATACACAGAATGGTGTGAAGAGTGGGGTTTTTTTGTTTGTCTTAATTTTTTTAACAAGGAAAAAGTAGTTGTTTAGGAGTCAGTTAAGGCAATTAATACACTTTTTTTATTTTTTCAGGAAAACAGACAGCTTTTGAATGAGAGGATTAAACTAGAAGGCATTATCACAAGAGTTGAAACATATCTCAATGAGAATCTGAGAAAACGCTTAGACCAAGTGGAACAAGTAAGGATTTTCTCTTAAATGTACTTTTGCAATCTGTTTTTTGTTGATTTCCAGGGATTTAACGTATTAATCATTTGATAAATACTCATTCATTACCCTACATTATCTGTGATGGGTTTTGCTTTCCTATATACAAGCTGAGTTAAGTGTTTCACTTAAATTTCAGCACAGTCTTTTAGGCATGTGAATTTTTGACAGAAATCCTACTCTAAGTGCACAGCCTATGTATAAATAAGACCATCATAATGACAGATTTGTTTGAAAATTTAACTATTGTCTAAAAATTTACTAAAAATATTTAAACTAAAATATTTAATACAGTTATATGTAGAGTAGCAAAAGATAACTTGTTTGTCTGGCTTATACTTTTGTTCCCCTCCATACTGAAGCTTGATGCCATTTACTTTGTCCCACAGGAACTGAATGAGCTCCGAGAAACAGAAGGTGGCACAGTTCTTACTGCCACAACATCAGAACTTGAGGCTATCAACAAACGAGTGAAAGATACACTGGCACGGTCAGATGGTTGGTAGCATCATTTTTTTTGAAAGAAAATTCTCCAGGGTTTTGAAAGTTCACACATACCGTATTTTGGTTTAGAAATAGACCATAATATGAGAAGTACTCATTAATTTTAAATATGCTGTAGTAATTACATAGTGTGTAACAGATTTTTTTGAACTTACTCCAGAAGATAAGTGAAACAAGATTTTGTGCATGTCATACATAAAGTGTCCACAATGGCATGCTGTAATACCAATAAGTATGTGTTCGTAGTAACAGACTTCAGGCTTCAGAGCATAGTACTTCTGAAGCAACCTTCATACAAGCATGGTCTTGTGTAGTTCTTGAATTTTGTCTAACCTATCTAAAACTAAGTTGCTGTCAAATAGGAAATAGCATCTGTATGGCTCAAACTTCTTTTGCTTCTCTTCCTAGACTTTAACAGTATGACCTTAGCATGTTTGTTAGGTTTTTTAATCCATATACTCTTCAGGAAGAAGAGAGAGGTATTTTCGGCTTTTTTGTCTTAAAATTAACTTTCTACTCCTTAATATATCTTTTTCTTTAGATTATCTTTTTGTTTCATAAATACTTGACTGGATAATTGCTGATTTTATACAGGCATGTAAGATTTACCACTTTGGGTTTTGTGCTGTCGCCCAATATTTCAGATCTGGATAATTCTATTGACAAAACAGAAGCAGGAATTAAAGAGCTTCAAAAGAGCATGGAACGCTGGAAGAACATGGAAAAGGAGCATATGGATGCCATTAACCACGATACAAAAGAACTTGAAAAAATGACTAACAGGCAAGGCATGCTCCTCAAGAAGAAAGAGGAATGCATGAAGAAAATCCGAGAGTTGGGTTCACTTCCACAGGAGGCTTTTGAAAAGTATCAGACTTTAAGTTTAAAACAGGTAATAAGTGTGCTTGGTTTCATGACCTGAAATAATGGTGTCACATACGTCTTGAGTGTCAAATGTGGCTAGAATTGCTAGTCACTTTGACATGTTAATATTTTCCTTTTACAGTTATTCCGCAAACTGGAGCAGTGCAATACGGAACTGAAGAAATACAGTCACGTTAATAAAAAAGCTTTAGATCAGTTTGTAAATTTCTCAGAGCAGAAGGAAAAATTGATAAAAAGACAAGAAGAACTGGACAGGGGCTACAAATCCATCATGGAACTGATGAATGTCCTTGAGCTCAGGAAATATGAAGCTATTCAGCTGACTTTCAAACAGGTAACAAAATAGCAGCAATTGTGCTGAAATCAAATTGTCCCATTATGTAGCAGCTATATGGGAAGAAGCTGATGTTAAGTATATGTGTTATAGAATAATAGAAGGCAGTATCATGTAACTTGAGATTTGTTTGGTGTGGTTTTTTTTGAATACTGAAAAAGAAATGAGCACTCATTTAAAATGCTAGCCTGTCTTGGTTGTATTACAACTCCAGCTTTGCTTTAAATCTCTTAAATACTTCCTTTCTGGTGAATCTCTTTGTACTATCTATAGTCCTTTCTGGGGACTGTCTGGTAAAAAACTGCACCAAATCCATTCTCCAGATTTAGTGATAAGTAATTCCTAATGTTAACAAAGGATCTTAACTACAAAGTGTGTGAAGTCTTCTCTTAAAAGGTCATTTGCTTAACTGAAATCTCTGAAGTTTACTGAAATAAGTAATACTTGCTTTTGCTGCTGTTTTATGTTTTAATTCTACCATTTTCTTGAAAAAATGTATGAAAATTCTCATATTACAAGAACAGTTGGCTTAGATGTTTTTAAACCAGGCACTGTATAGCGTATGTGTCTGACTTCTGCTTAAGAATTAATGTGGTTCTCTGCTTTGAAGCAGATACTTAGTGTGATCATGTAGAAGCAGCTGTTGCCTGCATTTGATTTCACTATGTAAAAATGAGCTTTTGTATTGACCGTTTCTTCTTCAGGTGTCAAAAAATTTCAGTGAAGTATTCCAGAAGTTAGTCCCTGGTGGGAAGGCCACGTTAGTGATGAAGAAAGGAGATGTGGAGGGCAATCAGTCCCAAGATGAAGGTGAAGGCAGCACTGAGAGTGAAAGGGGGTCTGGATCTCAGAGCAGTGTTCCGTCTGTAGACCAGTTCACTGGAGTTGGCATAAGGGTAAAGAAAAATATTTATGTTTCAGTATTCATTAGATTGCCTTTTAGCTATAAAGGCAACGTTTAATTGGTCCTGTTTATTTACTGTAACAGCAAGTGATGTTGTGGTTTAATATTTTGAAATAATCTTGCTGTTGCATTGTTTTCTTAGGTATCATTCACAGGGAAGCAGGGTGAAATGAGAGAAATGCAGCAACTTTCAGGTGGACAGAAATCCTTAGTGGCCCTAGCCCTGATATTTGCTATCCAGAAATGTGATCCAGCTCCATTTTACTTGTTTGATGAAATTGACCAAGCCTTGGATGCTCAGCACAGAAAAGCTGTTTCAGGTAACTGTCTACCTTTATTCATCTTCATTGTGGTTGAAGGTGATAGTCTGTCTTCTCAGCCCTGATGTTTAAGACAAAAGCTTTTAATCATAAAGGCACATTTTTGAATATCCCAACGTGTATGTTAGAATTTAACTTTCTGAAGCTTTCATGATCTTGTTTTTAGGTAGAAGCTTTGTGTTGTCTACTGCGTCTAAAGGGTCTCCTGACTACACTTCAGTGTGGTGGAAATAGTCCTGTTTGGAAGTGTAGTTTGATTTTAAAAATGAACTTTTAGCTCACTGAGTTGTTGGAAAAGTTCTTGCTGTGTTTTTCGTCATAGAAGTTTAATCCCCCACTGATTTTGCTGAGTGGCTGGATTTGTCAGAGTTGATACTGGAATTAATGATAATACTTAAAAACCTGGTATGGATCTTTTCGTGATTTGTGGGGTTTTTTGTTATATTAACCAAAACCTCCTTTTGAATAAGGAATAGCAAACTTTTTGCCTGTCCCATATTAAGACCTGTCCTGCTTTATTGAAAAGATTACATTAATAAAGAATTTTTATGTTCTTTTTTAGATATGATTATGGAACTAGCTGAACATGCTCAGTTTATTACAACAACTTTTAGGCCTGAACTGCTTGAGTCAGCTGACAAGTTCTATGGTGTAAAATTCAGAAACAAGGTAAATAATGTTTTAGTTATGGTGTTTACTGCGAGCCTTACCAAGTTGTGAATTTGACACTTAACAAGAGTTCAAAGTGAACCGGTCTTATTTCAGTGGTGGATTTCTAGTTATATTGCAGTCTTGTGTAAAAGTTCTCTCCTTCCCGAAAAAGAATTAAAATATCTACAGATGTCCCTTGTCATGTTCTTTAAAGGAAATCAGAAATTGATTATAGGCCTGTTGCTGACTTCAAAAATAAGTCTGTCTTACTCTGCAGGAGATACTGTAATAACTATACTTTTTTTTTGTTCCACCAGGTTAGTCATATTGATGTGATCACAGCAGAAATGGCCAAAGACTTTGTAGAAGATGACACCACGCATGGTTAAACGAAATTCTACTTACTGCTTGTTTGGAAGATGTGTATAGTGCTATGTTTATTCCAGGGACCTGTAAATTTAAAATATTAATTATTTAGTCCTTGTTTAAAATAGTTTTTAAACATACATTTTAACCAAGACCCTAGAAGGCTTAGTTTCAAAGGAGCTTGAGTATCCATTTTGTCTCTGTTGCTGTATTTTATAAGATAATTGTTAATGTTACCTTTATACAGTACCTGTAGTTTGGAAATTTTATTCTCTTCCCTCAAATCTTTTGTAAAGTGTCTGTTGCTGTTTTAAAGCTTTTCAGAAAGTGCTAGCTATTCCTTCTTAAGTATAATTTTATCATTTATATTGCCTTACATGTTTTTTTTAATGGCTTCAATTAAAATGATTTGGTTTATTGCTGTAACTTGTATACATTAAGTTTTTGTTTTATATTGTCTGTCTTTAGAGGATTCCACTGAGGTGGAGTAAATACTATTTGGTCTTATTGGAGCTGTGTATTTCAGAAGTACGAGACACAGCAGTTCTTTCATGCTATTCTTCTCTTTTCCCCCTTTTTTGCACATTGCCAATGCCAGCAGAAAAGCACTCCAAATCTGTGCTTGTCCAAATTTATAGTATTCTGGTTATTGCACTGAAAAAAATGTATCAGAAGATACTTGAGCCAAGTGACAGTCACCAGTCGAAATATGAATCTCCTCCTACTGTCCTAGGCTTTTGGCAAAGGAGTATTGAATAATTTGATGTGTTATTCTGGAAAACTTAAGGTTTTACCATGAACCATATATTTCTTAGATAGCAAAGCAGTTGTAAAAATCAGTTGGTGTTGCAATAGTGTGTATATATATATAAATAAAATAACCTTAAACAGTACCTTATGTAACTTTATATAGTACAGTGAGAAACAGTGAACTTCTATACTGCATTTACTCTGTAGGGCACTTTCAACAAAGCAGAAGAATAAAGCTGTCTGATAGGTTTTCATCTGCAAGCACCCTTGCTCCCCACTGAGAACTTCAGGAAGTGCAGGAAAGGAGAGCATGAACTGATTGCAAGTCTCCTGAGCTGAGGAGTGCATATACTTGCCGTACAAGGCAGGGTAAGAGAAGAATATTAAAGTTGGTATGGAGTAACTTCCTCAAGGAATGATAACCATGTAGGAAGTCACTGTCTGCACTAAGTCTTAAGGCAGGAGGATGTTGTACCTGACATAACAAAGCTTTCTACAGTTCTAGGGAGTCACTTAGCTACATGGTGGACTTCTCTCAGTGAAGAGAGGGCAGAGTACAAAACATGAAACAAACCCTTGAAGCCAAAGTAACCCCAGCATTCCCAAAATTTTTAGCATGTGAATAGACTTTATACTTGAGAACCCTGAAGAATTTGGAATTTGTCCTCTGCGTGCAGAGCTCTGAGTATGCATTTAGGGTGGCTACAGAGCAAAGCATTCCTGAATTACTCACAGGTGAAACAAGTGAGTTCAAAGTCCAGAGAAGGAACTAAAGAACTTAGCCACAGATTCATACCTAAGGTTACTGATTTCATGCCATTTGATCCAGTGCATGTAAGGACACACTTGAGGTGTCTGTAATCTCTGACCATCAAATACAGGACTTGCCTGTGGTAAGAGCAGGGTGCGCTCTGAGCTAACTCACGAGGATTGCCAGTGGTAGGGCATCAGCTTGATAGTGGTTAGTTTGAATTTTGGAAGAGATAAGCAGTTCATAGGCCATGAAGCTCAATTACTGTGCTTATTAAGAAGTGTCATACTAAATCCATCTAAGACTGATCATGAATTTTATCAAATAATCTCATTAAAGTGGAAGTAGATTAGTAGAGCAGACTTTTTCTTGTACACTGCTCAGCGTAATAGAGCCTAAATGCAGCTGAATAACTTGAGTAATTTCAGCTGTCTTAGGAATTTTCCTCTTGGTTGAGTCTAGCATTGAGTTTGTTATCAAGCACAATAGGAAAATGGGTAACTCGAGCAAGCTGGTGGAAACAACTGAATACTGGGTTGATACTATGCAGGGTAACAATAGGCAAGCCTTTAGCTATCACTTCAGTTTCTTGTCTGCTAAAGACCAGCGTTTAGAACTACTTGCACAAAACTTGGGGACATTTATCAAGACACTTAAAATCCATTTTCAAGGTAAGTTTGGGGGATGGTGGTTATTTTTTGTTTAAACTCAAGTGACTACTAAACTTTATTCTGGCCTGTAAAAGTGGCATTTTTAGAGAGGCTATTTTCTAAGTTGACACCTTGTTTTCCTGTGAGTATACCCCCTTCTCACATGCTCACTCTCAGTGCTGTGATGCCTCTCTGTTGTGCAGCCACATCCTGCAAGAGTGACAAAACTTAATGGCATCAGTTCCTTCATCTGGTTCACTGAGAAAGAGTGTTACCAGTGATGCTGGCATGCCTGGGACTGGAATGGGAAATGCTGAAATAACTTACACAACACCTCTTCCAGATGTCAAAGCACAGCTTCTGTGTGGTGCTGCAGATGAGATGCTCATGCCCTACAGCAAGCTTGGGTTGCTGTGTTAGAGCTTTAGTTAGAATTGAAGAGGGCCTCAAACAGGGATGTAGTAAGGTAAGTTATTTAGTGAACTCCATACCAGCTCGCTACATTGGAAAAGAAATTGCATGAGAGAGAACTGCATGAAAGTAGGAAAACCAGAACCTCGTCCCTTGCTGTATGTTTTAAGGAAAGTCCTTGTACAAAGGGAGAAAGAATTGTCTTGATAAATCGCTGGTACATACAACCTAAAGGAGGATTTCAGTTTTCCCAGCCTGGTTTTGGCCACCGTTAAGGTCAGGAGTGACAGAAAAGTATTCTTTGCTGTCTGCCCCCTAATAATTTTCTTCAGATTGATGCATAAATCTGAAGATGTGACACAGCTATTGCAAAACGCAGTGATTTGAGTGATAGGCTTGTTGTGGTGGTTCATATCTGGTCCACTCAATATCATGGTTTACAAGTTGCCTTTTCTGTCTGCCAATGCTTTAAATTCTTCCTCAAAAATAAGGTTTATTGAGAGTTACTCTGTCCTTGAGTTTCTTCACGTGTCCTCTTTTTTTCACCTGGAAGTTTAAGGCAGAATTCAGTGAAACTATAAACTTGCTCTGAACTGTAGGATGTCCCAGAAATAGTAGAAATCCTGGGCGCCCCATGGTGCACCTGCCCAGAGAGCCCAGGCTTGGATGTATTGACTGCAGGATCTGTATAGTGGTAGGTGCTTCTCAGAAACATGGCGACACAGGGCTTGTGGTTGTATTCTGGGTCAGTATCAGGAGTACAGCTGCTGTTGCCCAAGTGTACTGGCAGAAGACCGCTGGTGCTATGATCCAGAAACATGAAACTTAAGAATGTTACTATTTTATTTTCATTTTTCTGGTTATATTTGTCCTTCCAGTAAAACACAACTGATGTTTTCTGGATGTCCAACTGGGCTGCATTTCCTACTGTAAGCTTAAAAGTCACCTGGGAAATACAGATGTAGTGATGTAACTGCTGAGTGTCTCCAATGTAGGTGTTCAGCTGTTCGTTTTCTTAATTATCAATATGTGAAACTTATCAGCTGAATCGATGATCATTTCTGATCTCTTTGGATGGTTTTCATCTCTAGCAAACGTTCCTCAAATACTTTGTAAGATCTATGTCTTTGACTTTTGTTGATCTTACGTAGATGTTACAAGATGTAGTTTGTAATTTGGGCAGGAGATGGAGCCAAAATGGATTAAATGCAAAAATGAAATTTGCTTTATTGTTAAAGTTGAGGGGTAAAATCAAAGCTTTTTAATGAGGTTTTTGGAATTTCAGAGACTATCACAGTGGTCATGAGGATCCTGAACAAATAGAGAAATGCAAATTATAAGTAGTTTTACATGGACAAAAATGTAAGCAAATGGTACTAAATCATGCTTTTTGCTTAAAAAAAATTATAAAAGCCTTTAAGATTTTAATAATTTGCTAAAATGTTCTTATTGGGTAGAAATGTGCCATTCCTGAAAAAGGTGTGCATAAAGTTATGTAAAAATAAACACCGTACAGGTAAAAAAAAAAAAAAATCTGAAAAATTGTCACAAAAGAATCTGGTTCTTCTATGAGAAATGACTAATAATTCTTTCTAGTGAATGAAGTCATTGTTCTCTCCTTGCAGCTGAACCTGTGGGTGTGAAAAGTGATGATTCCCAAGGCAGGGATGAACAGAGGGGATGAGCTGCTTCTGTTAAAATTCTTCCCTCAATTAGAGGTATGAAGTGAGTTGCTCTGACTGCTGAAGTTAACATCTTCCTCTCAGCTGCTCCTATCTGAGTGTATGTATCCATAGGCACACAGGAGCACTTCTGAAGAACAGCTGCTCTGCTTTTGGAACACCAGGTTCTAATAGGTAACAGCTCTTCACCTGGAGGGAAATAGCACTTTTTTATTGACTCAGTGGAGCCCTGCTGATTTTACAAACTGTGAGTCTTCAGGTGTCACTTCAAAATATTTTCCTAGGGAAAGGTAACCTTAGACCCTGGAGGGTCTTTATTTCCAGCATCTGCTTTCATTCCTCATTAGACACAATGGATGCTTTTACTATCATCTCCATAATGGCCAATAAAAAGCATTCCCAGTAACAAAATCTAAATCTTTTCACATGTGCACTTAAATTCATTTCACTAGTGATACTGTCTTATTTTTCAAAGAGGATTATAAAAGAGTTGGATTTGGTTTTATAGAGAAGCAAATACATAACATTTCCTTTTAGTGTGATTATAAGCGTATTTGGGGATTGTTTTAATAGGAGGCGTTTTTCACCTCACTCCTGGCATGATGTTTCTCTTCTCCCTCTTACAGTCAGCTGAAGTGCAGAGAGAAGCCAGTTAGGCTGCGATCCTTATTTCTAGTTATTCTGCCTTGCTCTTCCTTCTGTGTGGTTCTTCCTCTTCCCTCTGTCTTTCGTTTGCTATCTTTGACTGTAACCACGAGGGGGCATCTCTTGTTTCTGTTCACCTTGATTGCCTCACGTTCAGCTTTTTAATTTTAGTTTTCTGCCTCTGTATTTTGTTTCAGAAAAACATTTCTTATACTATTCAGTAACAATGATGGACAAAATCATTGTTCAGTAGTCCTTGGATTCTTCTGTTGCTGCAGTTTGAGCTAAGTGTTAACTGTGTTCAAAGAGGATACATTCAGCCTAAGAATTTTTGTAACAACACTGAGCCCAGCATCAGTTTTCAGTGCTACTGAATAAGCAGCCGCTTCACGTTGCACTTCACTTCTAGGAGAATTACGTTCTTCTTCTGAAATACCTCCAAACTTCTATTTGCTAAGGCAAAGAAGAACTTGTGTTTTCCGACTATAGTCATGGCTTGCATTTGGGATAGCTTTATTCCTCTGTGTGGAAATGTAAAGATGACAAATGACGTGCACATTCTCAGGTTCTGATGCCTGACAGTTCCCACCATTCTAGAAATGAGATTTACATCGGGTAGGATCAGCAGTTAGAATCTACTTCTGCAACTATGCCCGAGAGGATGTATCGGTAAGATGTTTGTTGGGTTACAGGACCTCTATGATATAGCATCTGCCTACACTATGCTTTAGATAGGAGGCATTCCAGACAGAGCATGTTGTGTGAGTCAGAAGTACAACATCTAATTGCTGTTGGTATCACTACAGGTTGTAGGCAGATGCTGCTGCAGCTTTGAGCAGAATGAAAATCTGCCTCTGTTTCTCCAGAAGAGCTCAAGTTTTTCTACTTAGTTTAAGGATAAAAATGCATCCATGACCTTCCATGTTCAGATCACCCAAGCAGCATCTAGCCAGCTGGATGCAGGCCCTCAGTGCAGGGTAAAACACTTAACACCATTGCTTAAACTGGGGGGAAGTCTGAGCTTGTAAATGAATTTCTGGTTAGTTTTAGAATTCAAACTTGTAAATATTGAGTTGCTGGAGTCTTTCAAGTACAGCTGTAGTTCGCAACACTGGCTACTTGGGAATAAGTTGCATTCCTACTGCTTTGTTATCACCTACAGACTGACAGATACTGCAGAAACCAAAGCTGTACTAGGGTTCCTCTATGTAGCTGCCATAAGAGCTAGAAGGGATTTATAAATTTTAAAATATCTATATATAATATATATTACTATATGTTATTAAAATAATATATAAAAATATTTTTAGAATATATAAAGACTTATACTAAGGAAATATTCTTTTTTACTTTAGCCTAGTGCTGTTTTCAACATTTTGTCTGAACTGGGACTGAACAGCATGGGTTTTTCTTGCTTAGATGATAAAAGCACTACAGTGTATAGGAGGTATTGACACAGTTATTACAATGAACAGTGGGTGGTATCTAATACCTGCTTTAAAAAACCTTTTTAAAAAATTTTAATTTTTTTAAAAGGCTCAAAAACATGTGCATTTGATGGGTTTTGGTGTTACATATCTTGAAAAGATACCAAGTCACCCATCACTGTTATGGTTGCAGCTCCTTTCAAAAAAACAGTCTTTTGTCAAGCCTCTTTGTTTTGTGCATGACAATTCTTGACCACTTTTCAGTCAGTCCCCCAGTATTTTTTTCCCTCGGGATTTTCCGTGGACTTTACCAGAGGCGACATAGACTGAGGTAAAGTCCTCAAGCTGATCTTCCTTGACTGGTGCCAGCTCCTGGGCTTTATTGTTCTCTGGTTCATTCAGAGAACAAATTTCCAAGAGAAAAATGCTCTAGTGGACCAGGCAGTGCTGCTGAGCCCAAGTTTTAAATCACTTGGCCTCTTTTTGCCTTCATGAATCCTCTCTTAGTCCACAAAGACAATTATGCTGAAACTTGTAAGAAGTCTCTGATGCTAAAGAGAGATTCAGATGGGTACCTAGGTAGGTAAATGGATGCACAACTCGGAAGCGTGGGAACATTCAAATCTCTTGTTTAATAAGGGACACTAAAAGGTATGTTCACAACTGTACTTAGAAGGGAACCCACACAGTTGTGCTCCTTCAAAAGAGGTGGGGAAGTAAAATAACTGGGATTGTACTAGTGTGGGTCACATGAACACCTAATGACCATTTGGAGTTGTCTCCTGGGGGAGACATCTCCATCTGCTGGGTAAGACGTCCAGGGTCCAAGCTGTAAGAGAACCACACCTAGATTAGATGCTCAAGGTAGATCATGTAAATATTGCCTCAGTGTCCAGTGTAAAGGTAAAGCAGGGATACCACAAACTGGGTGGAGGAGGAGGACTTTGTTTTCTTGAAGTAGTAGTCTGGTGGGTAGCTGGAGTAAGCAGGGAAAACTGGAGAATGCTTGCTTTCTGCTTTTTAGTTCCTCCTCTTCTCCCACTTCCCCAGGAGGCTGGGGCATTCTCTGGATGTAGGATAGTTCTTCAGCGAGTAAAATGTTCTCTGTCAGACAGGGATCGGTGAGCAATATTCAGCACAGTACACTTCTGCTTTGTTGTCTAATTCCTCCCTGTTTTTGAGTTGCTGAGTGAGGCGGCTTGGGTTGATTTCTGGAATGTGCAGTGAGACATGGGGAAAGCATGGATGGATACAGCTGGTGTGATAAAACTAGAGAGGAGGTTCCCAGGACAGCCAGGCTTTCAGGGTGTTGGTTTTATCTCCACTATGTAAGAGTTCAAGAGAAGTGGCTGCACTGTGGGAGCCCATGGGGGCTCTGAGGTAGCAGAAGGGTGTGTTGTGCTGGTTCTCTGACATACCACCAGCTTCTAGGAGAGCAACCCACAATCATGAACTTGGAGACTAGCAGTCAGATAAGGACACTTGGATTGTCAAGTGTGTTTGCTTATTGAACCTACTTGCATAGAAGAAGTCCCTTCTCCTGTCTGGTCCTTCCAAGGTCACCTGGCAATAAAAGGAAGGACTGCTCAGTGGGTTGCAGTTTCAGATCGGTGACAAGAATTTGTAGTGGTACTTAGACCATGCGCTCCTAAGGAATCCCTGAATGGAGCCCTAGAATCTACATGTGGGTTTTTACACTGGCTGATTGTGGAGGTTGTATTAATAACTCTTTGTGGTGTAAGTGCATAGATGTTGGCCTGCTTGAAAAGAGAGCTAAAGGGCTGGACAAAGGCTGTGATCAAGCTCTCTGGCACTTGCTTTGTAACATTCAGCAACTCAATGGCTGCTGTTGTCTGTGTCTGTAGGTAAGTTGTGCTCACAAAACCATTTGGAGCACTCAGCCTGTGCTACAAACAGCATTACTGATGCCACTTTGTTTCCTTGCTCTCTGTGAATTTCTAGGTGCTAAAAAAAATCCAAGACAGGATACAGGATGCCCCTTCATTCTCTTTGCAGAGAAACCGAAGAACATGGTCCGAGGAGATCTCTGTTTGGTCCGCGTGCTGTCCCTCCTGAGCAGCGTCACCAGCATTGCCAGTTGCTATGAGGTACTCTGCTTGGTGACTAGAGAACTTTATTTAGCAGGACACGCAATCAAGCAACTCCAATTGGGAAACTATTAAGAGCAAAATAAAAAAAAAAAGGTGTTGGAAGAAGTTAATTAGGTACATAAGATCTAGAACCACATCCGTGGATAATTTAAACAATGCATTTATGCAATGCATAACTATGAATAAACTGTAATATCCTGTCAGTCCCTAACTTCTATATGCTTTTCATTCCACCAGGGCTTGGGTAATCATTTTATTAACCAATTTCCTGAGAGCTGAGCACCCTTTATGCTTTGTAGTTTCTCCTGACTTCACCTTTCAGGAGCTATGCACAATCACTGCAGTATGGCTGTGTGTATAATGGCTTGGCAGGTCTCCACAGTTGTGGAATTTACAATCATCGCTCTGTGTGTAATGCTTGGAAGAGCTTTTTTTTTTTTATTTCTGGTGGATGATGAATTAGGCCATCTGTCTCCAATGTCTGCTGACCCTTCCCTGCCACTCTCCTCTTTCCCGGTATGTTGGCGCTGTTGCACAGTCAGCCAAGGTCAAGGTCTGGAGCCCAAGTCTGTGACCTTCACTGCTGAGACCACGATGGCTCAGTCCTCAATTTCCTAGGGTAATTCTCCAGTATGTTATGCACTCAAAGGTCTGAGATGCCATGCAAGGAGGAGGGATCCATTTACAGTAACATTAAGAATGCGATAATAGGAACTTCCTTCATGCATGTAGCTAATGCTTAAAGAGTACTTTATTTAGGCCTAAAGTTAACGAGGGGGCTCGTTTTTCAAAACACAAATGGGACACTTCCTGATTTGCACCAAAAATGGCAGAGGACACCCGAGATCAAATTAATTGAGCATAGGTCTGAAAAAGTTAAATGCAGGCGCACTTAGACATCACTGAGACAAATGGAAGCTTTGACAAAACAAGTAGAAAGCCAAGTAAACGTGTCTTGTCTCATTCCATTTTGCCCCTTGCCTGAAATAAAAATATATGATAGTGATGTGAGTATCAGCAGCCAAAGAGATACGAAGTTTTACCCCTATAAACCAAGGTAGTATTAGTAACTGTAGAATGTGATCCAAAGCTTTCTGAGATTAATGGGAATTTTTCTACTGAGTTTATTGGGTTTGGATTAAGTGCATAGATATGAAAGACTTTACGTAACAGCTTGCAGTGGTAAAGATCTCCGCAAGCATCTGGGGAATCTTTGGGAAGCTTTTCTGTAAACAACTACATCTTTAGCATGAGTGTGAGACTGGAAGGCTTATTTACTGCTGTTGGCAGTCGTCATAGGGATATACTGAGCGCCTGTGCAGCTCCGCAGAGAAGGGCCTTTTGCAGTATTGCCAGTGGTGTTACCAAATGATGAGTCAAGTACAAAAAAAAAAGTGAGACTGTATGGAAATCGTGGGGCTTTGTTTTTTTTCAATAGAAGGCAGTAGGTTCTTTTTGTTTGATGCTTCCCTTTTGGCCTTTAAAGATGCATGCAAACCATACTTCAAAGCAGTTGTGTGTACCCAGGAAGGCCGGGAATTTCTTTTAAATTGAAACCTCAAATTCCCATGCAGTGATATGCCTCCATCACATAGGGCTAAAAGATGGTACAGAGTATCATGAGATTTGCATTAACATCTTTGGAAGAGGTGATACTGAGCTAGCGGAGGGAATGCTGGAATGAAATTTAATGGAGTTGACCAGCAATGAGGAAGAAGGGGAAATTCCTACACGTGGAAAGTAATTGCAACATCTGACAATAGAGCAGATGTAGGATGCCTGGAAAAGACTAACTCTCTTGCGATTCTAGATCAGGATTACCTCTGACAAGGAAAAATTATGAGTCGTGCTATGCAAATTCTATGCACAATATTATTTAGCTCAACAATAGTTTTCAGCTCTTTTTTTCAGTTGGCTAATTTCAAGTACATGTTTTTGCACCTGTTTTGGCTGCAGTGTTCAGAGATTTGTCTTGTGAGTCCAAGCAGTCCTATCTGGAGGTGAAGCAGCAGAAGAGGTTGGTGCTGAAGGATGACAACTGCAAATACAAATAGCTGCTCTCACCCCTTGAGAAGAGTCCAGCCTCTTTTAAAGATTAGATCCTGCCTAAACTCAACTATGGTTGTCTATTGACAGATGAGATTGCTGGTCTGAGATGAGGCCCTGCCTATACTGCACCAAAAGGCTGATCTTAGAGTGGTCACAGGTATGTGGGTCCCCGTGCTTGCCTGCCTTGGCACACACAGCGGCTGCACTGAGTTGGATGCCGTGATACCCACTCACACGCGGTCCAGGCACTTGCAGGACCACAGTATAGAGAATGAGTAGATCTGGCCCTCCCGTCAGAGGTCGTACAGACATAGCCTCAGTTTTTCCTGCTGGGATTTAGCTTAAAAAACCCTTAAGCCTCTCTCTTTGTGACTTCACTGGGACTTCTTATTACGGAGTGACCTAGAGGAATAGAGAATGAATGTAAACTGAGTGTGAGGAAAAGGGGGGGGTGGTGGTGGGGTGGCTAATAAAAAGTTTAATGCTACTGTTTTCCTGATGCTTTTATTAGTCTTGAAGTGTTAATGAACCTTTGAGATTGGGCAACATTTGATCAGTTCTCAGTGTGTACCACAGCATAAGGGATCTCAGTTTCAAGAACAGAGATGGGCTTATGAGTTGATATGAAAATCAAACTTCCCTTTCATTGTTGTTATAATAGTTTCTCTGTCTTAATAATCCCTCAAAGGCCAAAGCAGAAAATGGTTTGCTCCTTGTAGGGAAGAAAAGTTTGGAACCATAAAATTCAGATTACTTTGAGACTTCTGTCTCTCTTGACTTTACCAACTGGCGGAAAATTAGATGACATCAAAGAAGCACTGGAAAGGGGCTTATTTAATTTTGAAATTTATTGGAAATTGTCACATGTGGTTGTAATGCTAACAGCTGCTTTCGTGTCACTTTACAACAAAAGAGAGCAGCATTATGCCTGGATAAGTGTACAAAAGCTGAAGCTGTGAGCTGTGATAGAGATGCAAGTTAAACTTTCTGGGATACACAATTGGTTAACTCCACTGTCTGTACTGTGCGTGTTAAGGGCTCAAAAGTGCAGGAGTTTAATTTTTTTTTTTAAATAGTGCTACTCTTACAATGAATTAAATTAATTCTTAAATTAAAAGAAATAATTTTACTTTAAAAACATTCAGATGAAATATGCAAATAACAACCCTGTCCTAACAAAGAGTTGGAAAAATACCTGTTTTTCAGGCATCCCTTTATAAGACCTTGAAAATACCTCTATTCAATTTGAGTTTTCTCTGTGCAAACTTAGGATTTAGTAAAAATACAACCTTTTTTTGAGAACGGAAGTGAGAAAAACAATTCTTCAGGTTCTCATTCAGAATTGAGATACCTAACTGCAAGTTGGGTGAGAGATTGCTAAAACATATCCGTTTCCAAAGCCCTTTGTAACGGTGGGTTCATTCTGCTGCATGAGCTGATCCCTCAGCTTGTCTCATCTTTCAGTCAGATTGATGTGTAAAGAGTAGTGATAGGTGGCTTTTGTAAGAAACTGAAATGTTTTATGGCAGTGAATTTTGAGTTAAATTCTCCAGGATACTTAGCTGTAATTTTCCAGTTTAAGTCCACGCTGGTGTGAGGACCTGAATAGCGCTTTTTACTGTATTCATCACATCAATTACATATCCTTTGCAGATTTGATCTACAGTTGCTATTGATCTCTGGAAAAATGGTATGGCAATATTTTAGCAGTTACTTCAAAATATTTACGAAGGTAAAAGAAATGCTTTCCACAGAATCAGGAATGGACACGAGGTGATGCAGCACACAGTAAACATTGTGGAAGTGTCTAAATGCTCCATGGGAAGCTCAACCCTTCTGTAATTTCTACACACTGATCTGGGTCGTAGGTTTTTAAGGAAGGAACCCCAAAGAGGGAAAGTAGTTGCAGTAAAAAATCAGTTGCAGGCAAACATGCATGAGTTCTGCTAACAAAGTCTACTTAGGTCTGGTTTATTGGTCCTTCACCACCTGTGATTTGAGTGGCTTACCACACAACTACTGGATGCCTTGAAAGATTTTTGGAAAGCAGACTGAGAAAGTATGCCTCTAAGGAAGCAACAAGATTTGAGGCATAGTGTATTTCTGAAGGATTATCAGAGGCCTTGGCCATGCAGTGAGATACAAGGCTGTAGGCCAAGTGCTTTCAACCCCTATCAGTGCAATAAACCATACAAAATGAGCCATCTTACCCATCTAATTGTAGAATTTGCAGAGAAAGAGATTAAGAAATCAAAGCCAAAACTATGGAGGGTGTATCAATAACTGGTATGAAAGGCTAAATTGTTTCCAAATTTTCACACACGCTCCATGACCTAAAAGACCAGCTCCTTAAAAAAGACTTTTAAAGTCAAGTAAAACTCATGGGGGTTAACAGTTCTCTACAGTAAGACTTTAACAGTATCCATGGTCCATAAATCATGTTCATTGGTGGGATCCCTGGTGGAGTATATCTGAGATGGCTTATGGGGTTTGGGACCTGGGTGTTCTGTTTGTTTTAACCTTCTTTCCACCAAAATTGACATCCTTATGACAGTACCAGAAACTGTGCCCTAATGAAAAACCTTAGCATAGATGATTCAAAAAAGTTTTAAGACTAGTCATTTATTGTTCATTTAAAGGAGTCCCTTTTATAGCAGCAAAAGTCTTGTCTTGTAGTCCTTGAGCTGGGATGGTGACAGAGGAAAAGGTCACTCACCTGCTGCCTAGCCTGTCAGGAAAACTGTCTGGGAGGTGGGAGGGCAAATATGGGGTGAGAACAGCCTGGGGGAAGACTTCTAGCTGGACGGTGTATTTGTCATGAATTTGTAGGCCTGCCTATCCCTTGCCTTTGTGCATAGGATGTTGTTTCCACTGAAATTCTTCTGGAATAACCAGCGAAGATGCTGAAAAAACAGCTTCCCCGAGTGTATCTTGCAATCTATTATGTGGAATCAGAGCTGAAACAGCCCGTCCAGTGGGAATGCGTTTGTTTTGTGTTATCCTTCCAGCAGGGGTTTATCCATGTGTGCTGAAAATTGCAATATTAAATGCTCCAGCACGGAAATTTTGTGTGAGGATTATCAGACTTAAGTTTTCTCAGTGCATTGCAGCCTGGGCCTCCTGCTGGCACAGGAGGCCTCTGGAGCTTCCTCTGCAAAAGTTTTGAAACACTAACGCCTGAAATCAGAAAATCTGTACTGTGCTGAGGAAAACAGAAGAGAATGTTTTCTCGTTTCACTCCTGCATGACAATGCCTATTAAAAACCTTTGCTCTTCTCTCACTTCCCTCAAGCAATTTGTTTTAAGCTTACCAGCTGAAACAGAGCCATAGCATCGTTCCAGCTTAGCAGAATTGCTCTGTTTTCTTAAATGGCCAGACATAAACCTTGGACACGAAAAGGTTATATTTCCATTGCTTTTTTTTCCCCTTCTCCAGATTTATGCATAAAATATATGTACACAGAAGATTGAGGGGTTTCAGATACTGAGTGTATTAGCACCCTCTCCTGAGCTAGGTCAACGATGGTTATCTGCAAATGAAGCAGAGGCAGCTTCATGGGTGCTGCCTCCTCGAAGTAGAGCTTCAGTTGTTTTCTGTTGCCATCTGTCATTTTCTGGATACAGCTCAGCACATTCAAGGTCAGTTTTTCCCATTCTTGCGGTCTGTGTGTGTGGTCGTGAGCGCTCGCATCTGATTCCTTGGGACCAAATCCCCACTCTAGTGCCGAGACCAGTCCAGAGGGTGGCACATGTCTAATCTTAAAATAGATTCACCAGGTGTTTAGTAACTGAGTGCAGTGTGATTATTTAGTCAAGATTATATTTCTTTGGGTGTTATACAGCAGCGCCATTGTGCTGGTTTTTTACTTCTTTGGTCATTTTAATGAGTGTACCCAGTGCTGCACTGGTGGAAGGCAGTTGTTTTTGAATCCATGTGATGTATCACTACCACGTGCTTGGTGCCTTGCTACTGGCCTGATCCTGTGAGGTGTTCATCACAGTCCAAAAATAAAACTTGCTCACAGTGTGATGTATGGAATAGTCTTACAGGGAAGGGAAGCGAGAGCTTTGTTGCTTGTATCACTTGACATTGGGGCTGCGTGAAAACTGGAAAATATTACGCCATAGTAGCAGCCTTTCAAATCGCCTTTGGGTTTGCCAGCAGCGGTTACAAAGCTTTATAATCTATTATAAAGCTTTTTTTCATCATTCCATTAGCTTTTGTTCTGAGAACTCCTTTCTTCTAGTGAATGTCGGGTAGTCCTGAAGGGCAAGGGGACAGTTGCTCACATTTCTGTCTGATTCTTATGGTCTGTAAAAAGGTTATATTAATACATAAATGATTGTTATAAATAAATGAAACTCCATCACTTGGCTACGCAGATCTAGCGTTTCACCACGATCAGTTTGAGCTACAGCTATGCATCTTCAGCCTCCCTCTGCTGAGGCGGCAATGCTTACGCAATAAAACAATTGGTCACACCTCATTATTGAGGTTATTCGCAATAGTGTACAAAGGACCAAGTAACAGATGTTTTGAAATGGTTAATCAATTGTTATAGATTCAATTAAGTTGATGCCTGCACATCTTTCCAATGTGCTTTTTTACCAGAGCTAGGAAAAGTATCCTAATTACTAATTCAGTCAAGCCTCTGTGAGGCTCAAGCTTCAACTTTAGAGCATAAATGTTGCTTGCATGCAATTATAATATTCTGTTTTGGCCACTTACACTGGAGTTTTGTGTCTCTGAACTTCACTCTTGGAAAGTTACATTTGGACTTAGATGTATGACACTTGTTGTTTGGAGTGACAGACACAAATCCCCATACACCAGAATGAAAATTCAGCCCTAATCATCAAAGGGAAGTGAGGACTAAATGAATGTGTGTCATGCGTATCCAATTTCTCTACTGATCATCCAGAGAAAATAAATCACAGTGGACGTCCTTCCATTTCTTCTTTGTTTAAATAGCTAGAAGGAGCTCTGTGTTAAAGTCACCCTGGGTTTCCCCAGGGAATACTAAAATAAATTAATACTGGCTGATAAAGTGTTTTGACTCATATTAAAGCCACTGGAAAATGATAGGCCTAGTTTGTCACGGCAGCACTCCAGCTTTTTTTGTGTACTACTGGAATCAGAGGATAAAACTGGAGGAGCACGTCTCAACTAATAACCAATTTCATCAATTTTTAATAAATCCTTTTTCTGAGACTGTACTCTTTGAGACAGATTTCTTGTGCATCGGTCTCTCAGCAATGTCTAGTGTCCAGCTGTATCTCCTGTTATCTTCCCATTATGCATCAGAAAAGACAGCAAAAGTGATCCACAGGAAAGAGATAAAGATGGGGAAAGGCATTGGAGGAAGGTCTGGCTTGATTAAGGGGAAAATGTAAAATGGCACAAATTGCAGATATGTATCCAAGTCACATTGATTTTCAGTGAGAGTAGGATAGCTTACAGTCCCTCATCTCTCTGAAATGTTCCCTTACACCCTAAGGCAATTTAATTTGGAAAGAATTGTTGGAAGAAATCTGATAGGTGTATAAAATGAGCAGTGTAAAAAGGAATGAGCAGTATAAAAAGCATGCTGTCACAGCAAGGGCAGTGCCCCGAGATTCAGAACCTGCTCAAAAGTTAATTGAAATCAATTGCAAAGACTTCTGTTGACTTAAATAAGCTCTGGATGAGCCCTTGGGAGAGCTAGATTCAATACCCAGGTTTACCATGAATTTCTTGAGTAGTTCAGGGAAAGTCACTCAGGGCCATATCCAGAACGGGGCCCAGATATGGTAATCATAGAATGGTTTGGGTTGGAAGGGACCTTAAAGATCATCTAGTTCCAACCCCCCTGCCACAGGCAGGGACACCTTCCACTAGACCAGGTTGCTCAAAGCCTCATCCAACCTGGCCTTAAACACTGCCAGGGAGGGGCAGCCACAACTTCTCTGGGCAACCTGTTCCAGTGTCTTACTTCCCTCACAGTAAAGAATTTCTTCCTAATATCTAATCTAAATCTACCCTCTTTCAGTTTAAAACCATTTTCCCTTGTCCTGTCACTACTTGCCCTTATAAAAAGCCCCTCTCCTACTTTCCTGTAGGTCCCTTCAGGTACTGGAAGGCTGCTATGAGGTCTCCCTGGAGCTTTCTCTTCTCCAGCTGAACAGCCCCAACTCTCTCAGCCTGTCTTCATAGGAGAGGTGCTCCAGCCCTCTCGTCACCTTTGTGGCCCTCCTCTGGACTCACTCCAACAGCTCCATGTCCTTCTTATGGGACACTTGAAGGGAGGAGAGCGTGAAAGGTTCTCCACGCAGCCTTACACTTTAGTGCTCTTTTCAGAAGTGGGTTATGAGATGCTAATGTAAAACAAATAACTTCTGTTTAACCTGTGGTTCCTACAGTTGTAGGATACTGTCAAGACAATTTAAAAACATTTTAAAAATGAGTATTAGGCATTTAGATTTAGAAGAACAGCATCTGTAGTCAGATTAGCTTGCATAAAATGTCAGAGGCCACAATCCTTATGTTTCAGAGCATAAACACCACCAGCTGGAATAATGAAGCGAATACCTCAGTGGAACAATATGTTACTGTTAAGCAATTTATGGTATCATTTACTATTGTGCTGTCATCCAGCCATACCTTTATGTGGCTGTTCCCTTGGAAAGAGCGTCTGTTCTCACTGCCTGAGGAATGGCAGAGCTGTCCGTAACTTGTGGAACTGGGGCCATTTCCTTGAGGTGATGGAGGCTCCTGGTGAGTGCTTCACCCTCAGACCCACTGGGCTGGATCCTTCTGGCTGCTTTAACCTCTCATAATCTCTAGTGGTTTTTTTTGGTGCTGTCAAAAAGGCTCTGCAAGCTACAGGAGCTGGGCAGTGCCTTGTGGGATGGAGCCTTAGCCATCTGTCCTGGTTTAAAAAACGTATATATACACACATTCCTATGTCTCTCTGGGGTGTTTTGTTGGAATTGCCTGTTTGTGATGAATCCCACATCCAGGGTGGTGCTTCTGCTGCAATGCTTCATCACTGCTCAGGCCAGGGGCCTTGGGGGTGAGTGCTGAATGCCTCTCAAGGCTCTGAAGAGCTGAGGTTCCTTACCTACAGTTTGGTAGGTTGGTTGGTTGCTACTGCTTTCCCAAGAGGTACCCAGGAGACCCCATCCTGGAAGTCCGTCCAGTCCTTGGCTCCCTCCACCCTTCACCTCCTAAATTCTGTCCATTTTTAGCCATTTCTGCCTCCCCACTGGCTCCCAGTCCTACTTTCCTCCTTCAGCACTCCAGGCAATAAGGTGCAAAAGCTGCACTTTTCCACCACCTCCCCTCATGCTGGTGCAGCTCTCCTCCCCTTCAGAGGGCCCAGCAGGAAGGCTGCTCCTGTCAGGAGGAGGTGGGCTCACAGTCCCTGTGCCTTGTCTTGCCTTAACCAGCAGCAGCAGCAGCTGTAGTTTGGGAAGCCAGAATGAGGGTTAGCAGCTCTCAGCTGAACACACTCAGCACAGGCTGGGTATTGATCACCACCAGCTAAGTCACTGATGGCTTAGGCAAAAGTCCTATGTGAAAAAAGCAGGAGATTGTTCAGATGACTCAGAAAAACTTTTTACGTAGCACTAAGGCTATGTAAGCAATAAGGCAGAAGAATTACCAGGAAAAAAAGATGGAATTTAAGGAAATGCAACACAGAGATTGCAGTTTTTTTCCAAGTTTTTAGTCACAGAGGACAGGGAGAAGGAGCCACCAACTTCTGAAAATTTTTGGATCTCCTCTTTAGAGAGGATTTTGTTGCTAGGTAAAAGTTTACTGACATTTTCCTGGCTTGCCTGAGGCTACCTAGTGAGGCTGGTGCCAGCTTACTTGTCTTCCAGGCTGTGATAATGGCTGCAAGCCCTACATATTTCAGTTAATGAAAGTTCAATCAGAAGTTAATTAGGGCTTTTGGCTTTTCCTGCCTACACCAAGAACAGAGCAGAAGCGAGTTCTTGGGAAATACGGTTGAGAAGGAGGGGATAAAGGTATGCTATCAGACTGCAATGTTTAGTAGACAGTTTGAAGCCAGTGAAGCAGAATTTCTAGGGAGCTCATTGCCTAACTCTGACATGCCTCTGGTGATGACTCCACTGAACCTGAGGCAGCCAGGCCAGTAAAAAGATTAAGAGTGATTGTATCTCCTTACCTCATTCCCAGCTCCCTGGTATATGAGATACCTGCAGCTTTGTATGCTGCAGCCAGTGTGAGATGAGCAGCCTTAGTTCCTGCTGCCTACAAATCCCATATGCCTTTTGCACTTAGGGCCTTCTAGGGAGGGTCCATGGCTGACTTGTCTGCTTGGTGTCGATGCCGAGGCAGACAAGCTGTATAACATAAGCCATGCTGAGCAAACTCCTGTCACCCATTTGCACTGAAGAGGGCTGCATGCTTGGTTCCATACTGACAAACTTTTTTTCCCCCATTGCTTTATCCTACTCCATAATATGCCCTGGAAAAGCAAATGTAAGAAGAGCAGTTGGATCTCCTGCCTTCTTCACGGCTCTTCTCCACAGGGTGGAGCTGCCAAATTTCTTGATGAAAAGTTTGGAAAGTTGTTTTTCACAATGTGAACCAAATGATATGTTGTCCTGTAATCATGTCCTAGGAAAGGACAGACGTTTTAGCTGGAGACCTTCAATAACGTCAGCTGGAAGCAAACACTGCAGCCAAAGAACTGCTTCTGGTCATTGGCCAAACTCCATTTTTGTTTCAGCTTGACCCGAAAAACAACCTTTATGAGAATATTTTGAGAACTGAAGGAAGTTGTTTTACCCTTAGATATTTATTACAAAACAAAGAGAAAGAAAAATAACCTCTGATCTTGTGGAAGCTTCACCAGAAGTCAGACCTAGGGAGAGGTGACGTGCATATGAATTGAATTCCTGCTGCTTTGCCTTTTGAGTGTTTATATTAGCTAAAGTAGCTTCAATTAAAAAAAAAAAAAGAGACCAGTCCTAGAAACCTGTCAGACTGGTCATTAAGGTATCTTTGGGGAGATGGGAAACCTGCAGTTCAAATTCATGCTCTGAAAAGGCAGAGGAGGAGTTTGAACTTTCCTGACATTTCTCTTTACTAAGAACATATTTTTAGTTATTTACAATTTTATCAAACTGGAACTATTCAGGGTTAAATTTTTCCTTCGGGGTCTGTCTTACCTTCCCTTTGTCTGTCCTTATCACTGGGCTTTTGTTTATTTCACATGGTTCCTGAGAAGTTTCCTTACTTCTCTCGAGCATGTCGCCTCACTTGTAATGTCTGTGACACTGCTTTAAGTTTTAGTGTCTCTCTTGAAACTGAGAGGGTAAGGACATAACTGTGACTGTGAGAAAAATGAATGATATCATTCTTTCAGGAGTGTTACGTTTCTCATGGGCTGAGTTCAATGTGAGCTGATTTTTAAGTTTGCCTGAGGCTGCATTTTTTTGGCAATTGATCTGCTTACTGGAAAAAAACTGTGAAATGTTCTCTACAAAAAGACCAGTGAAAAGGAGGAAAAAAAAAAAGAGGAAAGGTACGATTTTAAAAGCTGCTTTTTCTTTTTTATAGCTTTTTGTTCTGCAGGTGCCCAATTAAAGAAAAAAAATGGAAAAGTCTGTATATTGTAACTACAACCTAATTATTTCATTGTAAACTACTAAATCTAAGGGAGCTTTCAGTGTCTAAAATGGATTGTGTGTTGTTTGGTTCAAGAAGACCACAGTGAGTTTTCCCAGTTTTATAACTGAGCATTTCTGGAAATCAGAATTAATTTCATAAGTAATTTCAGGTAAGGACTTTCCCTGACGGAAGGGTGGGTTTGTTTTGCCTTGAATCCTGCGACTGAACTAATCCAAGGGCTTTGCTTCAGTCTGTTTATAGACTGTATGGTAGTTCTTGCATTCCAGATTGTATGTGCGTAATGTTTGGAAGATTAGTAATGACGTGTTATCACAGCCAGGGGCAGTCCAAGTAAAAGCTTTGTAGACTGACTGATGGGTGGGTTTTATGCCACTTCTTTCAGCCCAGGATTACTACCCACATTGTCATAACACATCTTTTTTTAACAGTGGAGGGAAAAGGGGCTGGGTTTATGAGTGCATTAAAGCATCTGACTCTGTTCAGCCAGGATTCTTTTAAAGTGCTATCCTGACATGACAGTATTTATTTTATATTTTGTGTGTGGATACATGGCTTCTTCAGGGCTCTTGCTTGAACAGATACTGCCTATTAGCTGCAATATTTAATAATTTGGACTTAAACAAGCATCAGTTAAACTAAGCTTTCCTTAGGCTCTGGTTCAGGGCTTCTTGGATGGAGCTGGATTTAAGACATATTCCATGTGTGAAATCTTGCTGTCTGTTAAGGGCCTGTGCCTGCAATGGCTTCTGCGTCTGGGAGAGGGATGCATTTCTTAGAGATGCTCCATGACTTACCTTCTCACTAGGTGCAAATACAAATATTTAAAATGTTTGTGTGATCTCTGCTTCTGTCTTGCTCCCTAATAAAATGGCCTTTTCTTCTTCCCTACTTTTACTGTATCTATTCGTCACCTTCAAGACCCTCTTTAGATGCGTGGTCTTGCCATTTATTAACATGAACAGTTGGCCATCTTAAAACCTCCTGAACCATGGACTTGTAAGTACTGTGAAGAATTGCTGGAGCCTGCAAACTACACGAATTATATCAAATTTTGCAATTCTTGCTTTCCAAAGTATTTTGCATATGTCATTGCCACCCCAGAGTCTGCTCGCTCCGGTAATCATGCAAAATGGGACACCTAGGAGTGATGCAATCCCTCCTCCTTCCCCAAAGGTGGATCATGTTTAAATCATTCCTGACAGATGTTTTGTGCAACCTATTTTTAAAACTGCTACTGTTGGAGGTTTCAAAATTTGGCATACTCTCTCATTTGCCATTAGGAGGTTTAATCTGAACTTCTGTTGCTGTAGTTTAAGTAAGTCTGCTTTCTTCTGTCTTCTCCACCTGGGGTATCAAAACAAATTTATTCCATTCTTCTTTAAAGGTTATTTTCTGCCTTCAGTCTTCTCCTTTCTAGACTGAACAATACCCTTTCCATCATCCTTTTTTTGTGACTCTCCTTTTGTAGGCTTTTGATTAGTCCTATCCTTTCTTCTGAATTGCTCAATCCACTTTTGATTTAAAGTGCAACTCTCAGACTTGGTGTAGTGTTCTTACTAAGGCCTTATCACCACTAAGAAAAACAAGGGAATTACGTCAGACAAAACTCGTATTTGTACAGCTCGGGTTGATGGATGCCTTCTTTGCGACATTGTTGACTCATGTTCAGCTCTGATCCTCTGTAATACTCCCCAAGTCCTATTCAGAACAACTGTTATCCGTCTAGTCATTCCTCATCCTGTACTTTCCCAGACAGTATTTTCCCTTCCTAAGTACAGGACTTAGCACCTGTCCTTGCTCAGCTGAATCCTGTGTTTTTCAGACTCTGATCTCTCCAAATCATCCTGAAAGCTCTTTCTCTGCTCCAGTTTGCCTACAGCACCTTACCCCACACGCAGATTTCAAACATGTGATCTGTTCTGTTACCCAGACTGTCGAATAACAATATAGGAAAAGGACTTAACCCTTACAGATTCCCAAATGATATGCCTTTCTAGCCTGACAGCAAACTACTCATACCAGCTGTGAGGGAAGTTTTCCAAGAAGCTGTGCATCCATCTTCTTGTACCCTCATCTACAGTGTGTCACTAGTTTTTTTACGAATATTTTCTGAGACAATGAATCTTTTGCTGTGCTACCTGTGACCATAAGTTATTGCTCTTCAATTAATATTTCTTTTTATCCCAATATTTGTCCTTGCTGTTCTTTTTTCATGCTCTTTCTAAAAAGATGCTGATAAAGATGTAAACTTGCTGCTAAAGTGGGAAGTAACAAAAGAGAAGCCCTCAAGAGTTCAAGGCAAATTTTTATTAATTCTTATTATTTCCCTATCCTAGATGTCACGTGTTTCAACAAACTAATCTGTCATTACAGCTAATAATGGTTACTTTTTTCCTCCATGGTTACAATAATGTGGGGTTTTTTTCCCCCTCCATAATTGTCTGTCTCTCAAGACTGCTTTGTCATTTTTCAGTCCCTGTGATAATAATTTACAAAATCTATTTCTACAATCCAATGGAGATTCTTCAGATTCCCAGTAGGAATATGACTTTAAAAGCCCTTTTAGCTTTTCTAAAGGGGAAGGACCTGGCGAAAGGTTAGCAGCTGTGGTAGTTCAGTGAAACAAGAACTGTAGGTTCTGAACTGAAAGGCTAATTTTAGAAGATGACCTCAACAGGTGAGCAGATCATTTCAGGTAACTTCAGAGTCCTTTGCTTCTCTGCATTAAATGTCAATGTGAATTTGGCTGTTGACTCTTACTCCAAATGTATAGGTCGCAGGCTCTGAGATTCCAGGTCAGCAAGATCATGTTTTCCACTGGAAGCATTCCAGGCGATGATAAACATCATCAAATAATTTCAGGCTCACCACGAATGTTGATGAAAGCATACCTCAGACTTCAGGGACATATAGTCTCACCTACCTTATCTAAATGCCATGCGAGTTGTTTCAAATCAGTGTAGTATCTCTGCAGTGAACAGTGCATGGATTTAGCACATTTTTGCAAGACAAGTCTTTCAGCTGTAAGGCTGGCCTCGCTGCAGTAGGCTGCCTCTCATTACACAGCTGCGGGTCATAATGTCAGTGGATTCCCTACTCTTCTTGTTCACTCGGGGCCCACGCTTCCCTCAAGAAGGTTGTCTCAACGTAATGGCTCAGCGCCACTGTCTGGCATGCAGAACATTCCTGGTTTGTCTCTGGAGATCCGCAATGCAAGTGCTGACATGTAACACCACAGCTGCGCAATTTGTCAGCAGACAAGGGGGAAGGCTCTCTCCCTCTGCCCGTCGGGAGGCAGTGCAGCTCTGGTGTTTGCCCTCTGCCAGCTTTGCACCTTCCTGGAGTCAGAGCACCTAGGCAGGTCACGCCAGCAGATGGGCCTCAGACAAGTGGCCTGTCAAAAACTCAGTCCTGCAGAACATCTTTCGCAAGTGAGAGGTCCCAGGAATAGATCTGTTTGCCATAGACCAGATCAGTGTGTGTCAGTCATTTCAGTCCAGACCAGCTTTCCTGACACGGATAGGTCTCTTATCGCTGGCTACTTTCAGTGATATTTATCTTTTCCTATTGCCTGTGACATGCTGAGCTCTAATGACACCAAAGCAGAACTTAGGTATAACTCCATTAGTCACCAGATGTTTCCAATATGTGGATCTGAGAAAATTTTCATCAGAAAAATAATAATAAAAAAATAAATCTGATTTTGTGTTGGAGACAGCATGCCAAGCACAAAACCCACATGGACTGTACTTCATAAGGAAATACAAGGTTTTCTTGATAGCTGCCCACTCTTCTTTCTTGTTTTAAAATCCAGATGCTTTAAATGTTCAGCTTAGTCCCTGCTAGTGTTCAGCATCGGTAGCAGCGTACAAGAGCTATCAACAATCAAGTGCGCCTCTAAGTGAAGAGGGGTTTGGTTTGATACTGAAATGCCATGCACCAAAATTAATACAGGACTTTTATGATGAAATTAATATTTTGCTTGGTTAATAAGAGCCCAGCTCTACAAGATGATAATATCACCATGGCCAAACATCAGTTATAGGTGCATAAGATTTGCAGTGTTTGGTGCTGAACTACTCAGGCGTACTTTTAGAAATCAGTTGCCTTCAGATAAAATTTAAGAAGGACCTACTTTGAGCGCTGGAACAGGCTCCCCAGAGAGGTTGTGGAATCTCCTTCTCTAGAGTCTTTCAAGACCCGTCTGGATGCGTTCCTGTGTAACCTGCCCTAGATTGGTCCTGCTCTGGCAGGGGGGTTGGACTCGATGATCTCCAGAGGTCCCTTCCAACCCCTAACATTCTATGATTCTATGATTCTCAGTTGTGTTCAGTTTGTCCTTGAGCATCAGTAGTATTCTTCTCTATCAGATAGTACCCAGCAGTTTTGCAAAAATCAGTGTTTTCCCATGGGGAAAGAAATGGTTAAGATTTAGACTTTGCCTCCAGCTATGCATATATCCATAAAAAAAGAATAAGTATTTAAAGGCTTGAAAAATTAAGGTTTTTAAGGTCTGAATATTATTTCTAATATGCTTAAAAATTAAAAATGACTGAAGTAAAATCTGTACTAAATATATGAATTATGGCTATATTCACTAATAGTAAAGGGGTACTAGTTATTATCCACAACTTTTGGGGATGAGAGGAAAAAGTTCCCAATATAAGAACACATGCACTAGAAAGAGGTGGGGTAAACAAATAAATAAGCAATTATTGTAAATTCTCTTGTGCTTCTGGGGTCATGAAGGATGAGAACCAGAAGTGAGGATGACTGGAAACAGACTAGTTATGCCATGATATGAATTGAAGTATGTAATAGTGAAGGTATGGAAAGATAAGTTGGGTTATTAACATGCATGTTTTGGTTATCTCAAGAGCCGAAAGTAACATCAAGGATTTTTTTTAAAAGCACAGTTGTTCCTCAGAGTAATTTAACATTCATTTTCTACTGTGCCCATTATGCTTTCTTTGCCTCCTTTTTGCTTTTCTTTAAGCAGTTCGCTAATGTAGTTAAAATGGCAAACATTTGCCATTTCTGAAGCTAGAAAGGAGCATGACACAAGCCATTAATGACATAAGCCAGTATTTTGGGATCAAACAGCATGTGTAAACATCCTAAGTATGATCAGTTGCACATTCCAATCTTTTCTAAATTTACAATATGTGAATTGAGGATTATACTGTCACCGGCTTGAGGTGCTGAGGGGTGTACAGCTTTTCACAGTAAATGCAAAAGGGCAACATTAATTTATTTCACATTCTTCTGCATCAGGACTAAAATTCTGCAGTATTTGCCTTTCATTAGCTCACTGCCCCGGCACATTTGAAAGTCTCAGCTATCCATGGTTGAGCATCTGCTAGCTTGTCTCCAAAGGTTGTCTTTTTGCATCTTGATCTGCTTGAATCTTGAAGGCACATGATCATCACTGCAGCGGTCAGTCCAGCTCCTGAGTTTTGTCTTTCTCCTTCTGCAGATCTGGAACAAGGCTGTCTTTCTCGGTGTGTCATTCACAAGCTTTCTTTTCTGATTGTTCATAGGGTGATTATTCTACTTCCAACCTAATGTGTTTAGTCAAATTCTTCAGGTGATGCTGTTCCACTATAAAAACATCAGCTCTATAGCCACATACTTTTAAAGCACTAGGTCTCCCCTGTATTTTCCTTTCAAACCACTAGGAAACTTTCTGGTACTGTCAAATGTCAGACAATTTGTTTGTTTGTTTGCTTAAAAAACAACCTGTGGCCCTGAGCTAAATTTTGCGTGGTCCTTTGTAAACGTACCCTGAGTATTTCTGAACATCACCATTCTACTGACATGCAGTCATGGGCAGCGGAGCCCACGCAGGTGCAGGAAAAAGCAAAGCAAGAGGAACTGCAAAAGGACCTACCAGTTGTGGCCACCTGTTTCCATTCACATCCAGTGAAAAGAAAATCACCAAAAAGGAACAAGTGAAAAGTGGTGCTGACTGAAATATTTTTCAGGAGAAGCTGATAGCAAAAGCTCATAGCAGCGAATAGAGACTTACCCAGAAGGCAGATTTCATGTATCCAGGCACTGGAAATTTCTGCTTCAGTCTTCAGCTTCTCTATCCAAACAACGATTGGAGAGACCAACAAGTAAACATGCACAGCAACCTCCAGAAGCAGGGTTAAGCCATAACCTGGGAAAAGCTAATGTGTTAATAATCATAATGTCAGGCCTGAAGTGTTTTTCATTCTTTTTCTGGAATTTGTAGGTATTTTCCTTCATTATTTTTGGAAGTAGAGTAGGAGAGTGGTTTCCTGCCTCCCTCCGCAGTCTGTTAAGGAGTACAATGTTGCGTTTCTTCCTAGATGAAGGCTTTTACTCCTGCAATTAGATACTTATGTTACTTCAATCCTATTTAAGAGATGAAATCTTACTCTTCATGAAATAATTTTTGTATTTTAATGATTATTTTATTGCTACTTACAGAACCATCACAACACTCTCTATATCACTATCTAGATCACACTTTATAGACATGAATTAGAATTCCTGAGCACTGTAGTAACAGTGAAAACCAGAGTTTATTCTCCATTATTTCTGGGTGCCTTACCCAGTTTGGGAGTAAGCCGTATTACGCACACAGTGGTGCCTAAAGGGGTTCTGTACTTTGCAGCTTAACCAAACAGGACATTTGCACTAGGGCACAACGCTTATGAACAGGCCAACCCTGGCCCAGAAGTACCTGTATTATCTAGGTTTTCCATCTTTCAGTTTTCTCCAACCCCGTTTCCCCTGATAATGGAGCGTTGATTATATATTAATTTCACAAAGGATTACATTTAGGGTATGGAATTCACAAACGATTAAATTTCAGGTCACAGAGAAACAGACAGGTTCAGGCACGAACCAGAGAAAGGTCTTAGTCAGACTAACAGGCATATTGACTTGATATAATCTTTTATTCTTAGATGTGTTTCCTTGCTACTATGTAACTCTCTGGTTAATTGATCTCTTAAAGCAATGAAGTTATAGCTATTTTTGTTATTTGATGCTGAACTATTTGGGGACACAGTGTGTGCCTGGCTCCATCACTTTTCTACTTCGTGGTCCCTTTCTTTTTCCTGGGTTCTGTCTTTGTTAATCTATCCTACTAAAAGTTAAATATTCTGGCTGTGAGTTCATGTGTGCTAGAGAGCTGCTACTGATTTATACTCATGCAAGTTAGAACAGCAGTTAGATCAGGATTTCAGTTTTAGCATGCAGACTCCTACAACTGGAAAACAAAAAAGGCATTGTAAAAGGTGGGGGCTGTTTTTAACCATCTTTGGAGGTGCAGTAAGCATCCTAATCTCAGCTGAAATTATTAGCTAGGAGTGTTTTTTGCATGAGTGCTCATTAACACCCATGGCATGCATACTTTGAAAAAACGAACAGTTTTAATCTAAAATCAGCAACAGGAAAGTCAGTGTTTTGCCAAGCTCATTGCCCAAATCACCATTAGCTGACAGTTACACTAACACAGAATGCAACTCTACCTGAGGAAAAAACCTTACAGATATGATTTCTCCGTGTGCATCAGTAACCAGGTTCCATGTTAGGAGAACAGGAATCACTTGCATAGCAGTTTGCACTTGTTCAGTTCTACCATAAAATCCAGACCCTAAAGCGATGTTGTTTGGCCCAGCTACTGTTCTTTCTCTCTCTTCTGGCAGCGCTCCAGAAATACCGCAAGGCTTGGACAGGAAACTGTTTCTGTTGATTTCTTGAATAAGAATGTCCATGAACCTTATTTAGTCAGTCTGTTCTTGTTCACAAGCAGTAACACACCCACACATTTGTTTCCATGTAGGACAACTGCAAAATATCTCTGCATCTGAGGGAGCCTTGTGCTGGTGTGTTCTGGTAAGGCAGGGACCAGCTCAGGGAGGGGGCGAGGGGGCAGTGCTCCTGCCTCACCGAGTCATGCCAAGCCAAACACCACGGTATGACAGAAAAAGAGAAAAATCCTTGACGAAAAGCCGATGTGGGGATGAGAACTGTGGCTTTAAAGAGTGAGTGGAGAAAATCTTTGCAGAGTTTTAAGACCCCATGTTGAGTCTGAATGCCGAGTCGTGCACTGTATGTATTAAATACAGAAATAGTAGTGCCTAGTAAACCACACTTGATCCATTTTTACAAGTGATGTAATGTAACTGTCTGTGCAAAGTAACACGTTCTTGTGACTATCCACCTTCTAATCCAGGGCCGTGCATTAGTGTCATAGCTGGGCTCTTGCTGCCCTCTGAGCCATGAGTCACCATCTTTCACTTCCTCAAATAATTACAGGCAGCAGAAAGTGGCTGTCGCTTGGTCTGTCAAGGGCTTTCTCTGCTGCTGTAACAAGAGGGAAATTAACGCAAAGCCACTTTTTCTGTGGGTGATCAGAGACTCATTTTAAACCTCAGGCAAAGATAGCACTGCTAAACTTCTTTTTTCTATGCGCTGCCTCACCTCTCTGCCAGATCTTACCTTTCCTTTGCTGGAAGATCAGCCATCTAATAGCTACACAGTGCTGACCAGCCCTCGGCACTTGCTGAACCAGAAAAATAATATTGCAAAATTTTCTTCCTTGGGGGAAAGGATGTGAGACTCTGTTGTTCTGTTCCTCAGAATACAGTGTGTGTAAGTCAATGTGTATAACCAAGCACTGACTGCCATTCATTTTTAGAAGGTGCGTTTGGTGTTACGTTACTAAGTGACTGTGCAGCTGAAATACAGCTTGATTCTCTGCTGCCCTGCACCTGGTTGGTGCTCTCCATCTGCAAATTGCAAAGTACGTGATAAATGCAAATAACTTAGAATTTTCCAGTCACTGGGGGTAGTATTTTGTACCCATTTACAAGGCTGCGTGCTTGTAAATGACTATGCCAGGTGCAGAGGGGAGGAGAACCTGACCCCCTCCAAAATTAATCTTTCCCCTGAATTAGGGTAAATTTTTCAAACAAGCCAAAATATCTCTGCTTTCCTCAGAGCGTGTGTAAGTGAGCGTGTGTGTGTTGGGGGGAGGGTGCATGGCATACAGAGGCAGCACAGGAGCAAGTATTGCAGTGGTCTTTACTCAGCCCTCTCTAATTGACAGAGCACATCACAAAGGAAGCAAGAAGACCTGGAAGGAACATTTTCAGTGTTATTCCTTTGGCACGAGCAGCACAATTTCTGCTCCACCGGTCATCTGAAATGTCCTCCCAAAATATGTGCAGGTAAAAACTTTTTGTCCCACTGTATCATCGTGCAGCAATTCCAATCCTTAATGCTGTGTTGTTACATCAGTGGGTAAAGCCTCACTGGTGTTGAGCCCAATAGTGCGTGCGTGTTTGGAAGAGGGAAGCCTGAGATTGATAATCTTTTATTAAAAGCAGGTTCTTTGGTTGGGCCCAGACTGGGGATTTGCTTTAGGGGTGACAGTTACTCGAGAAGGTTTATATTGTTGGCTGGGACATACTCTTCTCTCCCATTTTGTATCAGCTGACAGAGCCTATGTCTGATAAACGACTAATAACATTTCTGCAGAGGTGTTACTGGTGAGGGATTACAATAATAGGCACACTTTTCCCCCCCTGCCCTTGGGAAGGGGAAAGATTTGACGTTTGTAAACCACTGCCGGAGCGTGAACAGGCCGGTCCCGCTCGCTCTTCACCGTCCTTCCCTTTCTTTCCCAAGCACAGCCCCCGCGGCGAGTCCCCGGCACGGCCAGGTGCGCCCCGGCCACCCTGCCCCGCCCGGGACACGGGGCACGACCGCCTGTGCCGGGCCGCCCCGGGGCGGGGGTCCCTCCCGCCGGGCAGGTGCAGGCGGAGGAAGCGGGCCCGGCGCCCAGGTGGGGCCGGCGGGAGCGGCCGCGGGGGGGCCGGGCCGGGGGCACCGCCCGCCCCTCCGGCCCCGCCAGCGCCGCCGAGGCTGCCGTGCGGCGCCGGCCGCCCCCGGCCGGTAGCGGTAGCCCTCCCGCAGGGCGGGCTCAGCCGCGGCGGGCTGCCTGTCCCGCCGTCGCCAGCCCGGCCGCAGCCCGGCGCGGGGGGGGCGGCGGGGGGAGCGCGGTTGCCTCCAGGGCCGGTCCTGTGCCCCCTCCTTCTCTCCCTCCCGCCGCCGCCGCGGCGGAGGGCTGCGCGGCCACCCGCGCCTCCCGCCGCAGGGCCCTCCCCGCATGGTCCCCGCCGCTGCCATGAGCCAGGCCCCGGCCCCCCGCGGCGCTGACCCGCCGGAGAGCGATGCCCGCAGCGGGGCCCCCGGCCGAGGGATGCCGCCGCCGCCCAGCCTGCCCCAGCTCCTCCACAAGTAAGAGCCGCCCCGCGTTCCGCCGGGCCGGGAGGGCGGGCGGGCAGGCGCGGGTCGCTCTCCCTCCCTCCCCGGCGGCGGTGCCCCCCTTCCCTCCCCCGCGCCCAGACTGACAGCCGGGCGGGCGGAGGGTCGGCCCGGCCCCGGCCCCGGCCCCGGCCGAGCGGTGCTCCGCGGGGCTGAGCCTCGCCTCCGGCGCAGCGGCCGTGCGGGTGGCGGCGGGGCACGTACCCCCTAAACACCGGCACCGGTCCCGCTTCCCAGCAGAAGTTTTCTGCCCGAAAAGCCGCTCGTGTCGGTGTTCCCAGGGCTCGCCCCGGCACCGCGTCTCCTCCGGGCGGGGGTCCGCGCCCCCGGGGAGGTCGGTCGAGAAAGTTTTCGTCGGCTGTCGGCGGTGGGTGCGGTGTGGCGGGGTGTGCTGCCAGCCCCGCCGTGCCCGGCAGCCGCTCCTCCGCTTGCGGGCTCCGGCGGCTCCTTGTCAGGCCTGGAGCGAGGGGGCTCCGGTTGTGCCAGAAGCGATCGCATCTCTGCAAAACTGTCACAGAAAATGTAACCTGTGCACGCGTGGAAGGCTTATTAACGAGGGCGACGATGCTAACGGCATTTTACGGTTTCGTTTTCCATCCGGAAAGAAAGGGGAAAAGTCCTTTTGCCGTACAGATGCAGTGGCGTGAGCCGTACTTTTCTGGTTAAATGGGAAGCTTGAAGACAAACGGAATGCTCCGTAGTTAGTACATGAAGCATGAGGAACACATAAGTTGATCTGTGCTGATTCAACATGGTTGCATGCATTGTGTCTGATTTTTCCAGAGTTGTAAGGTGCTAAAAGAGGTAGGAGCTTTTAACAGAGCAGTAAATCAATCTACTAATGAACGCCCAGTTAGAATTGCATTGTATTACTTTAAGATTTGCTGCTGGAGTTGACGAGCAGGACACTGGGCGCTGCTCAGCGGCGTAGGTTGAAAAACGCTTTTGACGTTATGTCCCAGGCCAGCAACTGGACTGAGCCTGTGTGCGGCCGTCAAGCAAACGCGAGTATGACAAAGCACTGTCCGGCTGCGGCGGCCTCGCAGCTGGGCTTGCGCTGCTTCAGGCGCTGGCTTAGGCATCTCCTTTGTCAGTTTGTCAACAAAACCCAACAATGTAACTAACGGAGGAAATGATTTCAATCCTTTCACTTGTATTTTCAAAATACACACACACATGTGTATAAATATTTATGTGCATGTATGCATCAACTTTACAGCAGAGGTTGAATGTTGTTTTAAGTTGGGAATCATGTTCTCTTTTATAAATATGGATGAAACTGGACTTTTAAAGTTGCTGTGGAGTGTGGCCCATAAATTTCATGATGCTTGGTTTTCTTTTTGTCTGTTTGCTTTTAAATCATGTTTTGTAACTTAAACATGAAAACGTTAATGGTTGTTCTTACCCGCATTTTTATTCTTAATTGGAAATACAGACTTGGGAGGTTGCATTGAAACAGCAACATTAACAGCCACTTCCTAGGTCCACTGGGCAGCTGCAGTGCTACATATGAATTGTTGTGCAACCAGAAGGTAATTCCCACTTACTCAAAATCAGTCTTAAATTTTAAACTATGGTCTCTAAAGATGGCCGTTATTTTTTACATTTATCAAGACTTTATGTGGATGTGTATTGCAGGTCGGATAGGTGAAGCTGTGAAGACAGCTTCCTGATTGTATTTCTAACGCGGCGCATGTTATGTACAAAGGCATGGCGGTTTTGTCGGTTGTGCCTGCTAGCAAATTATAGGTAGGAAAACTTTAAATGGTTTCCTTTCGAGCCTATCTTTAATGGAAAGATTTAAGAGAGGTGCCATGTTCTGACCGTTCTTTGTCACGGTAATGTGACGCAGAATGGCAAATGTCGAACGTCTCCATCTAAGGTCCTACAACTTGATCATGCGGTTTTATAACCCTGCGGCATAATTTGGTGTGTGCCTCTGTGTTTACCTGATAATTAATAAATCTCCACCCTGTGTTTAATTGGAAACACAGGCAAATTATAATTTGCTTTACTGTTAATAACTTGGTGTTTAATATCCGAATTGGATATTCAGTGATTGTTAGTGAGATGTTAGGGAATATCTTAAATTGCTCTTCTGAATTTATTTCTAGTATGCTAGAACAGGTATTATGACTGGCAAAATAGGATTGAAAGGAAAGCAGTGAGTCTTCTACAAAATGAAGTTGTGGTTTCATTACTAGGAAACAAAACATTGACCTCTTTTCCCAAGCGTTTGATTTTGTTGACTGTTTTTTTTTTTTAACAATTGCCATCTTTTTGCTTTGTGAGCTGCAGTGAACAAGTGTGCAGTCGCAGAGTGCTCATTCAGAGCAGTGTAGTCAGAATATCGTGTGATATTTAACTGGATCTCCCTGTTTCAACATTTCTATTTTTCCTTATACCATTTAGACTTAAAAAGCTCTCTGGATTCCTTCGTTCTTCCCCCCAGTACTTTTGTTAGAAATTTCTACAGATGTTAGGTGAAGACCAATGTAATTAAAAAAAATTACTTCCTAAATGGGCAGCTGGTAAACTTTCACTGTCAACGCTGAGCATTGAACAAGGATTAAAATTTAGTGAAACTGAAGATCTGAAATGTTTTTGGTAGCAGCTACATTGGCTGAATTTGTGCAACGCAGGTAGCATGCACCATATTCTTTAAATGTCTTTCTGCTTTAACATTTATAATGTAATTTTAATATTAAGATATAAATGAATCCTTAGTTTGAAATTCCTTGCTGACCGTACCCAAATACAATAAGTTATAAATTGAAATATGCTGCCTACATGTTGGATTTTTCCCCCGAGTGACAACGTCATTTCAGTTGATAATAAAGGTCCAATCGTGAGATTTACAGAGCAGTTAAAGCTTTCTGTCTGCACAGGTTGTTGTGGTGTTTGATGGGAAAATACTTCTTATTTTCCAAAAGTAAAAAAGCCTTATTGCAGTCAAAGCCCTGAGGTTGTAGAGCTGAGAGTGAAAAGCTGGTGGGGAAGGGAAACCTGAATTTACACACTACGGAGAATGACTTGTGGATGAAATAAAGCGGAAGACTGAGAAGAAGAAGGATAGTTGTGATGGTGTTGGTTAGTGGTCATAACTGGTTTCTACTGTGGTTGTGGGGAAGGAGTGGAAAGGCAGTGTAGGGCCTGTAGCACTGGCAAGTGAAACACGTGTGGGAAATCTCAGAGAAGACCTCAAATACCTGTTCTGCACAGAAATATTTTAATACATTTTTGGAACTGCTGTTGTGTTGGTTTTTTTCCCTCTTTAGGTAAGTCTGCTCTTATGAGAAGATTTTTGTTTGTAATTTGGAGGTGGTATTGCAAAATGTAACTTTTAGATGACATCTCAGTGTGTGGCAAATTTTAGCACCTGCTGACTGGAATGTCTAAGCAGCATGAGAGAGTGGAGACTCCTATTAATAATTCCAGGTGTGTGATTCATTGCAGTCTGATGGAGCAACTAGCTGGAAATAATTGAGAGAAGGGACTGAGTGGTGTCTGTGGGCTAACTATAAAGATGTTGCATGAAGAGTGCTTTCTGTGAAAGTTCTCGCTTAAAACGTGCTGCAAGTAAACTCCATAATTATAGGAGAGCTAATTGTATTGAAATGCAATCACTTTGGATGTTTTAATGGCTGGTTGCATGCTTTCGATTCTAATGATTTGTCATGGGTAATATCTGTCCAGTGGAAATGGAGCAGTTTTTAACTCCCTGTGTTGATACAGGAGTATACGTTTGTTTTACAAATTGAATAAAGATGTCTCAAAACAATGGGGGGAAAACCAAAGTTAATATTTTTTTTTCTAAGGGGTTGTGCCCTGGAGATTTTGAGCTCCTCTGGAAGGAAGATGGAATTTCCAACATCTGCGCCCGAATCATCATCAGTTTGTGCCAGTTCTGGGGGCAGACAGGAGTAAGCAGGCTGGTGCTGAATGCTTTGAGTCCTTTATTTCCTATAGCAGCGAGGAGGAAACTTGTTGGGAAAAATAACCTCCAACTTATTTTTTTTTTAAAAACTTAAACCCATTATGTGCTGTTTGATTTGCCTCCTTGTGTATTTTGTGTAAAGTGTGGGGTTTTCTTTTTTTTTTCCTTTCTTTTTTTTCCCAACTTAAGGTCTCTCAGGAGAGATAAAATATGAAATGTACTCCCATTATATACATTAGTCATGGCAAATAGTTTGGCATATATGGCAAAGGCTAAACTGATACTTAACAAGAGGACATTAGGAGAAACACTGGTTTTACTGTTTCTCTTCTTACTGTTACTGATCCAGGCTTTCCATATTTATTTGCCTTTTAAAGTACATCTTCCCCAAGTTGCTTCTCTACCTGACAGAGCCCTGAGAACTCATGGAGTTTGTGTTGTAACAACTGTAACAGCCCTGAATGGAGATGAAATCAAAACAAAAAGTGCTGTAGCTGTCTTAGCTGAGAAACTACCAAAACGAGGGGCAGGAACTGAAAAAGCAGACTGCCTGGTCTGGGACTCGCCAGAGAATGTGGGAACTATACCCGTGTTATTAAACTGCTCCTTGTGTTTCCCATTCATCCTCTCTGTATGTTATGAAACACACAGCAAGGGAACCTCAGCTTTTTTGGAATTGTCTGGCTCCTTGCTGTGTAATTATTGAGACTCTTCTTAGACCTCACCTGACATAAAAATCAGGACTTAAAATGTGTGTGCCAAATGTGTGTGTGCTTAGGGGTAGGGACAGGGACACCTGGGGGGTGCTTCACTTTTTAGTTCAGTTGCTTACAAAAAGTAGCATCAGCTATGATAATTACTGTCAAGTCAGGTAATGAAAATTTCTCTTTTCTCTTAATATCTCACTTTCTTAACACTTCTTATTTCAAATACTTTTTTTTTAATCATTTTTTGATGGAAACGAATGACCCCTCCTGTATATCAGGTGTGACCCAAAGCCTAACAAAAATTATGGAAAGTGTGGGTTTCTTTGTCTTGAAATATTTGTGTTTGTGTGTGTTTGGTATTTTTCTGTTTGTTTTTTTTTAAAAAAAACCTCTCATTTAAAACCCAACAGCTTACTGGGAGAAAAGCACAATAAAATTGAATGTAAGGCTTGAAGAGAGAGCACAGAGGTACAAAGTGGAAAGGGGTCAGAAAAAAAAATTTGGAAGAAATGCCTTGCGTGCAAACATCTCCCTGTAATCTGGCTTGTATTATCAATTATCAATCAATTATTAGTTGCCCAGAAACGTCAAAATTCTTTCACATATTTTAGTGGAGAGAGATAATAGCAGTGATATCAACTTTAGTAGAAAGTTAAATAATACGTACTTTATAAGAAGCAATGTCATAAGTGGTTTTTGGACCACAACACATGGCGATGGAGTCCTCTTTACTGAAACTAAGTTGTCTGGGTGCTGCTCTTTTTTGGAAATTCAGTACTACTGTTCCCATCAATGGGAAGACTGGGAAATGTGGTTTTTTTGGTTTTCCTCTTAATTCAGCCCTTGTCCATTCGAAGCTGCATGCACTTAACAGTGAGTAGTACGTGTGACCTGCTGAGCTACTGCTACACTGTGGTGATGATGCTAAAATCTTTCTGACCCTGTTTGGAGGAAAGGAAAATAGAGATGGGTAAAAACCTCAATACCTTTTAATTCTGATCCTTTCTGGGGGCTGTCAAAATGTGAGGAACTAGATCTTCAAAAATACATTTATACTTCATAGGGGAGTGCAGAAATTTATTTAGGAGAGTAAAAAAGAATTGTTTGCATGAAACAATGATTTTGGTCACTTAAAAATACTCATTCAAATAGAATCTGCTTTTTCTAAAGAGTCAGTTGTCTTGATTATTTTTTTATTTAAACGAACTCCTTTGATCTGATTTGCAGCTAGACACTTTATCAGACTGATTTTATTCCCTTGAATATACTCCCCCCCTTTTTCCCCCCTCTTCATCCTTTGTAACATTTTATGTTGATTTAAGGATGTAATCGCTCTGTTAGCCTTTGCCCCTCTATGTCCAGCTGCTTTCTCTTTGTCACACTAATGACCCATCACAGTGAAGCTGTCACTTGACACATTGGGTGAAACCAGAAAACCTGCCCCTTTGGGTTTTAGAAACGTTTAATATCTGTGCTGTTCTGACAACTCAAGGTTAGTCTGTTTTACAAATGCCTCTTGCCTATATAGATAAAAAGCCAAATAAAAGCATTGAGTATTCTGTTGCAAGAAGGGGGCAAAGGCTTGTTTTCCTAAAGGATCAGTATTTATGAGTGCATAGGCAATTATTTTGTTGCAGGCTTACTGCATTTTTTTGTGTCTCTGTGTGTGTGTAAACTTGTGAAATCTGAGTTTAACTGATATTAATTGTAGCACAAGCTGCATATTTATCTTGTGTGTCTGAGGAAGTGCAAGGAAGATGGATTTGTTATTAGTTTTCTGCATGTCTGTGTTGGGAGATGAGCTGAAAGGGCAGTGAGCAGGACCACGCTGGACTTGCACTGTGTGGCTGTTGCACTAAATGATGCTGTTCAGATTTGTCCTCCGTCATCTCTGTTTTTTAAAGACATGCAGGTATCTCACCAGCCTTTGCAGAATGCTCCAAAAATGCTATGAGCCCTCCCTGACTCTGAGGGTGATATGATTCTCTATCTGTACTGGTTGTGAAGTGTAGTCCATCTCCTGCACAGTTTTAACTCCAAAGCCTGTGTTACATGAAATGTTAATGATGGTAACGGCTTTAAGAGGGATGGGAAAATATTCTGCTTCATCACTTCTGGACATACTTCTTACTAGGAAAAGACAGGGACAGGATACGGAAGTGTTTAACTCCTGTTCCCTTGAGTAACGTCTACTGCTGGCCAGATGGACAGAGAAAATGGTGTTGTGGGCAGGTTATGAGCAAGCTCCCTGGCTGATTTCTGATCACCTGGTCCCTTCCCTGGCTTACTGGCTTTTGAGATACCAAAAGCATCTGATCTTATCTAGCCTTAGCTTTCCTCAACTTGCCATAAATACTGTGATTTTCTGTGCAGTAGGCTGCAGAGTATCAGAATTCAGGCAATGTAAAATGTCTTGAATGTAGCAGTGTCAAAAGCTAGTTTTACTCTTCGTGGCTTTTTTCTGGAGGGGGGAGATCTGCAAGTTGATGGTGTCTGTGAGCTAGGGCCACTTCTTCAGAAATGTGCAGGAGTTGCTCTTGCATTTTTACTTACATTTGAATCTTTGTTTTAAGAAATAGACATTACGTCCCACTGCAACAAGTGGCTTGATGGCTGGCATTTCCTTTAATGAGATAACAAATACTCTTCTGTGGGCTTTTGCATATTGTATAGTTGAAAAGCAACAGTAAGTTGACCACAGTCTGTTTCTGCAGTAAGAAATATTATTTCTGTCTCTGCTGATTAACATATTCTCCTCCTAGGGGAAGATGTGCTAAGTAATTTTATTAGGTTGATGACACATACAGTTCGTTAACACTGACCAACTTTATGTTGTATTTTTTGGCCTCAGTTTTTTAAAAAACTGTAAAATAAAATTGCAAAATAGTTATTGAGAACAAAATGCCATTTAATGCTTTAATAATATCTTTTTCACCCTGCTTTCTGCTCTGCCTGGAACTAGAGTGAGAGCGGATTAACTTCTGCTACAGAGATGTTTGCTCCAGTCCCTGCAGAGCTGTGCATAGCTATGTGTGTTTGCGTGGTTTGCAGGCGGGATGCCACTCCAGAGATTGTCAGAGATTTCCTCTGCTCCCCCACATAAAATTCTTTGTCAGAGATTGTGCACATTCAGACTGAGGATGGGATTTGGAAAAAAGATTACTCTTGTCTCCTGAAACAATAGAGAGAAATATTACCAAACTAGGGTGAGATTTTTTTCAGACCTAGGCTCCTCTTATCTTCCAAACTCTTCCATTAACACATCTTAACATTCACACCCCTGCTATCCATGTGCTCTGCACCATCCATTTGTGCCCCACTCATGGCACATTCTTGTAAGGTCACCTACAGCTTTCCACCGTCCTGCCAACCAACAACCAAACATTGGGCTATTTTCTTTATTTACCACTTCATTCAAGGTCACTGTTCTATCCTGTAGCAACACCTTCTCCTCATGGTACAGGCAGGGCTTACCCTTTTGCTGGCATCTTTCTGTTGACTCCCTTTGAGATGGCCCAAGAGGTTTGCCTCAGGTTACTCAAGACATGCAAAATGCTTAGGAAAGTGTCATTGATGTGTCTAGAGGTGAACATGTTTCTAAGTAATACAGAAGAATATTAGTCGACTGGGATGGTGTTTATAGATACTTCTGTGGCAGCATGGGCAAACAGGTTCATAGGTAAAAGTGGTGTAAATGAAAGAATGAAAGTTCTGTGGTACTTGAATCCAAGTCAACTCTTGTATTTTCTGCACTGTTTTTGATGTTATTTGAATATACATTCTCTTTTCCATCTCCTGGAGAAGTAAAAAGTGCTAACTAACTGCCTCAAATTTGACAATAAAATTTAAGTTAATCACATATCAGTGTATCTTTGGTAGCCGAGACTTCTAAAAGACAAGGGATCATTACTGTTCAGCCTAGGTTTTGTAGGTTTTCTGCATTGCAAGGTTTTAAAGGTTTGAATTTCCTTCCAAAGCAAAGGACTAAAATGGAAATTTGCAAGGGCTAGAAGTCATTTGGTCGTTTTGTTTAGATGGTTGAAGTATATCTGCAGAGTAAAGCAACACATCTTACACGTTACATAAATATGTAAGGTGGCCAAGCCAGTTTGCTTGTCAGTGGTAAATAAGACTTAAATTCCTCTTTGGGTATAATGTATACACTATGAGACTGATCTTGCAAAGCCTTATTCATACACACGAGGATTATTAATGTGTGTAAGGCTTTAGAGGATCAGACCCTGTCACCTAAGTCTGCAAGGCTTTGTGACTACTGCTTGCTTGGGTTTTTTGTGTTTTGTTTTTTTTTTTTGCCAGGTCACTAGGAAACCTGCACAGAAATGTTAAGAACAGTAATTGCTGATAGGAGAGACCTAATGCAGTAGAAGCCAAAGAAAATAATAGACTTGTGTTCCAGCATTGAAACTTTTCTTTTAAAAGAGAGCATGGAGCTGTGCAGGGAGGAGTATGGATCCATGCTCCTTTGTGCTTCTTAATAGCGTATTAATGGTCTCACATATTTTAAACCCAATACTCTGGAGTGTTAAAGCCTCACTAGCTGTAGGGATCTGCAGAGTCGGAGGTGGAGAGGGCTTTTACAAAGAGCCCGTCAGCTCTGCACTGTGCTGCACTTACAGGTGGCCATCACTGCTGTCTTCCAATTTGTGCTGAGCATTTGGGAGAAAAAAAGGCATGGTCTTACATCTCTCATCTAAATTGGCTACTTGCTTTGTTTTCCATGCGAGCTCTCAGGATTTTTTTTTGTTACATTTGCTGCAGTTTTTTAATGGAATAACATGAAAATAACAGGTACATTTTTGTGTTATTTCCACCTATATTCAAAGGAGCTTTTAGAAATTTTATGAAGATCCCATTTTATCCTAATCCATATGGCAAAGACAAAATATCAGCAACTAAGATTACTTTCTGGATTGCTGGCATAATTTACGGGCAGAATCTGCTCTAAACTGCAAGACAGCCATTTGTAGCCTTTTCTGTACACTCTGCTGTCTCTTACTGTGCATTTTTGGACTGCTGTTTGTAATCTCCGCCTGCTTTGTAGAATATAAGACCCTTTTACCCAAAGAAGATACAAATAGAGAGAAGAAGAGACTCCCCACACATTTCTTACTGATCTGTTTAGTATCATAGATTTTTTCTTTTGTGTGTCCTTCTTTGAAGCATTAAAACCTGCTGTTTTGCTTTGGTGCTTCTGTAATTTCAAGTTGTATTACGTGAAAGTTGGTAGTAGTGTTCCAAAGCCAAGGACTTGATTGGCAAGTTTTAGCTGTGAGTAAATTTTCACAGCTGATCCATAAATCCCCGACAGAGCATTAGGAGCTTCAGAGTGGCTCTGGCAAGCTCTCCTACAATAATTGTAGTTTTAAGTTTGTTATATTTAGTTTTCTCACCTCTTAGATAGATGCCAGGAGGAACCTCACTAGAAGCAAAAGAGCTCTGTATCTACTTTTTCCTCCAAGTTGGCAGTTTGTACAAATAGCACAGCGTGGGAGGAGGGCTTGCTGGTTGACTCCCAGTCAGAGTCCTCTCCAAGGCAGAAACAGTCCAAGAGTGTGACTTGTGACAAATGGACCCCAGACCTGGGGTTAGACATTTCAGTAATTTGAGGAGACTTGCAGTGCATAATTTCTCACCCCCCACCTCCAGCCCCTGCTCTTAAGAAATAACAGAATCATCAAGGGAGGCAAAAAAAAATGCTTCTTGAAGCTTAAACATGACAGAGTTGTATATAACTCTGTGAGACAGAGAGGCAGCTCTTCATTTAAATTCCCTGAGGTAATTGTACTTATTTATCTGTAGTGAAGCTGGCAGAGTGACCAGCTTTCAGGAGTGACCACTACTCTAAGAACAGAACTGCATGGGTGGCAGCGGTGAGAGCAACAGGGGTTTCTTTTGGGTGCCAGGGTTTGATGGTAACGATGCTGCTGGAGCAGCTGGAAGCCTGGCTTCGAGACCACGTCCCCTTTAGGCTCATTGCTCTATACATGTGCAGTAAAACCAGTGCCAAAGCAGCTGTATTGCATCTTTGAGAAGCCCTGGAGAACACTTCTCATATACTAACGCCCCACCAGGCAGCCTAATAAAGCCAGAGGAGAGGTTCCTATCATTCCCCTGGATTTGGATCCTGCTGGATGAGCTCTGGAAGCAAACTCAGACTTGGCTGCTTGTTAGAGCAATTAATGAATATTTTGTATGTTTCCTTCTGAAATCTGAACTGCTTTGCCAGGGATGTACTTTGCACTTGGTGGAATCTGTGTATTACCTTGCTGAAGGAACAAGGCGACTGTGTAGAAGGAAGAGGTGTGTCTGCATGGTAAACTCTTCCAAAGGGATATTTTTTTCCCTTTCTAGAAGAGGAAAAGATCAATTGAATCTCTTTGTCCTCTGCTACATAAAACCAGCCTCTCATACCTATAACCCTTGAATGGTTTCTTTACACAGGAGGTGATACAGAAGCATTATCTGAACTATTTTTGAAAAGGAAAGGAAGAAGAATTGGTGATAGTCTTTTAATTGAATTTTCAAATAATTTTTTTTTCTAGAGCAAGAAAAGCAGAAATTTCATTCATATTAAAAACTCCTTCAAACAAAAATTCCTTCATGTTAAATTTTAATTTAGGAGGATCAGAAGCTTTGTTGGTTAGGGTCTTGTTAGGATAAGGATGGAGTGAGTAACCATAAATAGTGATACACTGAGTGATAATCTCGCCCTACAAACTTTGTGTTGAACTTAAGCAGGAGAAGGTAAAAATACCAGAAATGGGATTGGTCATCTCTTCAATCCTTAGTTTCAAGTGCTTTAACTCCATTTGATGCAAGAAGTCAAGTGGAAGATGTCATTCCTGTGGTGGGAAGAGTGCTGTTGATGCCTGGGCCAGTTTTGGTATCTGACACTTGAACTAGAAATGCTGGAAGTGATAAGAATAAATAAGCTAATTACACGTGTACAAATGAAATGCAGAGTGTGCTTCAGCTGGAAGAAAAGATGATGCCCTTCCTCTGTAAATCATAATGGAAAAAAGTTTTCAGAACAATATGGAGCTTCTAACATGAATTTGGATAGGATTGTGAAAAAAAAATTAAAAATGCAAAATGGTGTTAAGATTAAAAACAAAATATATCAGGTATATGGATGTAAACTACATATATCTTCCTAAGTTTACCTGCATAAGTGTTGTGCTCTGCTTTATTTCCTCAAGAAATGAATGGATGGGAAGCAGGTTACTAAGAGGACAGTATGGACCTCCTGTACTTTTGGGCAAAGAGTTCACTAAGTGTAGGTAAGGTAAGGCTGTAGGTAAGAATGGCAGGGCATCCTTGCCTAGTGATTTTTGACCAGCAGGATGTTAATGCAAACTTCCACTAACTCGCATTTCATCTCCCTGGCAAATAAAATTTGCAAATGCTTATTCACAGAAGTAGCTGGAGTGAATCAGTGACCAGTATTTAGACGTCAGATGTTTACAGGTGGTGCCTAAGATGAATCTGTAATTAAAGGCTAAACAAAAGAGGGGGCGGATGAGTCTAGTCTTACTGCTGATTGTTGCTCTAAAATACAAGCAAGGGAATGCAACTGTGAAAGATGAGGGGAGAGTTTAGCAGGCTTGTTTTCACTGCAGGGTTAATTCAGGCTCCTGCCTAGGTTTTAACTGTTACCATCTATCAAGCAAAGTTAGTCTTAGTTAAAAAGGTGCTTTTGAATCTGCCTTTCACTTGGATATCTGTCACTTTGGGAAGAATATGTTGGAAAAATAATCTGCATGCTGGTTTTCCTCCATTTCCACCATTCCCTGAAGGACAGAAACGTTCTCCATGTGATGCTATTGACAAGGAAGGGTTTCAGCCCTGCCCCGCTGCGAGAACTTGCCAGACTGAAACAGCATCTGATGGGCCAGGACCTACTATGGGGAAGCTTGTGCTTGGGTTGGGTTAATCAGGGATAGGTCAGGAAGGTGAAGTGTGTGAGGGAGCAATACCTAGAAGAATCATCAATCTTTCTTAATGTGCGAAAAAGCCTGCGCGCTTCTCCCCACCTTCTTTGGGAGAGCCCAGGCATTATGCTGGCATTGAGTCAAACAACTTTTTTTTCTCTCTCTTTCTGCAATGTAGTCTTGGTCTAGCTGGTATCAACGTTTCTTTTTCCAGCTATTAATTAAAATGAGAATTAAGTTAAACTTATCTCCAGGTGCAAACTCAGTCATTTGCTTTTCCCTCCTCATGAGAGAAAAAGTGGCGTACTTACAGCTTTAGTAGTTGCAAGAGGTGGCTGACGGGAAAACTAAGTAAGTGTCTTTTCCTGTGCGGATGTTATTTACCTGTGAAGTGGCCAGGGCAGTCAGGAGGTTCTCCAGCTTGTGTATATGTCTCTGAGAGTACAAGCGATTTGAAGAAACAAATGACAACGTTTTCCTGATTGAAAGGGTGCCTAGACTTATCTAAGGCTACAGCAGGGTATTAATAGAACATACTGCATTTCCTTCGCGTAAAAATACGAAGGGCACTTTGCTGAGAAAAAATCCTGCTGTGCCTTTCTGTCTTTGGGACCAGCTCATCACCCAGCTAAAATTAAAAGGTGAAGTCAGGCAGTTCTTGCTCTCTATTTTTAAACTGCTTCAGCATATGAATGTGAGTGTGAAATCTTTCTTTAGGCCTCTCTTAACTTAATTACCTACTTATTCAAAATATTTTCTTCTCAAATTTCTGAGCTATAATTATATTAATCTTTTCTGTGGACACACTTTAGCTACTCGATGTTTGTTTAATTAGTTTTATACTTCATTTGTAGTTCTGTAATTATTTACAGTGATGGAAGCGTCGTGGTAAGTGTTTAAAACCTATTTTGATCTGTTGTTAAAAATTAGCAAGTAGATGATGTTTTTGTATATCTGTTCCATGTTTTTCTTCTGGAAAATATCACGAGGAAGCCCACTTAAAAAAACGAAAACAAAACAGTAGAGAGAATTCAAACAAATAATTTTCATTTTGACCTTAGTAATAGATAATGATGTAATAACTGAAAATGTTTTGTCACACTTTCATTTCTTCAAATCTTTTGTTCTGTGCAAGCTTATTCCTATTTTGTTTTGTTTATATGCCTTTTCTTTTGTTTGGGTGGAAGGGGTGATGTGGCCCCAGCACAGGAGGTGCAGCGGAACTGCTTATAAACCATGGATTTGTCCCTCTTTTCTCCTGATTTGATATACTGAAATCTTCTTCCTGCATTTCAGTGAATCTATGAAAAATTCCTGTCAACCACCTTTGAAATTAAATTGAGTCCTCTTTGCTTGCATAGAGAAATAATGTTTTGCAGTCTCTTAGTTGCAGCCTGCAGAGGGTGTGCTTTCCTCCTTCAAACCATCATCTCCCAGCACAGTGCCCATAACACACCGTCCCATTGACACTGTACCGAGAACCCGGCATTGCACCCAGAGGTACGAAGGCAAAAGGGTGTCTGTCCGTCTCTGTCCCCTGTGACACCTGTCCCTTGATTCCTTTGACTATCAGCTGTTTGAAGAACAGGCTGTGGGACTTCTTCCCAACTGACCCCTTTCACAGTGAAAAGGACAATCCTGAGAGAACATGGTGTTTCTTTGCATCCTCTTTCTGGACTGGCTGTTGATCCTAAACATAGTACAAAATGGAGATACGAGCTTTTTCCTTCTCAGTGTTTTCCTGGTTCCTTTGCTTTGGTCAGTGGGAGCAGCTGTGGGGTCAGAGATCTTGGGAGAGTCTTCCCTGCAGTTTCTCATGTCTGATCAAGCAGTGATCAGACTCCACTGTGCTGGGTCGTTTGTGTTTTGTCAGGGATCTGAGGTTGGGTGAGGTGGTGTTTTGAAAGGCATTACCTTCAGTGTCCACCTACTCCTGGAACGTGCATATGGGAGTCTACACGTAGTCCTACCTTTGACAGCTAAATGAGTAAACCACCTGCTGCAAACTGTCTTTAGAGTGGCTGGTACTTGGGGATGGCAGTTAAGTGTGGTTACATGTCCCCAGGCAAACCCCACGTACTGCTCATCTGACTGGTATACTTTCACATACTTCCCTCTTCCGCTTACCAGAAATACTGGAGATTTCATAGGCTTGGGTGTTAGATGGCAGCGCATTTGTATTGCTGGTGAGAAACATGTTGCTAGTCACGATTAGTGGCAGTATAGTTAGATAGCTACACAGCGATGTTGAGTAACACAAACCTGGAGCCACACTCTTTTGGACACATCTTCCCACGCCAATCTTGGTGCTTGGAACAGTTTGCCCATTAATTTGTTTCAAGCTTCTACCCCTCCCTGACCTCTCCAGAAAACTCTTGGCAAACCATCTCTTCTGTAAATCCCCCTGCCTCCCCTGGCCACTGCCCCTCTGTTCGTGCTGACCAGTCCTGTTGCCCGTTTTTGACTTCAGATTGGAATTTGTCGGCACAGAAGTTTATGTGAGCATTTTATGTCTCCTAAAGAAATACACAGACCCCTTAATCTTTCAGAAATGAAAAGTTGCATTTTAAGACTTAAATACAAACATGATGTTCACTTAGACAATGGGATTTTTTATAAGGCTAATTATATTCACAGATATTCTTTTCTCCAACTGGAGACTGTAGTCCAATATTAGAAAGGCTACACTAACAGTACCCGCAGAACTTCTGCTGCCGTCGTCTTTGTCTGCATCTTCTGCTGCTGTTTAACTTTCAAAACTGATTGGTGTTGAATGTTTTTTTAAATGAACATTTAAAAATTATTGTGCTTTAGTGAAACACATGCTTGACAAAGATGTGAAAAGCATCTTGACAAAATCAGTGGGTTTCAAAGGTGTTCACATACTTCAGTGCTTGAAACGGAGCCTGAGGAATTTGTCCTCTGGAATCTTACGTTATGTTTCGGCCATTGGAAACGAAGCACCTGACAGCATTAAGCTATCAGAAGGATTTCCAGTCATGGGCAAGCAGCCGTTATGTATATGTTAATCCACAGTAGGAGATTTGGACAGCTTTTGATATTAGAGAGTACTGGAAGAGAAAGGAGAATTTCATGGGTATGATGCAAATCTAGTAGAATTGCTAATTGCACTTCTAAATAATCTTAAAAGTGCATTTCTCAAGGTGGCCAGAGGAACTATTTTGTAATTGCTACGCCTGTTGAAAAGTATCTTAGCAGCTTTGTCTCATTTTAAAGCAGACACTTAAAATTCTCTAATGCCCTTTTCAATAGATTGAATTAAATAACTGGAGAACTGGAAACTGTATCTGGTTTTTGGCAGCTTGAGCATTTATACATTTGTTTGAATGCTGCAGAGGTTACACGAACAGATTTATTAGCTGAGCTAAACATATGGTTTTAAAACCAGACTATAAAAATTCTTAGTTTTCGTCATATTGTGGCTTTACATAGTTTTAATAGTAGACTTTATTTGAAGAATTTGAAGCATCCTCATTTTTATTTCCAAAAATGGTACATGAAATGTATTTATTTAAGTGGGTAAAAAGAGTAAAGAGCCAGGTCATAAAGCAGTGTTCACTAAAATGTGCAAAAATAATACAAAGATTCCTGTCATGTGATCTGATAACGAAACCAGAGGAAATAACTTTCTTGTGCAGCGTATCACACAGGTGGAATAGAAAACATCTATGTCAACATTAGTAATAAAGATGTATGTAATATATCAACATTTTTATGTGCACATGTGTTTTTTGGTATGTGTGTGCATCTGTGCACCTATATACAGTTTTATTTATTTAAGGAAATCCTATTTTAGAGATCATTCACAATTTTAGCTATTAATATTGCTAACATTTCCCAACATATAAATACTCCGTTGTGGTCTCCCACACAGCTGTTGTGTCCTCCAAAAAGACCTGTGCTCCTTCAACCAGGGAATTGTGTAAAACCGGTGTTAGGACAATGATGTATATGATGAACTTATATTGTCCAAAAGGTCAGTTGGTTTCTTACCACATTTCTGGGGCAGTCTGAGTCAAAGCATTGATAAGATGGAAACTGTCTTTATATTTTCAGGGTGTGATTTTAAAAACAAAGAGACTTGAACTGTTCCAAATCCCCCTCCAATGCTTTGGCTTTTCTGTCAGTTGACATTTCAGATTATTTCATGGACTGTGACACGACCTAACTTTTACAGCAACTTCTATAAGGTACTCCTTCTGTCCTTTTTACCACATTTGTAATAAATTTGTGATGAGTTTAGCCTGAACTGATTGTTTGGAGGGTTGGGGATCGTGGAAGAGCTGAGAATGTTGTATGAGCATGGCTTTGTATAGAGAGTGCATGTGCATGTATGTATACATATTTATGTATATATATACATACATGAATATGTCTTCTTGAGCTGTGGATAATAACCCTGTTGCATATCTCCTTAAGGATGCTGAAGTCTTGAAAGTAAAATGGGAATGGCTGCCTGCGAAAGCCAGTCACGAGGTTTCACTTGCTGAGCTCTCTGCAGGTTGCCCTGTCTAGGGCTTGGCTTTGTCTTCCTGGAAAAAGTATCTCGAGGAGCACGGTGGGATGTGTCAGCCCAGGGCTATCTGTAAAGGGGATCCACTGTGAAACTAAACTGCTGCGTGTTGTTGACCCTTGTTGGCTTTCAGCCATAGAGCAAGTTTCAAAGAAATGGATCTAAGTGCTATTGTATAAACTTTGTTTCACATGTCAGAAGTGGTGCTAGTCCCTGCTGGCAAGGAGCATGTCCGACTTCTCTTGCAGCGAAAGCGAGCCCTGCAGCACGCACATCATGGGCCAGAAATAACATAGGATGCTGGGCGTTCCTGATGGGAAAAGTGGTTGATACTAAAGGAAACTGTGACTATACAAAACACAGTGTTTGGCTGCTCAATTGCTCTCTGGTGCGTTCTTTGGGCAGCATTTCTCTTCAGCAGCTGACCATGAGCAGTTTTTTCTGCCCCTACCAGCACAGGAATAATGTATAGTACAGGAATAACCTGTAGCCCCGATGACTGCAGTGGCTCTGTCCACTTCCAGCCTGTCCCACCCACTCACTGAGATGTTTGGGGTAGTGACCTCAAATTTCTGTGTTGCTGTCAAATGCCATCACACTTTTGAATCTTGCTGCGTGCCTCATAGAAGTTGCTAACCAGTCACTGGGGAATCTTCATTCGAATCACCTTGCTGGTCTTAGAAAGCTGTATCCCAGTATGGTTTCTCTGAGCTAACTAATTGACCACAAGAATGGATTTAGCAAGACAATTTTTCAGTGGAGATTTGTATCGGTATGTAATTGGTTAAGGATATAAGCTGAAATTCAAATTTGTCCTTAGATATGGTTTTTATTTAAAACAATATCCTACTTAGGATTTCAGTAACAGATTTTACAAATCACTCTTCAGATGCTCTTTCTAGAGCTCAAATGGTTGCGTTATAAATGAAGAACAGATTCAGGAGGCTTCAGAGTATTAGTGATTATCTTGTAATGTTTTCCAGATGGCAGAACATGATGTAATCCATATTGCCCAGTTTATTTCACTGCACTGTATGCTCAGTCATACCCAATAAGTAACCAAGAGACTTTAAGAAGCTCATCAGGCTGTTATGACGATAGCTGGTTAATCCAAATGTTCTTTATTATGTTATGAAAACTGCAGATTAACAAATCACTTGTTGGTGAATGCAGGAAGATTGATTGCTACTCACAGCTCTGCAAGAGCTAGATATGCAGTTTGGATTAGTTTAGCTCAAGCTACACTTGGGTGAATGAATTCTGTTTTCCTCAGGGCTATGAAGTAGTTTACATCTGTTCAGTAGTAAACTTCTCTAGGAGCACTGGGTAATTTTGATTCCTCTTCTTTGGAGAAGTGATGGGAATGTTTTTTTGTTTTTTTTTGCATTTATCTGAAATAAAACCAGAGCACTAGCATCACTGGTTGTGTGGGTGTGGTGGCTAAGGTCAAATTAATTGCAGCTTGCAGTTGCTCATAATTCTGCCAGTGCTCGTGCAATAATGTTGTTTACTGACTGGTGCTTTTATTAGGCTGACAGACCACCATTTGAATGGCAAACACATCAAATTTAAGTAGGCACTTAGCTCAGGATTTTCTCAGCATTAATTGAAGGCGCCAGGGGTACTGCGTTGGGACAGGTGCAGTCTTGCTGCGCAGAGGCAGGATTTGAGGAGTACATGGGGAACATAAGCTGCCTGTGCATCCTTACATCCAGCTGTGTAGGCTTTCTCACCTGAACCCACGTTCAAGAAGTCTTCAAGGGAGATTAGGGCTGGGGTAGGAGGTTTCCGTCTACTGGCAGTTCTCCTGTACAGTGGGTTTTGTAGGCACTTCTTTAGGCCATCCCACCCTTTGGTTAAGCCCAGAAAAATGGGATGGAGAGAAGAATAACAAGAGAGACATAAATACATGGTATTAACTAGCTTTTGGCAAGGAGGAGAAAATTTCCTGAAGTGGGTTTAGTATCTTCTGATTGTCTCATCATCCATGGAGCAGCTGCCTGTAGGTTGCCATTGGTAGGACACAGATCGCTGGGCTGGTTCTACCCTGTCTGTATGCGTTCAGCCGAGGAGGGTTGGAACAGGAGCCGAGAACACTGCAAAGAAGAGCAGTTTCCAACATAATTGTCGTTTTGATGGTTATGCCATGTTTGCTTGTGTTGCTGTTTTACCCAGTGATGTCCTCATCTGGTTTTTATCATGCATGGCATTGCTTGACTGGTAGCTGTTTTTATTTTCCCCTTATCATGTCTCTGGGACTTCCATAGTTCAGTGTCAAAACATTGCCTTGTAGGGGAGGAGGGAAAGAGGAGAGGTTTACATGATGCACATGTCTCATTTTACACTTTTCTGATGATCTTCAGTTTGGCTGCTTGTAAGGAGCATTTGTTGTTCATAGTCACTCAGTCCGGGCTCGTTTATTGACTCAAGCTGTCTTTGCTCACCGTAGTATTGCTGGTGATTAAAGTGCTTTGCCGTTCTGATTTCTATGGCTTGTCCTGTGAAACAAAATTAATGACAGTGGCTTTTGGAAATTGAAGAGTAGCAGAGCGCTAATTACATTTTTCATTAAATATTCCTCCAAGTCCAGGGGAACGACTGTGATGCTCAGTTTGACACAGCCTCTTTCTCTGCATGTTCTGCAAAGAGTGTGTGGAAAATGGGCTCACCAGTGAAATAAGGGCTGGGAGAGGGGACGCAGGTGGGGAAAGAGTCCTGAAAGGGTGGTGTTTTCATGCCTTTCTTCCACAGCCCTTCTCCCCTTCCTCTCCTTCTCCTCAGCAACTTTTCCTTCAGGTTTTCTCCCACACAAAATCTTTTGATCTTCCTGATGCCCTGTCGTGTCCTGATCTGCCAGATCCCTAGTTTCTCCTTTACCAAACCTTCTTTGGTTTTAACTTTTTGTGTAAGAATTGGCTGCTTCTTCCTCAACAGCTAAACTTTGTGTATAAAGTACAAAGAAGAAATATACATCGCTTTCTCCTGGAAAGGTTTTTGCTCAGAAATCCAGCCCACTGACTTGGTTTAAGACAACATTTGTTTGCAAATAAATGCAGCATTTGTTTGTCTGAGAGAGGACAGAGATTTTCAGAGTTGATAGAAAGAGAAAACGTTATGTTCTGGAAACGTAACATTTATAAAAGGCCTGAAAATGCTCTATTAACAGCGGCTTTCTAGCACTATAGGGTCTCTACTCCAAAAAAATTTGACTTTGTTGATGAAGGAGGGAGCGACTGTAAAAGACACTGCCTTCCTGGGGAGGAGTAGGCAGTCCTTTCCTCTAGTTTAAAGAGACTATAAAACAAGTCAAAATCCTGCCTCGAAGGATTTTTGGCATGCAGAGCGCTGCTGTAAGCGTAGATTTTGTGTTGGCTCAGCGCACAGACTGCAGGTCTCGTAGCTGTAAGCGCAAAAGGTCAGGATTGCATTTAGCCCATAACTATCAACTCTGTGATACACTATTAGTCATAGAAACTTGAGAAATTTGTTAAGATACTCATGAGTTTGATTTTGATATATTGGGACAGCTTTTAAAATTCCATCACGGTTTAAAGTGGTACTGCTGGTAGGAAAGTCAGTAGGTCGAAACACTGTGTTTTTATAAGATTTTACACCTCTTAGGCTTTTTGCGAGTTTATAGTAATCTTCTAATTTTAAGAGAAAAAAGTTCTCTGTAAGTGTAAAAGCTGTCTGTCTAGAAGTTAATTCTTTATGCATAATGTGGTTAAAATGCTTTCATGTAACTTTTCAGTTGCAGGAGTAGTACAAGATCATTTTAGCAGCAATAGGTTAAAAAAATTATTCAAATACAAGTAAGATCTTTTTAATGTTGCAAATGTTCCTTTTAAGTTCTTAATTATGTTTTTCTTCCCACCTCAGCCCCCAATTTCTAATTAATACCCGTTAGGCAATTTTTGTTAATCAATCAGTCGCGCGTATTTTGTTGGTGTTTCCCGGGAGCCGTGTTTATCTAAATCAGCTATGTCAAAACGTAACTTTTATAGGAAAGCTACAGAGCAAACCATAAACCACTTCTCCTGCATAAATCACTTATTTTAGTCTTTAAACGTCAGGTTGTACATATTAACCTTGCCCTTTTTCTGCTTAAAGGTGGAGGGTTTTATGAAGCAGTTCTGTGACATGGTCTGTTCGGTCTTTTGTTCTCCTTACAGAAAAAAGAATAATTTTTGCAGAAATCGTAGAACAGGATACCAAACTGTATTGCTCACTTTTCCCCATTGATAATAGATAAGATCAAACTGATAACCATCCAGAAGTCTCGTTCTATACAGAGACTCTTTTGAGTAGGCTAGGGGGGAGTGATGGGACACTACAATGTGGATGGGACAAGCAAAATGGATAATGACTCATGTTTATCCATCGGTCAACCATAACATGCTGTAGCACATCAGACAATGTTACTGTAATTAAATATTTTTATTTAGACACATTAAAGAAAATAGTATCTCACATTTGTTCGTATTATAGCTCATTCTTGCTTATCATATCAGTATATTTCTGCTCCTGAAGGCAATTGCAAAAATGTCCCTTTTTGTGCTTATTCTCTAGATATGTTGAGCACAGAAATGTAAATCATTAGCTCAAGAAGCTATTACTTTCAGAGAGATACTGGTTTATTCTTATTTTAAATTGTTTCACATTCTTGTACGGATATGTAGTGCAGAAGGAAAATGCATGTTTTCATCTGCATCCCGTCAAGAGGATTGTGTGTCATTGGAAAAACCCTCTTCCAAAAGCGGGAGTGTATTTTTCTGGCAAAGGAAGTCCTGTTAGGGTTAGAATCCCAGATTGGAAACTGGCAGGTCGAATTCTTTATCACTTCTAAACTAAACATATATAATGTGAAAGCTATTTAGGCATGTCTGAATGTCCATCGTGCTATTTTAAAATTACTTTTCAGAGAACATATAGGAAAAACCTAGAAAAATTTTTTAAATTCAATGATTTTTTTTTTTTTTAAATCAGGCTTGGAAATAAATGAGTTATTTAAATTTGTGAATATAAATCTTTTCAATAAGAGGGAATGCACATTCAGGAACAAATTTCATGGAATAATGCTAATTTAATTTGGTTTAGCAGGGATTTTTGTCCTGTTCTGTATGCCGATACTTCATCACATGTGACTAGTTAAGTACTACCGAATAATACCTGTCCTTTCCGTTGCTATATACAGATGATTTTCCCCCTTGATTTAATTAAATTTTTGTTCTCTCTGCGACTGGTCAATACCTTAGAATCCCACTATACCTGAAGGTTTTTTAAGTCAAATATTAATTATTTTGTAAAGCTTTCTGTTAAATACCAAGGGTTTTGGTAGAATTTTCTTTTAGTAAAAATTCTGAACAAAATGCAAATGGAAGATTTTTTTCTTACACAATTTTAAAAATCATCCTTTAATACTTCTTATAGTGAAAATGTCTTTATGCAACAATGCGATCTAGTCACGATGCAGAATTCCTAAACTGTTACAACTTTGGAAGGTGTTTTTAAAAGTTGGTTTCTGATCTTGAATTTAAAAAACATTATAGAAATCTATGTTATTGTATAGTCTTGACAAAATCTATCAGTACTCAGTTTATAGAATCTAGAATATAGTATTTTTAAATAAAAACAAAGATTTTCCTTAAGAAAAAATAAACAGGTTTCTTATGCAAGACAGCCTTGCAACGGAAAAAGCTTTGTTCTGCTGTTTTGCAAAGAAATCTGCACGTCTCAGTTAAAAAGCACAACGGCTTTTTATTATTTAAATTGCATATATCAGAAACTGGTTTATTTAATTTTGTTATGAAATTATAAAATTCTGTGGTGGAGAAAGTGTGGGTCCAATACCTGCCTATTCAAAATAGATCAAATTAATTTATTGATTAGTAATTGGTAACATCTAGTGGAGCCTGGCAGATGATCTTGTTGTCAATGCATTTTCTTGATCGTTAATCTACAAACTATAACATCACTTACAGACTGTCCTGGCCTTAAGTTCTGTTTCAAGCACCCTGTTCCCTTTCAAAAGATAAACTTTCCATAGGCCAGTGCTTATCTGCCTGGCTTCCCTGCTGGCTGAGATGTAAGCTATACTGGCTTGGACGACTCGTGCAGTTGAACCTTGCTAAGTTATGTGAGTGCTCAGCAAGAACATGGGGAATTACTGAATTTTTATCAGTAAGAGGAAAAGCTCAAAAGCAAAGATAATGGATCAGAAAAGGTAGTGTATTCATTTAATTTGATGATATTGGTTTGTTATAATTACTTAGAATAACATTTAATAGTTAATGATATTTCTTTCCTAGGTCCATAAAAAGGAAGAGAACATAGGGTATCTTACGGCTGTGTGTGGCCATTCGATCTTTTGTTAGAAGCATTTGTGCCTCCAATGTGTAATGTTACTGTGTTGATTAGCAAAGGCAGATGAAGGTCTGTGTGTTTTGGTTTTAATTCTTATTGTGAATGGGATGGTGGTGTTTGTAAAGAAGACATCTACTTCTGTGAAAGCATAGTTCACAGACACAAGAGAAAGGACTTCAAGGTAGGATTTATTTTTCTTAATTGTTCCTATTGCCCTTGACAAACATGCTTTCTCTCAAACATGATTCAGAGTTGTTGCTCCCAATTGAGTTACAGCAGATACGGATGCCATTATATGAAGTGCTTAATGTCGTTTGCAAAACAACTGACAATGAGATAACTGTGGAAATGTTCTCTGCTGCTTTCTGATGTAGACAGTCTATTTTTGACCTGGAGACCAATATCAAGCCCTGGATTTTGTCAGGTCAGGGGGTGGGCACCGAAGACCTTATCTCGTTTTTTCCTTTGTTGACAACACATCCTTATCCTTCCTGGGTCCTGGGGTTACTGCTTGATAGTGCTGGTATTTAAAACACCTAGATAGGAGAAGTCACAAACTGCTTTTTCTATTTTTAAGGATGCTCATTAAAGTTGTGAGCAAGGCTCAGTGAGCCACAGGGGTGTGGGACGAAACTGGGGGAGAGCCCTGCTAGTGAGACCAGGAAGCCATAGAAAAGCGTGCCGCCTTCAACAGTGCTTTGTTAAACAGAGATGTATTAAAAGCATAAATTAGCGTTACATAAGCATAAACAATTTGCAAGTATTAACTATTTTATACACTTCTTCATTTTTTTATTTATTGTTTTGATTTAATAGGTGTACTTTCAGGAAGAGTGTGTTGTTCTGGTGCATTTGGGAAATTTTTAATTAAACAGTTAATTCTTTTGGTTTTTTTTAAGGAGCACCACTGCAATTACATAGTGTTTTGTTTAAGGAAAACTTATTTCTGTGCATTTCTTTAAGATTTACTGTTAGATAAGCAGTAAAAACTCAATTATATACCTTCATAAAAGGTAAGGAATTGAAGGAAGCTTCAAAATAGCGAATAGAAGGAGCGTATCAAATTCTGTGCAAACCATTAGAACACGTAAAGGAGTGCTTGGTCTGTGTTGGAGTCTGGTAGCAGCAAGATTCACTCACATTATGTTAAATGATTTTTTTTTTTTTGTTTAACTGTTTAGTGTCTTGGCTTGACATTGCTCCCCTGCCCCAAATTCTTGGACCCCAGCAGTGTTGAAAGAGCAAAGCAGCTTAACTGCAGTTACTACTCTGTCGTTTGTGGATTAATAATGAGAGTCACATAGCTGAGAATCTGTATGTTTTAATTGGCTTTGTTTATATTGGGATTTAAAACTAGACAAAATAATGTAAACAAACTGTAACTCTGTGAAAATTTAAGAAATTTGCAGCTATAAATAATGCACAGTTTTCCAGAAGAAATAATGAGTATCGACTCAAAAGAGAAAAATCTTGTAAGAGGTTGTACATAGCTTCTTATTGTCACAGTGTCACTATGGATAAATGGTGGTTTTGGCAAAATGGTAGTTTTTCCTCTGTTTTCAGTCTCTTTCGTATAACAACTCCTCTTCCTTTGTTGGAGGGGAGGGGGCAAAGGGAAAGAGAAGAAACAATTTATTCAATATAGGCATTTAACTGGGAAATGGTTCCTATCTAAAGACACACTTGCAGAATTTAAGCAGGACTTTGAAGGAGGAAGTGAAAATGCATGAATTTATGTGTTAACAGAAAAATGAATGCTCTTTAGTGTATTCAGACTGCATAAAAATGTAATTATTAATAATTGCTAAGTTGCCTCTGTCTCTTCCACTTAATCATACCATGGAAAATATATATTACGGGAATATTTTCCTCATGGAAAATATGGAATTTCCTTTTTGTTCCGTAGTTACTGAGGTTTTTCTATGCCATTTGTTGGTGTCCCTACGGACATGAACAGTCATGGTGTAATCAGCAATAGTGGTGAATTATACCTGAAAAACAAAATTAAGGTGACAAATACATGTAGTTGAACCTGTGTTAGTGAAGCCTGGCAGAAGATAGTATTTAACACCTGCATCTATGTAATGTTATTAGGCAATGGATGAAAATCTCTGTATGAGGAGGAAATACTGCTTTGAACAAAGGAAAATGAAATTCTTTCATCTTTCAATGTAAATTCTTAATTGGAGAAAACGTGGTCATCACAGTGGAAGTTCACACAGTCCAGTAGCTCATTTGTGAGGTCTTCCCTGGACGACTTCAATGTGTTAACTGCCATATGTCTAAATTTTTGTTATCTGCAATATTAGTCTCATGGTGTTTTGTGTGAACTGGTTTAAAATGGTTGGAAAGAGTTTTATGAAATCTGACTAGTCATAATGTGACTCACTATTTCTGTAGTGAATGAAAACAAGTGCTACATGTTGGTATTGAGTAAGATTAAAAAGTAGCTAGAAGAGCTGAACAGATATTCCTTGATATCGTACTTCTTATTTATATCAGTATAGATAATTTCTCAGTTACAGTCTCAGGTGAAAAACAGTAATTAAGTTAAAACCACTGAATAAATCATAGCTTAATTATGCCCCTGTTTCTCCTGTAGTGACAAAAGATCTTCATACCCTTTAGGAAAATGTTGACTGTGTATCTTATTAATTAGTGTTATGATAAGTTGTTTCTGTTGCAGTCATCCCCATGAGTGCCACTCCTGTGTTAAGTACATACGGTCCTAGTTGTGTTAACTAAAAAATACAAATCCCACAGCTCAGTCACTCCTTGTCCTGGGAGTTTATAATTCTGGCTATATAGATTTGTTAAATGCTCTTATAAAAATTGTAAATTTAGCAGCACAGACTGCTCTGAAGCACTTTCTAATCCTATGGATTTTAAGTGTAGTTTAATCCCCAGTGAATCCCAGGACTAGATGAGTAGATAGATAGGAAAACACTACCTGTTAAAAAGTGTACAATCTGTTTTTCAGTGGATTGTATGGGGTTTCTGGTTAGAGATCTGTAGAGCTGCCATATGGAAGTGTTTATCTTTTTTTAGTGTCATTCACCTGTCTTGAAACTGTCACAAAAAAAAAAAGGAAAAAAGCTTAGAGGAGAAAAAAAAGAAGAAAAAAGGAACTATAGTAAAAAGTGAGCTGCTGTGGTCCCAGACAGATCTTCTCTACTGCTCCAATTAGAGTTGGGATTTCTTCTTTAAGCCACCTATCTTCAAGGTTTTAAAGAGCCAAAATGTTCTGTTTGGGTAGTAGAAATGGTTTAACATCTGCAACATATTGGTATTTTCTATGTTAAAATTTCTCATGGTGACTTCTTAAATTTCCCAAAACGCAGCTTTCAGGCTTTTTGTGTATCAAACAGGTAATAGAGGTCAGCTGAGTATTAGAACCGTGCTGAACGTAATAGATTCCTTCAGTGGCATTTTGCTGTCCTTTCACTTGGAGTTTGATTTCTAAAGCAATGAGACCTGTGTTTTTCTACTTTTATTTTAGCTGGAGTAAAAGCTATAGAAGTTTCTTTTTAGTGGATTTTACTGCTGATCATCAATATGGTTTAAGTATAATGTTTCCCAGTAAATGGAGTGGCAAAGAAAATCTAATAATCTTGTTACGGGTGCAGCGTTGTACGTCCAAAGACTGGAGTTGCTAAACTATGAGCTAAACTTTTAAGTGCTGGCAGTGATCTGCTGCATACAGCACTGTAAGCAAACCTGTGAAGGAGTTTAAGCTGCAAATTACTCACATTTGCACATATAATTTGCACAATATATCAAATATCACCTTGGCAGGTCATGAAGTTTGTTTATTTTTAAAAAATACTCTGAAGCCATTGTTAAGGTACACTAATAAAATGAGGAAGGAATTATATTCCTTAGGCATAATTAGCTCTGGAACAGTTCTTTACATGTACCTTTTTACTTTGTGCATATACATTCTAGGCATATAACTAAGCAAATCATGCCATTTTAGAAATCCTATTATACCAATAAATATATTTCGTCTTACTACCCCCAAAGAGCAGCAGGGAGCATGAACTCTTCTTTTCCAGGAACATGCAAATACATTTTATATTCCTTTCCGTCTCTTCATCTTATGTCACAGTGAGCTTGTACCAAAAATTAATATTTTAGAGGCTTCTGTTCAACTCTCTCAGAATTGTATTTACATGCAAAGTTGCCAAAGGCAGTTGGTTTGGGGTTTTCTGTTTGTTATTCGTTAGTCCTGCTGGAGCTTGAAAATTTACTTTTTAGAATTAGCAGTTCTTTTTTCTGAATCTTTGCTTGAGGAAACACGCCAGGGAATCCTCCACACGCTTTATGGTGTCTAAGCAAAATAGATGTTAATGTCCAGTATTAAGCTTTGTTAAACAGCCCACAGAATGAATAAATACTGAATTTCTCAATAAAATGACTAAAGAAAGAACGGGAATCTTGATTTTGTTGAGCAGGAAAATAATCTCACTGCGTTCAGTTAGTGATTTCAAATCCTCCTTTATGAATAACTGATGTTAGCCCAAGTCCAATTAATTCTCATCGATGGATCTTAAATCTTAGAGCTGTTACATTTATGGAAATTTGTTCACTTATATTTTTGGGCTTAAGAGAAAAACAAAACAAAAATGACCTTAAAATAAATCAACAAACAAACCTGTGGAGGTTTTGGTAACCTTGACCACTCTCATCGAAAAGTGTCCCCTAAAGAGCCTGTGGAATTAGTGATTTTTTTCCTTCGTAGCACAACTGGGACACAGAAACCCCATTTTCTTTAGCGGGAATACTTGGATGCCCTCCAATCAAGTGGGAACAAAGAGTTGTCTGTCAGGGTCACGGCAGCCCCCACATCTGCTTTTTAAAACAGGATGTGGGGAAGGGTAAAAATCCTCTCCATCTGTAACGCTAACACAGCTTTGAGAACACCTGGAATTACTAGACCCAGCATTTGAAGCTTATCTCTGGAGCTGATTTCTGATAGACCAAATGCATTTAGGGACCAAGGTTCCGTGTTGTGTGGGAGGTTAGTGTTAAGGGCAGATTTTCCACTGGAGGATCTGGACACTAAAATCTGAACCCAGTCCTTCTTTGGAAAATTGTAAAATAATTTTAAGAAATAACTTCTGGGAGACTGTTTAGCCTGTTTTTAGCTTTTATTGAAAAAAAAAACCCCAAAATAACAAAAAAATCCTTTGAGTAATTTTTAGTGCATTTCTCTAGCCACTCAGAATTTCATAAGCAAATGCGTCAACTTTATGCCTTTATTTTTGTTAATTACTTTCTGTTTAAGTTGATTTTACTTGTGTGAATGTCCAACAAAGCAGAGGACATTAAGCACACAGCCAGGTTGTTTAAGGGAAGTTCCTTCGTGCTGAAAAGAGTATTAAAAAATACCTGTGCATTTTCACTAGGGTCTGAAAGTGTTTCTTCTGATCAATGTGCAATGAAAACGGCCCAAGTATGTCATATTATCACACAGCTTTTAACAGAATGTAATTCAACAGTTACTCAGATAATTGGCTAGCTAATAAAAAGACGAAGAAATATTTTGGTGGACAATTTGTGAAAGGAAAATTGTTTCTAGACTTCTTCGTATTAATTACTCATCTGTCTCCATTTTCAACTAAAGATCCTGTTGGTGAGTTCTGTCAACAATTTCAAATAAGTAGTGGTGTTTAATTTGATTAAAGCTGTCTTAGGTCTCTGTGTATCATGTCAAAAAGATTTGTTGGGTTTCTATTACGTTGTTTGTTTCATTTATGATGGGGAAACAATAATGGGCTACCACGTCCTGGCTCTAACACTTCTAGATTTCAGGAACAGCAATAATAAAACTTGTCGGGGCAACTTATAAAAGCTCTGCTTTCTCTTTCGAAGATTGTTTGTTTAAACCAGTGGCCTAATTAGCTGCATATTAATAAGTGTAGAACTTCTTAATATAAAAATAAAGAATCTGTTTCAGAATACGTGTTAGAATATATTGTAGAAAGCAGTCATAATAAAAAAATGTGGTTACAGTCATGTTTATTTCTGCAATTTTAAAGTTTGCAGGAAAACTCTGAAATGGAAAGCTTGACAGCCGTAATTGTAATTATGCGTTCTTGAAACTAGTAGGTGGGTATGTTAATGACTGCATTTTGTATTCAGTACTCATCACTTATGATAGCACATAATCTTAAAAGTTCATCAACTCGTGTTTCATGTTTTTAATATTGAAAAACCCCCTGCCTATTAAGGAGGGTATGCAGTATGGATTGAGAGGCCACTGAGTGCGTTAATTCTTGTTTCATTTTTATGGTAAATCCCAAATGTTACGGATGCTCACAACTGTTTTAGTCAGCTGAGTTTCTGCTGTTTTTCTCAATACAAGTCTGAATGATGTGCTCAGAGTTAATTTGATTGTTTTGGAAGTCAGCTTCGGTTACTAAGAATGAACATTCAATTTCGTCTCTTGTATAATTACCTTCTTAAAAGAAAATCTTTAAATTGCCACAAACTACAATAGAGTTAATGTGTCAGCTGGGTTGGTTACATCCTTCTTAACAGAGAAGACTGCGAAATACTAAAACTGTAGCACTGGACATACTTCATAAGTTGAAGTAAAGATAATGATAAGATTGTTTGAAGGATTACTTTTAAATTTAAGAAATAGAGAATATTTTAAATGGGGAAAAAAACCTATGGAATTAGGTGATGGGAGGAAAATCCTGGTGACAGAGCATTTGTGTTAATCTGGCTCAGAGTTTGCCTTCACTCTTTCTTCTACTGGTTTAACGCTGTGTAATCCTCCATAATCTAAAAATGGGTATGCACTGCTTTGTGAAATAAAATATCAGCTAGACAGGAAAAAAAAAGAAATAGTAACACTTAAAACCAAAAAAAAACCTTGTATATAACAGAGGTTTTTCTAATTACTTGGGAGAAAGTATCATAGTTGCTGTAACTTTTAGAATAATTTTCCATTACTGTACTGCTGGCAATCTATTCAACATTTAAGAGATTTGTATATCTCTATTGCTGTTCTGAGAGGTTTGAGTTGCACATACAGCTAGAACTGCTACGCACTTGGCTTGCTGGAAAAAAAGTACAATGAAAATTTCCCCAGACGTTTCCTGTTACAGTAGAAACATCTTTAAAAGCCATCTCATTCTTTGGGAATGCTCTAAAAGTAAATTGTTTATGTTGGAAACTTGATTTTAAAAAATAGTAACACCTGACTTGAACTGACACATTTTTATCCTTTTTCAGTCAAATATTTTCAAAGTAATTTTTTTAGTAATTTTTAATTATATTTCTGTATATTTCCAAGAGGCACAGTATAACAAAAGTATAGCAACGATGAAGGACCATTGGATGGTGGTAAGGAAAACCAATTAATCTCTTGAACAAGGCATCAACATGTGACAGTAGTTAAAATGTCACATAATTTCTGTTTCTTTGAAGTTAATATATTCATATTAATGCTGGCAATTAAGTAAATTTTCTTGAAATCCTCACTGAGTGCAGTAAGTAGTGTTCTGTGCTATCCAGACGGGGATACAGGGTACAGGGAACGAATGCAAAAGCATTTTGATGTTACAATTAAATGTCAGTATACTACAACAGTTGCACAATATGAGCTTTTCATGTCAGACGGACAATTCTTTGATGTGTTTGGCATTAGATTTTTGGGGGGTTATATAAAAGGTATATTACATAAATATTGTTAATTACCATTAATTCACATATTACAATACAGAAGTCAGCTAATGATTATGTTTAACTATTACAGTGGTTTTAATGTTGCATTTTAAAATTGTGAAGGATAGAAACTTTGTTTTCCTTTGTATGCATTTAAATATCTTGAAATGAGTTTAATTTTCTTTCAGTTGTATAGCTGTACTTTTCCTTTACGGAGCCAGTTTTGTTCTTCTAGCTTAGGGGAAAGTGTTTGCCATACAAAAATACCATAGTTTGTTACCCATGCCCTTTAAAACCGAATGGAAATACAGAGCCATCACATATATAATGAATTCCCTGTCTAGGCACACACACATATTGTACAATCTCTTCTTTCTTCCTTATATTGCAACTTGGTTTTTTTTTTGGACGTGAATTTAGGAGGCTTGAACCTAGCTGGCTTTTTTTTGAAAAATAGAGTTTGTATTAGATTCCTTTTGATTTTTATATCCAAACTGATTTTCAGTGCTTTCTTTTCAAGTACTTTTAAGGGATACGCAAAACAAAAATACCTGGGAAATATCGGGTAACTCCTGTAAAATCTGTGATGAGTAATGACTGGAATATAGAGCAGATGAAATTACAGACAATGCAATAATCTACTGTTATACTGCAATAGCTAATTAAAATATAATAACTAAGTAAAAGCGTGAGAATGTCGTCTTTCCTATGATATTTAGAGCAGGAACAGCCTGTTTGTGCTAGGAAAAGAGTGGGCAGTTGTAGTAAACCTGCTGTGTTACCCACCTGGCCGTAGGCGTGTGGCAGGGGATTCCAGGTGTGAGAACCACTCGCCCCTCGCTCCGCAGTGGCATCACTGTGGGGCTGGCGGCAGGGCGGGCAGGCGTCCCACGGCGTGCGGGGCTGCGCCGATAGCCTCGTAGCCAGAGCTCTCGCCCTCGGTGTCACTACGCCTTAGATTGCGTGGGGGCTGAGATGTCTCGGTGCCATTCCCGTAGGCGCTGCGCACATCTAACAGGAGTGGTTGCCTCTACCTCAAAGACTTTGTTAAGGATTAGAGGGCTTTAGCAAGGATTGTGTGGTTTCATTGCTCCGAGCGTTGGAAAATGCAGTTGTGGCTTACACGGGTAGAGGTTACAGTCTGATTTGAAAGATGAGCTACGAGAGGTTCCTGTAATACCGCGAATTAAATAATGTGAGTTGAAGCACAACAGAGAAGATAATAAACATGGAGACAACAAAGGAGACAACAAAGGAGAGGAATAACACCAACAAGAGAACTGGGCACACAGCTAGTTCTGGGAGTACTTGGGTTGCCTTGAGACAATAGTAAACAATTTAATAGTAATTTGCCAATATATATTTGGCTACTGCTAAGGCTGTACAATATCTTGCATCCTTTTTTGTTTACATATTGATTAAAAATAGAACATATTACGGTCTCTCATGTGGGTGAACTGGGATACTCCCTGAGTGCAGTTTAAAAGATCAGTATTAGAATTTAAAGCATAGAAAACACAGGTGCAGAGAACACAAATAAGATTGCACAGGCTTTAGCCATTCCATATCATGAACTGCTTAATTATCCTTCTTTGCTTGTAATTGAATATAGCCAAACCAGAATTGTGTTTATGAACAGCAATGGGTGATATTTCTTATGAGGTTCCTTGATGAGATTGCCATATCATCTGACACTCCTGACCAAAAGTCATTTTCTTACCTCCTAGCCTGTCAAGATCAGCAGACTTTTTTTTCACAGCTTGATGACAGATGAGACTAGTGTGCTGCACATGGGAATCTTCTCTGTGCTAAGATGTAAATGAATGCATTTTATAGCAGAGAGTTAAGAAGGCTTGCACCTTTTTTTTTTTTAAATGAGCATGAAGAGCATTGATGTGGGTTGTTAATGGTAATAGTCAATTCTAAGGACAAGGCACCTGCCTGGATGCTTCGTGGGGATAGGAAAAGGCCATCTTTGTTCTGCCCATGGTTTTGAGTGTAATGCCTGGTTGGAGGTATCCGAGGTTGGGCGTTTTTGGTGACTCCTGCACAGCAAACTGATAGGTCTGATTTGGATTCCCAGTGAATAAGCATCTGTATCACAAAGTCTGGGTTTTGGTCTCAGCAAAGGGAGACTGCATTACTTTAACCTCTGGAAGGAGTCAATGTTCTCCATTGTGTGGGAGCTACTTGGATTTACTTTATCTGTTCCTGGCTGTGTTGCTGCTGTTTGGTGCATCAGTAGGATCCTGGTGGCCAGGCTGGCTGTATTTCTGAGACTGAGGACCTCTCTCTGTCAGCTTTCTAGACAACCAGGATTTACGTGTGGGTTTCAGTCGCCTTCTCAAGATGCTAAAATGGCTGCCTTTTGTTGTGAGGTTGCCCATCTCAGCCAGTCACAATTGGGGGTTCTCCGTAACTCACGTAGAAAGTGTTAGAAAGAAAGCAAATATGAAAGAGGGATGAAACCCCTGTTGAAACCAGTGGACTTCTGAAGTCAGTGTCAGAATTGCAGTCAATTTGCTTATTAGTAATTAAGAGTGACATTTGAGAAACAACCTCCCCCAAAAACAGACCTGCCATCCCAAACAAGAAGAGAAACATCACCTTTTCTGGCGGTTCACTAGTGGAAGCAACTTAGAGGCTTTTACATACTCTTTTCAGTTTGGGGAGGAGCTAGCTTTATTCAGGCCAGTGTTAGGCTGGAGAGGTTTGCAGAGAGGTCACCAAGCTGTTGGGAGAATTACTGTGACATCGCTGCAGTTAGTGGGTTTGTCACTTTGGGGCACTGGAGTGACAATGTGGCTGGTTGATCTCTTCCAGAAACCTCTGGACTCCAAGAATAAGTTTAAAGGTGATTATAGTATGTGGTATCATTTACATAACTTATCTGTCAGTAACACTTCCCATGTTGTCAAATGTGTGTGTTTATATATACGCCCGCTGAAAGGATCGGGTTCAAAGGATAAACTCTGACAGTGATGTGGACTCAATTTGACCTTGTAAAAAGGTAAGTACCTCCTCCTTGGTTGTACTGCTCTTCATAAAAGAAAAAGCAAACGCCTACATTAGCCATTTCTTCTTCCACTACACAGGCTATGCAGGACTTCTTGTAAGGAAAAGGAGCAAATCTGATTATAGCCCTTGACTTAAGCTTTTGACAACAGTCTGTTTTGGTTTTTGTTCGTAAGCATTTTCTGTTGTTAAAGACTTGACTCACGATTAGGATAAACGGCTGGAATAACAAGGATTTGGGTAACTGTTGATAGTCAGCAATGTCTGTAAGTGTGGCTTTTCAGCAGGCTTCATGCCATATTAATCACAAAGTTTGAGAGCAGTGGTGGGACCTGTCTTCTCGCTGTCAGTCCCCGCAACCTGTGCGCTGGATGTGTCAGCACAATGCCAATGGCAGATGGAAGAGTTGCAGTAAATATGCACAGTTATGGTTTAAGTGAAAAAGCTGTGGGAAAGGAAATACATTAATCCATTGCGGCTGTTTTTTCTTTTAAGTAAGCCTCTGTAATAAATTGTGAGTTTTTCCTGGACTTACCCTTTGTATTTCTAGATTCCTTTCTTGAGTGGGGGAGGGAGTGGAATAGAAATTGAACTGAAGCATAAAAAAGTATTAAAATACAGAAGCAACTGAAAATTAAATTAGGTCGTGCATGTGGAAGGCAATCCTTTTCCATATGGTCTCTTTCGTGAACACGCTTCAGGAAATCTTGGTCTAGCAGATCATAAAATACGCACTAGGCATATGAGCGCATTGTTTGTTTAGGTGGTGTTGTGGTGGGGATGTTTTGGAAGTGCTTTAAAGCCAGAAAAAAATGGATCCCTCAATCTGGGAAGAGCTAAACTTGATGAATGATTGAGTATGGGCTTGCTCTTTGAAAGTATACTGAACATTTGGTCTTTTAACTCTTTGGGTTTTAGATGCTTTCTTCCTACATAATCAGGAATTTCATGTCTGATCCTCTTTCTTTCATTTTTGCAGTTTTAAGGACATTTAGCGTATATTTACTTTGGCCAAAAAGGAGAGGATGTTGAATATTTTACAAAACATTTTTTAAAATTCAAAACTATTCGTATAATTTTGAAAATCCTCTTGTTTCTCAGATGCCTAATTTTCATTTTTATTCTTATGCTATTTTTGCTGGTTTTCCAGTTGTTACAATTTTTTTATCCTAGAAGACCAGATATCCTAAGAAGACAATTTCCTGTGCCATACAGATGTGGAGAAAAAGAATGTATTTTTCCCTCCCATTTCTCCTTCTCCCTTAGTTGTAAATCATCATTGAGGTGCGCGAAAACTTTATTCCTTACTTTTAAAAATACTGTGTCCCCTGCTCAGTGTGGCAGCGATGCAGGATGCCTGCTGTTCCAGCGCAGTGTCTCCATACAGCTCTGTAGTGTCTCCATAGGGTTACGAGCGAGGTGTTTAGGCTCTCACTCTCTGCGGATGCCACAGATGCTGTTGCGGTATGTGGTACAGCTAATTTGCCTGTTTGATCTTGATGTGGGTGTTGCTGCAAGGGCTGGTGACAAGTGGGTGTGCACTGAGGACATGGGTAGCAGGAGTCTAAACTTTCTCTGCAGAAGTGCTGTTAAAATGGAATAAAATGCCTTCTCAAAGATGGGGTAGGAGTGACAGAGCCTGCACACAAAGCTGAGCTCAGAGGTGGGCACCGATCCAAGCCTAGCGTATCTCTAAGCTGTGCCAGTTGCTTTTGGTCCTTGTTGGGATAGATGAAGCCATGGCAGAGCTCTGTGTTGTTACATCAAGACCCATTTCTTGTGCTCAAGCTGGTTTATTTTAAGCTAGCTTGACATATCTCTGTGCTGCACCATAGTGGGTAATGTATACAAAGTCGTGTATTTCAGTGGTATCAGTTGCAAATTACTCTTCTGTCACATGGAAACCTTAGAGGGGGAAAAAAGATAAATAGAACTAAGTAGTATAAAACTCTAGCTAAACTGTTGCTAACTCTCAAGTACTAGTCTCTTGCTTTCCAGAAATTTTGTGGAAGCTGGAAATACTCTAGGAAAAGGTGGCCAGCTAAGGACACTTGGCTGAATTAAGTCATGGCTTATGTGGGTTCTGTTGTGTCAGTAATTTCATATCCTCCTAAGAGCTTGTTGATCTTCTTACAAGGGTTTGATGTGAACAAAGTCAGGGCAGAAGCTGATGCAAAATATGTACTACACGGCCAAGTCATGCACAGCGAAATGGGTAAACCCACACGCATTTGTCCTGCGGGCGCCTGCTCATTAGTTAAATGTTATTTTTGTCAAGTCTGTCATCGTACTGATATATGCATGATCAGTTTTGTTCATCCTCTGGTAGCTTTCCAACATTGAAAACACATTGAAAAAGTGCAAATATTACCTTAATAAGCTAACACTCAGAAAAACTGTAGCTGAGCTGATTTTTTTTCTTTTTTCTTTTTTTTTTTAAATGTCACTGACGTACATTGTGAGCAGAATAGCTTCAAGTTCAACTCTCAAAGCAGCTTTTGTCCATAGAGAAAAATCCCCTCCAGAGGAAAACTGTCTGCTGGCTAGCACTAGCTCTAATGCGGATGGGGCACCTAATTCCCTCGTGAAGAAGAAATTGTAGCCATGTAAACAGGAGGAGATGCAGATGTTTTCCTTGTTCAGATCCGCTCCTCAGATAACGCTGTACTGTGCACCATGTGTGCACCGTGCCATGTGGATCCCGCAATTCGCAGAGGGGCTTTCTGTGAATATACACTGCAGCATTCCAGAGCTGTGGCGACACAGATGCCCATCACAACCTTTCTCCTTCATGCATCTTTTCTGGTGCTTGTCCCATGCCAGACACGTAAGTATCTTAGGAATTAAGCTTTTACAGACTCATTTCCCCTGCTGCTTATTTTCTCATGGAGGTTTTATTCCTTTTTCTTTGGCGAGTTGTATTTGTTTGTTCTTAAGATAAAAGGTGCAATTTCTTGTTCACGACCGAGGGACTGCAGTCTGAAGTTTCAGTAATGTTTGTGCAACTTTCTGCCCCTGTTGCATTTTGAGATACAAAACATGAGTCTCTTCTTCTCCACAAACTGATGGGTTACTTTTCTTCTTAAGTGTTTAAGTGTTCTTTTGCTCATCAAAGTGAGATACCCCAGATGTTTCTGCCCGACCAGAGTAGGGGAGAAGTTTCCTTGACCTCAAGAAAACAGACTCCTGTTTCTCTCAAGAAACAGCCTAATGTTTTGTTGGAGCAGTAAACCATGATTCTGGCCTCTTGTCTGAGTGCTTTGTGAGCAGCATACCTACTGGAAATACCTGCTGGTGTATGTGGAGACTGAGGAAAGATAAGACTATGTTTCTGAGGCTATTTCAGCATCAAGGGAACAACTTCATCAACTGGGGGAATGAAATCCTTATTCTGTTGTATTTGGGAAAACAAGCTTCAACTTAATTAATTAAAAACATTTTTAAAGTTCCTTTTATTGCATCAGGGGAAGAGAACATAGCAATCTTATACCAGCTGTCTTTTTGATAAATGTTCCTACATAGACGAGCAGAGGCTGTGACATTCCTCTTACCCCCTGTTGATAATCTGAAAATCTTCTGTGCTGGAACATCTGCTCCAGAGCAGTAACATAGGAACGTCAGATAAATTCTGTGTTGTATTCCCTGGTGGATGCGTTAGCCAGCAAGTTATACAACAAGCCTGTGTGGGGAAAAAGGGGTCACACCAAAACCTAATGGGATGTCTTCCCTAAGAATCAGAAAATTAGGACTATATTAATGGCAGTGCAGAAAGATATTGATGACTAGAAGCAATGGGACTGACTCATGACATGATTTCATTATCTAAGAAGGAAATCTTATACTAATCTTCAGAGAGAGTACTGTAAGCCCACTGCTTAATCCCTGTATATTATATCAGAGCCCTAGCTCTGCTGCACTTGAGCTGGAGAACTCCATTCCGCTGGGCATTCAGTTTTCTGAGGGCTCTAAAATCAGTAGCTTTTCTTGGGCTGCCCTGAAATTTGGGGCCTCATTGCATGACAGGATCAACCTTCTAAGTCTGGGGATCTTCTGCTGTTGTGTTTCCCAAAATGCAGCATCTCTCTGCCATAGAAGCTTTTCCTTCAGCAGATTTTCTGCTTTTTTTTATATGAACATATGGGAATAGTGCTACTGTTCTGATCACACCCCAAAAGCAGCAGGAGCTCTTCATGTTTACCTGCGTAGTGTGGGACCCCCTTCATCTTTAGCAGAGCAAAACTGAAAGGTTGAAAATGAGTTTGGGGGACAACAGAGGCAGGAATCTGATGTGCAGGAGATCCAGGTTACCCTACGCATGCAAAGATCATACTGCCAAAAGGATTTTTAGTCTCTCAGACATCATGACAGCTGGGTAGTCCAAGGAGATGTACAGCGGCCAGTTGAACATCATTTTTAACCAGCCAATTTCAGTTCCTTGCTATTGGTTGTCTTGATGTGTTTTAGCACGTTCATCAGAGGGCTGTGAGGCTTTTAGCCTCCCTCTGAAGAACTGACTATTGTTGACAAATACAACAGAAGGTTTGTTCATCAGTAAGTGAATATGCATTGTAATGAATGAAATTAATTATGCTGATTAAATAGTAGTTGCAGCAATCAGTACATTCTAACAAAATTAGCACCAAGTGCCCTGTTTTTTCTCTTGATGAATCAGATCTCTGAAAGCCTGTTAGCACTCAGTCTCTTTCTTACAAGTTCCTCTGCTATTTTGTAAAGACACACCTCAAGGCATCAGTGACATCTTGCCCTTGTTCACCTCTCCTGTGCTCTGTTAGTGTTCAGAAGCTCTCCAGAGCCCATGGCATTGCACTTCAGCCAGTTGTTCAAGCGTGCTGGAATGCAAAGTGACCTTCGCTCTTAACTAATGCTATGGAGATCAGTGGAAATGCAGCAGCGTATCCCAGCAGTAAATCTGGCATCCTTAATTTCAATTACATGTATTTTTCTAAATCGCTTGTGCAACCAGGCTGAAGTTTGGGCTCCATGTGGCTTAATAGTGTACATTAATTCTGGAATTATGAACAAATGTTATTTTTCAAAGTCTTCTTCAGTTCAAGCTGGGTTGACAGGAAGATTTCGAAGATATTTAACTGTGTCAATAAGCAATTGAATGCAACAGCCTAAAACTTAATTCACTTAAAAGCTTTTTTTAACAAACTAGAGACCTGTCACAAGACCTCTATAGCACAAAAGTATGTGAGAATGATGCATAACTAGGTTGCTGCACAATCCAGAGTGCTTGATATAGGTAGAGAACTATAATCTTAATAGAAGAGAGAGACAGTAAGCTGTTAATGTATTTAGTCCCAGCTACTAATATATGCAAACATCAGACTATTTTGAGAGGTCCGTACATATGTGAATATATGTAATAAATAACTTTTGCCACGTTCCATTCCAGGACCAGATTATTATAATGTGCTGGATTTGGCACAGAACATGAAATCATTTAGAACATAAAGCCAGTGCAGAATGTGTCAGCTTGCTTTTTAAAGCAGTGTCCCTCTGTGAAAAAACACAGCCTGTATTGTGTGATGTGAACTAATGGGCTTTTTCTTGCAAGCATTTAAGATATAACATTTCTGACTGGTCAGTTTTTCGTCTCAAATGATCCAAGCAGGAGCTCCCTGCTTGAGAGAGGCACCGCCTCTGCATCCATCGCCGCGTTGCAGCTGAGACCTTTGAGTTGCTTTGGCCCTTTGGCTCGGGAGGCTGAGGGTGGAGGAACTCTCTGCAGAGAGGCTGCAGTTGCTGATGGCTTCAGCAGCATGGGCCTGGGTTCCCAGGGCATCCAGCCTCTGGCCGCAGAGCCAGGAGCTGAGCCTCAGCTGCAGCCAGTGCATCAGGTTCCTGCCTCCACAAATGCAAGACCCAATACGTGTGTTGCCCAGCTCTTTGCTGAAGACTCAGCAGACCAGCCCTGATAGCCCTGTCTGCAGCCAACTCTCCCAGGACTTGCTGCTTGGTGGTAGAGAACCAGAAGCCTTTTCATGCCCAGTACTTTTGCACAGAATATTTTGATTGCAAATGAATTAAGGACTCAGAGGTCAGAGACAATACTATTAAAGGCATGAAAGTATGATTAACAGAACTGATTATTTTCCATGGAAATAAATAGAAATCTTTCTCTTGGTTTTAACAAGTTTTGGAGTAACATCAGGATAGTTGTTTTTAATTGCCCTGAGTATCCTAAGGGATAAAGTTGAAGAGGTCAGGGTAATTATTTACATAGTAGATATTAATTCACTGTGTAACGTTATTTACATTAGTATTCATCTAAGCATGAGAAGTGATAGAGGCTAAACTTGGGTTCTCTGGACATTAATTGCTGAAGAATGTTGTCCACCCAAATAAAAAATGAAAATTCATCAAGAATAACTTACATAGTGAACTAGAGTTGGTGAGGAACGAGGTGATTGTTCTGTTTTGAAAGTCAGATTTCAGATTTGTTTTCTGTGCTTAGAGAATGGATTTCCAGGTGAGGCTGTGTGCCTGGTTTAGATGCAAGATAATCTATGCTTTATTTAACATGAATTCATTATGAAGAGAAGAAAACCAGGAATCTAACTGTTTTGTCTTCAGAAGTTCAAAGTCTGTTTATTAAACTTATAAAGAAAATACCAAACTTATTTTTATTTCTTGTGGTAATTAGTCATAGAGAAATGTTACATTGTTCCCAATCTAGGCAATCCAAAATCCAAATTATACCTTCACATGTCTTTATTTTTGACCATCAACTTTATCTATTGACTATAAAGGAAACCAAAGGTGACTGTGAATCTAGGCTTATCATATTTGTAGTGCGGTGGGCAAATATAATAATGAAATATTCACAGGGAGAATTACCTTGATTTGAAAAAACATGCAATTCCTTCCTCCATCCTTCGTATTATTACTAGATTGAACCGTAAAGCAGCTTTTCTGGGCTGAAATGACATTACTAATTAATAGAGCAGAAAAGACCCACCATAGAGCAGTTGAGTCATGATCTTGTAAATCGCTCCCTATGATCAAATTCCTATGTGTGCCCCAATCCGTTGAATTAAGATCTTGTTGCCCTTTGCAGCTTCCCTCAGCCTCCTACCCAAAGCAGTCAGCAAGGGATAGCCACGAGACTTCTTTAGGAAGTTCTTTGTGAGTTTGCAGTAGGGACATGGAGAGATGATGGCAGACAACAGGAAACTAATAGAAACATGATAGGTAATAAAGGCAGTAGAGGAGATATTTGAAAATACTATGCAAAATAAATGGCTTTGCATTTCATATCTGAATATTTCAAAGGGACCTACAATTATCAGCAGGGTTAATTTGAGGTGAAATAATATTGAAATTGATAAAATGTGAAGTGGTGGGTATTCAGTAACGTATCCAGTTCTCCGGTCTGGGTCCTTGACGTCTTTCCACTGTCTTCTGCAGATGGGCTTGTTTTGTTTTCCGGATGACTTGTCTGCTGCCTCTGGGAGGTTTCCTGGGGGGTTTTGGCTCTGCTTGTCTAATTGGCACTTCCCACTTGAAGACCTGAGCAGCATGGAAAGCTTCTAACTCTGAGGTCAGCAATTCCCTTGTATGTTTCTGTAGGCAAAAGGATTAAAAGACATACTTGAGAGACACCACCAAGGTCACTGCTGTAGTGTTCGCTCAGGAGCTTTATGACTGATACAGAAGGGTTAAATTTATTTGCCTGTTGGAGAGTAATAAACAGTTGTCACTGATAATAAATTAACTAAACTGCAGGTGGTCCTTGGTAATGACAAATGCAGACTTTATGACCTATGTTCAAGCTAGTAAACACTTCAGTGCATTTCTGTGCTAGCTGGGCTAAAAATAGCCCCTAACCCCAGTGAAATCTACTTTAAGGATTTCTGTACTTAAATAACATTTGTGTTTTACTGTCTGCACTGCAAGAGAGAAAGAGTAAAAGGCAAAGATCAAAATAGGTGAAATCATTATGGAAAATAAGAGAAGTCTAGGGGAGAAGTGATTACAGCAGCCATGTATGAAGGCTGATGGGTAACACTATAAAGATTTGTTTATATTTGTATCTTACAATTATGGCAGTGCTAGAAGCAAGAAAGCAATTTCCCTGCAACATCTACAAAATCTCAATCAGCAAGACTGCCATTTGCTTTAAATTGTTTCTCAGTGTTTAGATTATTTTTATGCTGCAGGATCGTTATTTTGATGTGATCATGATTCCAATTAACTATTAGAAATCTTAGAACTTCTGCATATGGTTATTAATTGTAGCTGCAAGACAAAGAAGTGCAACAAGCCTTAGAATAGACAAGCACTCCTCATTTCCTGGGATGTTTCTAGAAGTTGCAGTTATTTGCCTTGTGCATTGTTTCAATCAGTATCTAGGTAAGCAATGAGCAATGAACACCTTTGCTTCAGAGCACTATTTATTTAACTTGTGGAAGGCTTACTGAAGTCGCGTGGGTACACATCCTGCTAGTTAAGCATGCGTGCTAACCCAATTTGTTTAAGAAAATGCCAGTGTCGTGGTCCTGCTTATGGTGGATTCACCTGATTTCTCTGCCTTCCCTCTCTTCCCTCTCTTTCCTGTAAAAGTACATTATACTCAATAGTTGACAATCCAAAAGTGTAAAACATAATTAAGCAAAATTACTAAAGCACCTTGGAGTTCTTGAATAAAGAACAGACTTTGCAGATGATGGAAACACGAAAGGTTAATTTTGGGGGGGCAAGACCTGCAACACAAATCTTTAATGTGGTAAATCCAGACTGAAGTGATTACTCAACCTCTTATGATGTTGCAAGGCAGAGGAGCGGGACAGCAAGAAGTTAGTTCTGTGTATGTTTGCATAGTCCCTACCAAACTCTCTATGTTTTGCCCTGGCTGCTAGGCACTAAGGTAGGATGATTTTGTCTGGAATCTGTTCTGTTGTATCCCTGGAAAGTACTATCCCCATGCAAGCAAGGATGTTTGCGGAAGGGGTGGGATTCAGTTACATCTTTCTTCAGCAACACACTGAGGCTGTTGCTTATCCCCTGGTGGGAGTGGGAAGGAAGAAGGGAAGTTTCTAAAACTCAGTGTGGGGAAGTGCTGAGAGTGTTTCCAAACCATGTTTTTTTTCATTTGCATTCTCTATTATGAATTAAGAATTACCAAAGTGTTTGGCCTAACAGACAGGTTTGTCTACTCACAGTTCCTTATTCTGAAGACTCAGTAGCTGCTAGATTGACACTGTGTTCATTCCAGTGCCGGGGAGAAGTGCATCCATACTGTCCCTTTTAATGAACAGTGTAGGATGCCAACAGTTGTTGACAGGTGTGTGGTCCAATACCCTGTGGATCTCAGTAATCCATGCGTGCCTTTATCCACAGAGCTAAGCCATTATATTATAAAAGCAGAAGCCACAATAAATGTTAGTTTGTATAGAGTTAATTTAATTTAATTTAATTTGGGTCACATATGCTTCACTATGCCCTGTTCTGAAAGCATGTATGCACGTCTGCTCCAACAAGGACCTGTAAGACAGGTTGTGGGAATAAAACTATTCCTGTGCTTTTATCTCTGCAGGATCAGGATCTAGGTGTTGAACTACTCACAAATGGGTTTAAAATAACCCAAAGAGAAGAGGGAGGTATATTGTTTCTTTTGTAAGGCTGGCTATAGAGGATTTTTGATAAGGGTTACTTACGCTAAATTATAGCACTCAGGATAATTTATCTTCCTATAACTACTTTGAATAGAGGAATAGAGAGACAAAAAGGTTCCTTACATTCTTTCTTGGATTTATGATTTTTCAGTGTGCAAATTAACTTCTTTGCTATGTTCTGCAGCTTGTAACAATAACCTGCTGCCCTTCTTCTGGGAATGTGCAATCCAGTTCTGCTAGGTCTGTCTTGACTCCTGGGAAGCTAAAAACAGCTTGCCCATCCAAGCGTAAATGTTACACACTGCGAATGGCCCAGGGGCAAGTGAATCCCTTTTTGCATCTGTTTCTGTGAAAGGTTTGATGTTCCAGGTTATTTATATCCTGCAGTTATTGCCAAATATATGATGTAATTTCCTAACTTGTGGCCTCATGACTACTTGCTGATGTTATTCCGTTTCACAAATAGCATGAATGAAATACAAACTTCATACACCTAAAAGAAAACTTGTCTCGTCTGCTTCTCCCACCTGTTGTCTCTCTGTACCCGTAGATGATGCTGCCACCATGGCTGGCGTTAGAGATCACGTGGCGAACTGCTCCTCCAAGGACAGTTCTTGTATATATCAGCCTGTAAGAAATACAAAATACGCTTTCTCTTTTGTGCATATATATATGTTGTAGGTTCAGGGTTCGGATACATCCCAAGATGCTGGTGCACATAGTTTTATCCATTTACATATGTATTTCTCGTGGTCCAATAGCCTTGCATTTCTTGAATTGGTGGGGTCAGGCAATTTAAAATCCACTGCCCTTGTAAAAACAATAATTTTATGGTTTATAGCTGTATGGCGTGTGCACAGTAGGCTAAGCTGATTGGTAACACCAGGGTTTCCCGTGAAGCTGGTGGGATTGACAGCCACAGCTTGATGATGAAGACAGATGGAAATCTGCTGTGTCTGCAGGCGGTCATGCCCAGCAGGTTTTAAGGCTGCAGCTATGTGAACACCAGTCACACAGCGAAGTCAAGGCCCCAAACCTCTGGTCCCTGGAACCGGAGGGATATGGAGGAATGAAAACAGCTTTCCCTAAATGCCTTTTATTGTTAGGCTTCTTGGCTTGCTGCTCTGAAGAGCTAATGTAAGATGCTGATATTAAGACAAGCCATAATTAGAGCAGCAATTGCATTGAGATGAGGCCAAAGTCTAGATATATTTCTCATTCTTTCCCCAGTGAAGATCTAACCTACATCTACTTCACATCTGCTGTTGATGCATTTACTGAGTACACGTCAGGAAAAATTGCTGTCACTTGACATTGCTTCTCTGGAATGACTGTTACCTCCTCCCATGAGATGGGCTGGGGCAGGTGATGGCCAGGGTTAGTCAGTGGTTGTGTTTGGTGGAGTACCATGGTTGTCTCTTCTGAGGCACTGGGACCTGAATGCCAGTTTTAATCAATATGAAAAAAGTTTCCCTTATTCCTCTGTGTCTTTTAAGATAGATAAACCAGAAGAGACACTTTTTTTCCAACCGAGAATAAGAAAAATTTTGTTTTATATCCATCTGTCATCTGCAAGAACATTTTAAAAAATACATTATCCTCATTTTCCTTTACGTTTGCTTTTTCCTTTCTACCAATTTTAAATCAAAACATGGACCATGTCAATAGGAAAAATGTGTTTAATTTCTTTGTATTTGCCTCCTTTTTTTAACATATGGATTCAGTTATTGTGACAGTGTGATACGATTAAGTTACTTACCTTTACACATTAACATCCATCCCTTAGTTCTGGTAGCCAGCTTTAGTCTCTCCATCATCATCTAATTTTACATTTGCAGATTGCACCTTCTTGTCTTTCTATTGTTATCTTCACAAGAGGTCTCTAGCTAAGAAAAAAATGCTGTTGTTCTTCTTAATTCTGATCTATAACCAAAACATAATTGTCAGGAGAAAGGAAGAAAAATATACAGCAGCGTATAAACTGTTTCCTTATAAGCAAACAAATTCATCCTGATAGTAGAGCCCAAGCACAAATCTGGGCCACGTTCCAGGGAGCTGCAGAGCTCTCTGCATGCAGCAGACTGTACCTCAGAAGCTGGAAGGCAAAGCTTGTCTGGACATTATAAGAAGCAAATATGAAGGCATTGAATTAACATTTAATTTACAAGATTGTGTGCTATTGCTAAGTCAAATGTACAAACTGAGCTCAGCTTGCTGTGAACAAATTGATCCCCTATTACGAAATACGCGCGAAAGAAATTGCTCACATAGCACTGATGGGCTGTGGAAGACCAGCAGGAGGGAACTGATACTCTCAGTGATTTTAAGAAATGTGTAGTGCTGAAACCTTGGGGAGCTATTTGTGTGACTAGGGTCATAAAACTCATGAGATCCTTCAATGGTTGAACCAGTGCCAAGTCAGGTTATCTTGACTGAACAGTGGCTTTGAACACTAGATGCAACTCTTGGAAGGAAGCTCACCCAGCCCTGATGGAAGCAAAGTTACACCTACCTAAGCTAGGGCTCTGTCACCACGCTTTCCGGTCCTTGCCTTGCTGTGTGGTGCCTATTCATTTCTCATACTTTCAAAGGCACTGCTTGTTTATGTGTGTCCAGAGCAATGCAGTTTGCTGTGGAGTATACTCTGTAACTTCCCTCTCTGCTCGTGTGGTCATCTGTACTCTTAGAAAGGATGAGCATAAAAAAAGAAATGACGCTGTATGTTAAAGAATTGATGAGTAACTCATATCCACTGAGTTTTGACTGCATAAGGATTAATTTGATAACCAAGTTCTGGAAAAGAATCCATTAAATAAAACCAGAGACCGGTGGGAACTAGTCCGCTGTACGGCAGTGTGTGGGAGGAGAAGGAAAACGGATATGGAGTATTTAAAAATGGGCCATTCAATATACCAGAGATGTGATGCAGCCAATAGTAGCACACTTAGCATTGCTAAAAACAGATAATAATATTTTAATACAAAAAAACACAGCACACAATACCAGCTGAATCCATTTCAGACATCATGAACAGGGATGCAGATGAATTGATCAAGGGAGTGATTTGGTGGTTGCCTAGGGACCAGTGAGCACGACCTGCTTCCCAACGAAGAGGCATATGCTGGTTTGTAGGGGTAACAGGCTGATTTGGTGTTTTGGAAAGGTTGGATTTCATTACTTTGGGGAAAATCTTAGAGCGAAGTTGATTGAGAAGAAAAAATTAGAAGTGTATAAATTAAATTGAGATTTTTGTCAAGAAGCACTTGCAAAATATCTACTGCACTCCTCCCACTCAATAACTGAAAAACCAACAGGGGCGTTCTGGCTGGGAAGTTAAAAATAAAAGAATAAAATCCATGGTTGATGGAAGAATTTAAATATTTCAGGATAATGATGCTAGAAAGGAGGGAGACCCAGTACCAGATAAAGACTGTAAAGGTGCTAGAATTGATGCAAAAAAAAAAAAAAGGCAGAACTGTTCAATAAATACCTCACTTTCTAATAAATACTTAATTTTCTATTTGGAAAGGAGCAGGATAACCTAGTTGTATCAAATGAGGCTGATGCAGTACTCTGAAGGCAATATTTAATGAGGCTATTTTAATGTTTATCCTAGCAGAACTGCACTAAAAATCAGCCTGTCTGGTTAGCTGCACGGAAGAGCTGGATCTGGAGGCTCCCCAAGATATTTGTCCTGAGAGTTTAAAAAATCATGGAATATGGGAATAAATCCAGACTGGTGAAGAAGGGCTAACCATTGAAAAATGATGACTGGGGTGGTCTGTGTAGCTGTAGTGTTGTTAGTCTGATACAAGTAAGGGACAGTATTACAGGAATTTTTAAAGTGAGTACAATTGGCAAAGGCTAAAACAACAAAAGCTTAGAGGGTAGAAGTAAAATTATTTCAATCAGCTTAATCTTCTGTTGAGCTTGCTGAGTATTTTTTTCTTTAAGATTTTTAGTTTTGTTCGATAAAGGTCGATAAATAGATAATAAGATTTCATGTTTTCAAGGTATTTTGCTTCACGTCTTTTGATTTTTAGGAAGAAAACACGTTATCAGTACAGCAACTCCTAACAGGATTAAAAAAACCCCAAATTTAAAGAAATGTCTGAGAAGCATGGGCAGTAGTGAATTTCCTTCAAACAGGGATCTTTTCAGTGTGATACCATAGAGACTTGGAAACAGTTTTATTCAGCATTTTCACCAACAGTTTGGAGTAAACCTAGATGCAGTTCACTAGAGGCATAAAGATTATTGCAGTTTTAAATAACAATAGGACTGTACCCTCAGTTTGTGTAGCAAGCTGGGCCCTCATTAACACAACACGTTTTAATGCCAAATCCAAAATAGTAAGTTCAGAAACGGATATTTAAATTGGAATAAAATTCCAATTTAATAGGATGGGTAATTAGCCACTGCATCATATCAAAAGGAGGCAAACCCAACCAATTCTCCCTCTCTTGACTACCTTAGATCAAGACTGTGGTGTTTTGCAGGAAGTCTTGCTTTCAGGCAAACGCATGTTGCCGGGATAGCCTGGTGAAGCATCCCAGACTGTGGCACACAGGGTAATGCAGGGTGACCCGGTGGCACATCCAGCCTTGAACTTTACAAAACTGTGATTTTGTGCAGCATTATGAGAGGAGAAGTGGAAAAGGCAGATGAGGCAGAGGGTCAGGATTGAACCAAAGCTTGCAAGAGGAGGAAAAGGTTGAAGAAGCAGTTTCCAGGTAGAGACAGGAAACTTGAATTGCATTTATGCAGCAGTGAGGCTGTGGAAGGATTAGAAAGGGAGAAGTGGTGAAAAATGGTATAAATCTCTCATCAAACCCAACTGATTTGCTCCCTTGTCTACTTTGATTTCTGACTCGTGAGCAAAGATTTTTGCTAAAATCCTGTTACTTTTCCTTTTAGAGTCACGGGAACAGCTTGATCACCAGTAGTCAGCACTGAGTACTGGCTCCTCATGCCGTGGCGTGGTATCCTTCTGTGTTGCCCATACATGTGTCAGAACTAAAACCAAGACAGGTTGGGGATGACCCTGATTTGTCTGTCTTGCTTAGAGCAAAACAAGCACCGGGTGAGGAATGCTGAGATATTTGATGGTTCAGGTATGCCAGTCTCCAGGCTATCAGACAGGGGCTAACTTGCGGTGATTTGTTGTTGCCATAAATAGGGTTGTCCACACACTAGCGAGCTGCCCATGATGGGGTGTAATTACAAAGGTCACAAGTCTGTGTGTCTGTCTGGATCTTGTGTGTTCACTGTCGCAGTATTGGAGACGTGTCTATAGTTTCCTCTTGGGCCAAAGATCTTTAGCTTCTGTAAGGGCATTTGTATTGGGCAAGTGGACGTCACATAAATACTGTATACGGCTCAGCTGTCGTATGTTGTCTTTGATATGGAGGAGACTCATAACTTAATGGAGTGTGAAGAGATGCTTATCTAGATCATTTTGCTCATACTGAAAGATTAGCTCCTCTGAAGTGAGAGTGTGTACATGTCACTGCTTGGGTTTTTGCTTTCTTTTCCTGAACACTTTATCCTGCAGTAAGGGTGGAGCAAATGCTGCTCTGGAGTAAACATGTAAATCTAATACCATACTGCAGAGCTTCATTGACTTATAGTGACCGGGGCCTAAATCCACCAAAGAATTTCAGTATTGCTTATACTGAAGGCAATAGAAGTGGTTATTTGAGTTATTCCACTGGCTTAAACCCATCAGTAGCCCATTGAACGTTAAACACATGCTTCAGTGGCCTGGAAGAATTAGTGGGTAAGCAAATAACCACACGGTTTTAAATTTTTTTAATCAAAGTGTATTACAGCTTTTTCTTTGGCAAGTTTTCAGCTCTAACTATGGGTGGTAATGCCACTTTGAAGGTACTGGAATGTCTTGTGAGGGGATTTTATAAAAAATTGCCAATGAAATCTGAAGTTTGTTAGTCTATTAGGGTGTTCAATTCAGCATTCGGGAAGGGAGATCTGTGTTCGTAAGCTGTGAAACATCAAATCGCATAGCAAGGTTCCTCTGTGCTTCACCTGAAGCCAGTTACATTGAGCTGAACTTGGGCTGAAATGGCTCCAGTAGTGTAGAGGAGCCTGTGCTTTTGATGAGGATGTAGATGTTGTGAAGCAGTGTGAAGCCAGTGGGCTTTGTCCAGGGGCCAGGAGGTGGCACATTTGCTATTGGTAGACCAAACAGGTAAGTTTTAATTCAGACCTCTGAGACCTTTCACAGGTACAAGCTCCACGTTCTTGTTAGGCTTCTTGAAAACATTGAGAGCTTTTGCACACCCCACTTCGTAACAAGCACTTAATTTGTAGGCTTCAAACGAGCTCTTCCTCTTTCTTCTTTTGGCAATGCTATGAACATCTAAAGGAAGAAAAGAAGGCATGGGTATCTACCACAGTGGTAATGAGTGGCTTAGACCGTAAGTTGGGCAGGCTTAGATGGTGAAGGTGCAAGTCCCCTGACCTTCAGAGGACGTCACATTTTTACAAAGCATTGCCCCTGAAAATGGGTGAAGCTATCTAGGAGGACCAAAGTAGCCAGTGCTATGTGGTCTGCAGCTACACCAAGTCATAAATGTAATTTGGAGAATGTAGTCTTCTTAATGTAGTTTGTGTATCTATCTCTTAATGTGTGTGTTTTATCTGTAGTTGTTTATATTTACATAAAGACATCCATGTATATGTGTGTATTTCATCACAGGGACTTTCATTTCTATTGCATTTCTACAGTTTCTAAGAGGTATTTGTCCTAATTTCAGTTGTTCATTTTTATGTACATTGAAAAGTATTAAGAAAACCCCCCTCTTAAAATAACTTCCAGTATTTAAAACTTTGATATAGAACATTTCTAGAGCTCACTTTATCTGCATGCATACTACTGATATCAACTTTCACTGCCCCAAGGAGAGACTTCTTGTTACGAGAACTTCAGCAGTTGTTGCCCTGGCTGATACCAGGTGGGTTGTCAAAATGTACAGTTTTTCCCTGTCATTTAATAATTTCCTCTTAACTTTTTTCCTGGGTTCAAGCAAATCAAACTTGACCAGATTGCATTCAGCTCATCTGCATGGCAGCTAATATTCTAGTGTTAATAGATAGCTTTTTCTTTCCCTTCTGTTTCTGCAATAAATGCTAGGCCTCACTGATGGGTCTTTTTAAAAAGTAGAAAAGGTCAAATATGTGTACAGAGTACTTCAAAATTACAAGAGAAATGAATCTACAACATTATTCAGTTGAAGAGAAGTTGTATTGTTTGTAAGCACTTTCACTCACTGCATGCAAGTCCCACGCTGGAACAGAGAGGGCACAGGGGCCGTATTGTTTGTGAGTCCTGGCATAAATCTCTCCTTGCTGCCCCAACGCCCTGGAGCAATGCAGAGGCAATTGCAGTGCTGCAGGCAAATTGCTTTTTGCAAGAAATTCAACTGCTGCTCATGAGAAACACAACTGCAGTAGCGGTTTGACTGATTTTCATATAAATGAAGCGTGGTCAGAAGACATTTCTGGTGGGGTTTTGAGTCCCGATGATTTCACACTTCATACCACCCTGTGCAGATGCCAGGGTACTGATCTTGAATGCTAGCCCAAAATTCCCAGGGGGCCAGTGCTCTAGTGCTGGATGCAAGTTATGAGCCTCCTACAGATGGTTGCAAGGTGGTATTTAAGGCACTTTTGGGAATGTGAGAGCTAGCACCAAAATTATTTTGGAATGCAGTCAGTCAGAAAGATGTGATGTAGAACAGATTTTTTGTGCTGTTACAAGTTAGTACAATATTAATATGGTTTAATTAGTATAATCCAATGTAAAGAGATTTTTTTTGGTAGTTTTTCACTGCTTTTATGAAGGTCTCTGAAACACAACAAGACATAACAGTATGTTTGGAGATGAGCTTCATTCGTAGGCTGGATAGTGAGTGAAGAGAAGGCACTTAAAGGGCTGCCTTCCTCCCGGGCGTGAATGGTACCATTTCACTAGAATTATGGCTACTTAACCGACAGTAAACTTGATCAAAAAGCTGGTCTAGCAAACCCTTTGTTCATTTTGGGCCTGACCCAAGGACCAGGCAGGGAACTGGAAATACTTCTACCAATGGGTGTTCTGGGTCAAACTCTCTACAAAAACCATTTTCTTAGCTCAATTTTTATGGATTCATATGTCCTGTAAATTACTAGGAGCTGACATCCGTAGGTATAAAATGATTTAGCAAATATACCTTTTGAGAACTGGGACATGGAGCATTTTAAAGTTTGAAAGGGTGTCTTTGGTAGAAGAGGTTAAATGATGACCATTTGAGAACTTAAGTGATATTCAGAGCTTTGCAAAGGCTTGGCAGGAAGAGGATGCTTTTCTGTGGCAGAAAATCTAAATTGAGATAAAATTCTTTGTCCCAAAGTGTCATCCAAATCACATGCTGCAGCTTGCTTCTCTTTCTGGTAATGCTATTTGACATACTGTCAGCAACACCAAGTATGTTTTTTCCCTTCCTCACCCTGTATGTGTCAACACATTTACAGCTGTGATTAAGAATCCTCTGTTTTACATTTCATACGTTTTTGGATTATATTACACTAAAATAAGCCAGTCTTCATCTGAGAGTGCTAAACTGTGTGTACATCCCATTGCTTTTCCATAATAAAAGAGCTCTGAGAATGAATCATGTGTGAAATAATAGAATCATATATGTGCACACCTAGGGAAAAGGTTGATGAGAAAGCTGAAGACAAGTGTAGCTGAGCAGGAGTTTACTCCTACAGTATGTTGAAAAATGCCATAAATGTATTAACAAATTCTTTCAATTCTGGAGGGAGGCCGGAGGGTCTCCAATGGGACAAGTGAAGATTTAGTGCCATCTACTGTGCAGCTGAACACTGGTATGCATAATGCATTTAAAAAAAAAATAATAAATCCGGTTAGTGTATGTTGTTTTGAAGGGGGATATGGGTTAGGATTTAAGTTATTATCCCAAACAGACAGTGGGCTTTAAAGTTCTGCTTCAGCAATGCGGGGCGATGGCGCAGGGCAGGAGCTGGTGCATTAAATTCTGGACTGTGTGTGTGACCAAGCGGCCGGCTACAACCCCAGGCTTTCCCGCACGGGCTTACAGCTACAGATACCAGGGGTTTCTTTAAAAATGTCATCCTTCAAGTGCTAGAAGAACCCACAGCTGTTTGTAATGGATCTGACTTTTATCATCTTCATAAAGTAGGTAATTAATCTTAAAAAACCTACTGCGGGTGGCATCTCTTAGCAGATTTCTTACTAAATAGACTCTTTTCCAGAGGCAGGGATTCCTTAGAATTTCTGCATGTCTGTTAAGGGAAAAGGCAAAACACTGAGTGGGAAATAGTTAAAAAGTGTCTTAATGCCATGGCAGGGAGGGGAAACCTAGAAAGTAGATTCTTGTTAGTTACTGCCCTCCTACATGTAACGAGGAGCCTTTTGAACTTCTCTCACACACGTTTTGCCATGATATGTGATGTGTTACTGCAACATAAATCTCTACTTAGTACATAACTGAACGAGCTTCTGAGCACTTGCATCCTCCAGCCAGGGCCACAGGTCCCTTCACGCGGGCCAGGAACACAGCCCTTCGGATTACTGAATTCCTGGGCGGCTCCCGGGCCAGCTGCCTCCCTCCTTAAACCTGCTTCAGGCTCTGCCCTGCCTCCTCTCAATGCAGGCTTGTTCCAAAATTCGGAAGATGCAGTGGCCGGTTAGGGTGCCGATGCCAACTCCTGAATCCGTACCAGCTTGCTGCAGCGGCCGGCCGGCAGAGAGAAGCAAGCGGGTGTTCGGATGCGGGTGCTGCCATTCAGCCTTCCCTTTTGGGGTCTTTATTGTGCTTCAGACTTTTGCTAGACAGGTTTTTGTAATCTAAGTGAGAGACTAAATGGTCTTCCAGTATTAATGCTTCTTTTCTTTACATCAAAACCATGCATTTCTTTTAAGAATTAATGAAGCCTAGAATTGGCTTTAAGGCAACTCTAGGCAATGGGGAGGTTGCAGTGAAAAGATTGAGGAACTCAGGCTGTTGTGAAATCCTTTTCTCTCCCAAGCACAGAAGCCCCCAGTCTTCTTTTCACATGTCTTTACCTATTTAGGTGCAATGTTATTTGGGATCAAAACTTAAAACCTAGTTTAATATATAGAAAAAAAAACCCCATAGGTTTATATTCTTGCAGTGGAAGGGAAGAATCATTTACAGAAGAATCAGGCAGGGTTGCTTCTTGTAAGATTGTAATTTCTTCTGAAAAATTCTTATACGCAGGCTTGCAGATGGCTCAGTGCGGTACCTTGCAGCGTTTTGGCAGAGTGAGGAGTTTTCATTTTCTGCTGTGTAATATTCTTCTGCTGTATAGGATCTGTGGTGCTGGTCTTATTACAACTGTGTGCTACTACAGCTCTATTGCATCTAGTTTTATGTATTTTACTGTAAAGATGCAGTAAATTCTGATAATAATAATGCTAATTATATCAGGAAGGAAAAACCAACAGTGCAGGCATTAGAGAGGAGTCCCTTTTCACACTTCCAAGACGCCTTTACAGACAGGTGAAATGTCTTATTAAATTGTCTGAAAAAAATCGCATCTCTCTCCTCTTACCCTTTCTACCATGTTGTGTAATCATCTATTTATCACCATTTATCTAGCAGTTTGCTACAATTAGAGAAGACTTCCACAAGGATAAAAATGTCTCGTTTCTACCTGAGGCTGTTCCTGTCATCTATAGAGTGTCGTATGATGTGAGTGCGCTCTTTGCAGTCTGGGAAAAATCAGTCACTGAAACTCTGATGGATACTTGTGTGTGCATGTCAGTTGTTAGTTTAATTTCTCCTTATTTATTATCGAATTTCTTGATAGATCATTCCTGAGGTCTGTATATAAAGCATGTTAAAAATAATCCCACTCTTTCTAGACAGCAGGTCCTGGGAGACTAATGAAGTATTCAGATCGCCATGAAGGATGGTATGGAAAGTTAGATTTTCTGGCTTGCTTTTAAGAGCTCTGCTCAGCTTTATCATACTTAAGACTTCAGTGTGACACTATACAGTAACTATTATGTTATTAGTACAGTTTGCTCCTGGTCTGTCAAAGGAACATCTCAGGGTGTCTACTGTAAATGAATTCCTAAGATAATAGTAGGGCTCATGCATTTTCAGGTTGTAAGTGAAAAAGGTGTACTAGAAATACCACTGTATCATTTTTGCTGGACTGCTTAAAATTGTGCTACTTAAAATTGACGGATATTTTTAATGGCATTTTGCGTTTTCACATTTGAAACAGAGTAGTGTGGAATTCATTCATTTGCGGGGAGGGATCTTACAGCATCTGCTCATCCTTTCTCCCTAGCTGTGCACCCTGCTGCTCTGAAACCTGCAGTTCCCCGGAGCATATTGGGGTTGCAAGATCCAGGTGTAGAAGAAGGACAAGGATTCTTTCCCCCATGGAATTTGGCTTTTTGGCAGGCACTATAAGCAGACAGGTGTGGGCAACTTTGGAGCTGGCTTTAGGTCTGTCACTCGATAGGGCTGCTAATGAGCTGTTTTATGCTTCCTTGCTGTAGTGGATGATGTTGTAATTCCGAGGATAGTCTCAGGTTTCCTTTGGGGAGTATTGTCCACAGCTCCTCAAGAGATCTCTGCACAGGATCTTTCATGGAGCTGTAGTTAAAGTCTTTTTTGATGCTCACATATAGTTACTCTTTTAATAAATCGGAGTGCCCACCCAGATATTGGTATGCTCAAGCATAATGCGCTGAATTATTTTCTTCATGCCTGATGGGAGGGAATTCCACAGCGTAATTGTCTGCACAGAGCCCTGAGCAGGACCAGAGCGCGGGGCAATGCTGTGCCTTGCAAATGGTGAAATGCCCCTTTACAGTCAGATGCACAGTGTGTGAGAGTCTGAATGAGCCTGTGTGAACGTTTACCAGGATGAATGTATGGAAGTTTTAGAATTGCAGCCAGTGCCTGTAGTTGAAAACAAGCTAAGGGAGCAATTTAAGGCATCCCAGCTGAGTCTTGATCAGTTTATACAGTGACCTTGTCTTGCAGTTTATTTTGAATATGTGTTTGAGAAGTGGATTAAAATGAGGCCTTTCTTTGTGTAAGTGATTAATTAAAAGTGATTCTTTAATTAAAAGTGATTCTTTAAATAAAAGTGATTCTTTAAATAAAAGTGATTCTTTAAATAAAAGTGATTCTTTAATTATATTGAAAAATTTTATTCTGTCACTGTGATGTGACATGTTGATGTGCAAATTTTGGACTGAATCTTGTATTGTAAATGCACTGAGGCTCCCATGTGAACATTAACAGCATCTTCTCAGATCTCAAATATGTTACAGAAAATTCCCAGTGGAGGAGGAGTCTGTACTGCTGAGATCAATAAACATTTTATCTTTGGCTGAGAAGAATGGTAGGTGAAGAATACAGCCTTCAGTGCTTTCTGTACTTACCTTTACTTTCCAGTAAGTTGAAAGCCATGACAAAACATATTGGACATCAACTATTTCTTTTTTTTTTGTTTTCTCAGAGTTTGAAAACCTGACCGAATATGTGTTATCTCTAAAACACGGCTTTTAGACTTAAATCCAAGATTTTGCACATTAAGTTGAGTGAAACTTAACCATTTTTCTTAGTTTTTTACCATTCTTTACTCTTTCACAAGGGTGTTTTAAAAGGAGATGCCCAGCTGCTTTCAAAGCAATAAACAGTGGTGTTTTGTTTGTAACCTTTTACCTTGGGACAAAGAAAAAAACAATCAATGAAAAGCTGAAAAGATTTGATGTCTTTTTTAGTGTGTATAAATATCGGGTAGAAAGTTTTCATGTGAGTAAATTGTTTTCAGCTGGAAAAAAAAGAAGATCCAGTTTATTTGAAAGACTCCCAAATCTGTCTGTACTTCTAACAGGGTTCCCCAGGTGTGTTCTGTCGGTTTGTTCTTAAGTATATGAAAAGCTGTAGTGAACTTCTCATGTGCTCTTTCAAAGAAAGTAATTATGTTCAGATATGTATCGTTCCTGCGTATGATTCTCTGCATCTGCAGGAAGGGGTAAGCAGATTCTCTTGCAATTAAGAGCTAAGACCAACAATATGTAAAGGTGAGCACGCAGAAGGAGTCTGCCTTCGGTGTGCATCCTTCTCTTGACATGTACTAGAATTTTGAAACGACGTATGAAATATTTTAAGTATCTCTGAGCAGTTCCCCACAGCTCTACTTCTCTGAGATTATTTGGCCTTTTGCTTTTCAGCACTGGGGAGAAAGGAAATATTAGAAGAGGGGATTTGAAGGTGGAGGGAAAGGAGCCTTAGATTTCAATGCGGAGGGTGTTGCACTCATGACGAGGAAGAGCGACAAATTAGCAAGCGGGGCCCCAAAGCTGATAAAGTAGGAAGGAAAAGAGCATTGCCAGTGCTGTGAAGAGTTTGAAGGTGAGGACTAAGAACATAGCCTTCATGCCCTGGGACCTACAGAACCTTTTGAAGAGGGGGAACATATGTGCAGGAGCTGTGTCGTGGGGGTCATGCGAATGTAATGAAGGGGTAGGTGTCCCATTAATTGAGACAGGAGATGCATGTTGAAGTCCTAGCTGTAACCTGAAAGGATAGAGAAGCAGCAAAATTTGACTGCCAGATGCTGGAGGGGAGAGGACCCATAAGGTTAGCAGGGTGGAAAGGAGGGCAAGCAGACAAGAGGAGGCCCAAGAGCTGGTGAAGCCACAAAAGATACCTTGTCAGAGAAAAGCGATGGTCAGAAGTGGGAGAATCTACCAGGAGGTCAGGGGAGATGCACCAGCAGTTTTGTCTGGATATTTGTTGAAACTATTTTCAGGTCAGTTTGGGAACTGACCTGATATGGTTTTCTACCTGTTTTCTCTCATACTATTTATCTATCCCTTGCACAAGATGAATAAATTCATTGGTCTTTCACTCAATCCAGAGAAAGACAAGGAGAAGGCAAGTGCATGGGCTTTCTTCTTTTTCCTCTTTTTCCTCTTTTCTTTTTCTTAATACTCTGAAAAAGCTTTATCCCAGAGGGTGCCTGAGGCTCCTTTTGGGTTTGTCACATTCTGAAGCCAGACATCCCCATCTAGTGGTTGATCCTCCTTCCCCTCACTGAGTACCCGCTTGGGGAGAAGGATGCCTTGCACACACGCACAGCAGTAAGACCAGTTGTAGCCCCCCTGCTGCCTCACTGTTTTCTTTGTAAATGTCTTAAACTGCTCTGAGTACAGAATAAAGTCCTCACAATTTTTTTTCCAAAAGGAAATTTTTTTTGCTACTTATAATTTGCATGTGGAAAATAATTTGCAGCTATCTTGAAGGGAATTGTTTTACTACTGCTTCTGACACAGCAAATGCACATGCAAGTATTTGTCATCATAACTGTATGTTGAGTAAGAAAATAAAGCAGGATCAGGTTTGCATGTTAACAACAAAATGACAAAAAGAATTGGTTACTAGACAGTACTTTGTGAATTAAGTTATTGCAATAGAGTAAAATCATTGGGACATTGTAGCATGTATAATAATGCAGAATCATATTTCTGCTGCACGTAGCCCTTTGTGGCCTTTTGGAGAAAAACGTAATCACTTGTTTTTCTTGTTGAAGTCCTGCTCCCTACAGGTTTCACCATAACTGGCTGCGGGGGAAATAGTGCTGACAGTCACAGTCAGGCTGTCACAACCTGAGATAGGGAGACGTTTAGGACTGCTTGGGACAGGAGAGGGAAACAAAAAGGGAACCCCCTCTGTTATGCAAAGGCAAACTCAAGGTGTGCTCCAGGTTGGCGATGACAAACCCCTGGCTTCTTCCTCACAGGAAGCCTTATAGTGTTTTCTCCACGGTGGGATCCCCTCCACCCATGGACGAAGAAATCTCTCATGGACTTGACTGCAGGTAATGGAGCCAGAGTTTTCTGTTTCTCCTCAATCTTGGTCTTTTAATTCCTTTTGCCTTCTCTTCTTGAAGGCCATTTTGCTTTCTTTACATAGGTACATATTCAGATATCATAAGATAACTTGTTGGATCCTTCTCCCTCCCCTGAATTAAAAACTCATGAGGGCCAGTCAGTATTTGCTTCATGTCAGGTAGGGTCTGAAGTGTAGCCAGGCTTACAACCCTCTGCAGAGTTTTCGGGGTGGCTGTCCACACAGCTTCCCCTGTCTGATACCCAGCACCTGTCACAGCACCTGGGAATAAGTATTTTCTTGCTGTGTAAACTGAGTGCTCAGTTTCTCCCTCTGAAAATCTGGGTTGGTTCTTAAATGTCTGGGAAAAAAATTGCCCAGAGGCAGATCAGGCACTGGGGTGCAAGGGGAAGGAGAAAGTGGCTGTTTATCCCTTCTTCTGCAGTGAGGGAACATCTTCAGAGGTGCCTGGGTGAGTACTGGGTGCAGGAGCTGGTGTCCACGCGCATTGAATCACTCACCCGTGTTTATTGCTGGAGATGACAGTAAGAATATTCAGCTGAAATGCTGAGAACTTGCTCCATTTCCACCTTCCTCCAATGAGTATTTTTAACGTGTATTTTATATAGTCATTTTTCATAAGATCGCTTTAGTGGAAGTGTCCTACCCCTCTACTTTCTGTTCCCACAGCAGAAGCAGAACTGGTTCCACGTTACATCTGCTTTTTTTTCCTTTTTTTTTTTTTTTTATTTAAGCTGTTGATGACTAAAAAGCCATCGGGTGGCAGTATCAGCCAAGGAGCATCTCAGTTGCTGAGCTAAATGCAAAAGTCTAGGTAAGAAAGATTAGAAATGACAAGTTTCTTTAGATGGAAAAAATGCATCGGTTTGTATTTGAGGCGGCTGTGTTTAACTCCACACCGTATATGTTTTGAAAATCTTTTAAAAAATTTATAACTAATGAAAAGATACAATGCATTACAACAGGTTTGTAGTTGCAGGTAAGGCTTTTGAACCTGAAGTTCTTTTCTGTGCGTAAGTTCAACCAGAAAGCAAGAGGGCTCCCCCTGATTTTATGGTCTAAATGCAGTGAAATGCCAAAAAAAACCCCCACCCATACAAAAACCCCACCAATAAGAAAATAATGAAATTTCCCATTATATCGGATTTAGGAAGGTAGTTACTACTTCTGCAATTGCTACCAAGACAGGTGAGGTTTTTTGAAGGACTTGGCAATAAAGAGTCAGCTGGTGTCATTGCTTCGTTGTTGTTAAAAGGGTTATTCTGACACCCAGAGCTCAGACCTGGCCTTCTGTTTTTAACCAGGGTGGTGACCTTTTTGCTCTAATGTCTTCAAAAGCAGAAATCTTAATTTGTAACCTCAAGAATGTATGATGCGGGTAACAGCATCTGGGCTTCACATCATACATTTATTTTCATTTTCCTTTTATTCGCTTTTCAGTTAATACAAAGCTCACTTATGTGTTCAGCCTCACAACTGGAAAATAGTATTTGTGATGACTCACTATTTAATTCCACATTTGGAAGCAGAAGACTTTAAATATCAATGTATTTGTAATGATGTAAAACTTGCAACACTGACTAAGAGCGCCCACTTTAGGCTCTATTTGTAGATAAGGTTGTGTTTTCTGTAATAAGAATCAGAGTTATTTTTGTCGTGGTATATGGTGTCAGCTCAATTATAGGCATTTTCATAGAACTACTGTTCTTTACGTTCATGTTGTTAACTCTCAGCACTCTTTGAAGTTCAGGCTGGCAAGACAATGAAAGCCACAGGCAAATTTTAACTTGTTTGTAATATCGTTCACTTCACAAACCCCATCCAAATGTGGTACCAAAAAAAGCCCCACGATCATGTTGTTCACATCTTGCTTTCAAATGCACCAGATAATGCCACTTGTTTAAGCTTAGTCACGTCTGGGGGAATGTCAGAAGTCTGCATCACATGAGCTGCTCCTCAGATTTCCCAGCCTGTATCAGCACGTTTTCCTGGGGAGAAGCAGAGTGGGGATGTTATTAAAAATGGCTCATCCTATATGTTAGTATTGATATTTCAATCTCGGGCTTATTCCTGTGATTTTCATGTAGCATTTCATATTTATGTTCAGCTGCTTTATGTGAAAATACTTTTTAGTATCTATCTTTTCTCAGGGTGTATGATGGAAGAACATACATTCTAACTAACCACGCTGCTTGCGTTCTTGTTGACATTTTCATGTTCTGCTCAGCCCCCAGACTTACCACCTTAGGGCAGCTTTCAGCCTGCCTTTAGCTTAAACACTTCTATCCTCTCCACTACATGATCTGTTCATAGACCTGGTGTTGCTTGTCCTCCTTCCCTCCTTGGAAATGAGGAGGCCAAGTGGGCCATTGGCATGTCCTCGCTTGTGTTCCAGGTCACCAGCCTTCACCAGAGCAAACATAGCATACGATGGACAGGGGATGCACCCGATACAATCTGGCTTTGTTCCCTACTGTCTTCTGCTTTCGTGGTGCTGGTGATAAATGCACCACATACAGAACCTGGAGATGCTCCAAACTGGGCAGATCGTTGAGCCTTTCCTCCTCAGCATCACTTTCGGATGCTCAAGTGCCACTGTACTCACCACACCAGCTGTGCAAACCCTAGAGAGAATAAGAGTTGAGGAACCAGAAAGGCTGGCAGCACTGAAGCGCTGGGCTGTCTCACGCCTTGCTATCGGGAGACTTTTATTCAGGACAAAATCTGCTTAGCGTGTCCGACTGAGCCAGGGGAAGGTGCTGGCTGCATTCCCAGGGGCTCTGATCCTGTTTCAAGAGTCAGAAATTGATTGGCATTGCTTCCCAAGGCCTCGAGCATGTGCTTTGTCCATCCCGTCCTCCCAGTCCCTCCCCCGTGGTGCGTATGGAGTTGGACACCCTGCGTGTGCCCATATAGGGAAGGGTGTAAGTATCTTGTTGACATCGGCTAATCCAGCCAGGCATGCACAGAGGCAGCAGAGTGTGACGCTCACATGTAGCGTGGCAGATGCCACTTGGGACTGGCTGTCTCCTTCACGCCCCCCAAGACCAACACACAAGACAGGGAAAGAGCTTTCTTGCATACCTCTGCATGCTCCTGACAAAGCTACTGAAGAGCTGGGCTGTGGTAGCCCCATGTATTGAGCCACACTCATTCCTAGAGGAGAAAATTAATGAATGTTTCCTGTGCTGCAAATTAATGGCAGCTCTGCAACACTTTTAATTTGTACAAAATCTGTGTGTTGTATTAGGTGAAAATAGCTGAGCAGGACAAGAAGTCTTGCAGTAAACACCATCCTGTATCAGTGAAAGCCTAGCTGACCATGTCCTTCTTTTCCAGTTGTATGGCCAAATGGGACAAACCCCAACTAAATGGTTCATTATTGAGTTTTCATCAATGACATCTAGGTAGCCCTCTTTAAGGTATCCATATGCTAATGCTGGAGAAGGCAGCAGAGCTTATTACGTGTATTATTCTCTTTCAAACTCCAATGATGAATGGAGGCTTTGCCTTCAATAGACAAATCAAAGGGCGAAAGCAACTGAAAGTATTATTGACACTGAGACCACAGGCCAGATCACAGCCAGAAGACCCGACCAATGGCTTACTAAATCTGAGAAGAGAGAGAGACTTCAAGACTGATCTGTTGTGCTGGAGGATTTTAGGTAATTCAATTAGGTAATTCAAAAACGAGGCACCTATGGAAACTGCTCAAGATCTCTTTATAATTGTGCTTAATGCTTACACTATCTTCAGCTGCTGTCCCGATTGCTGTCCACCAGGTTGTTGCCCTGTGTGATAATGAACCACTGCATTCACTGTGGACTACAATATAAAACCCAGTAGGAATGATGGAAAAGTAGGAAAAACATCCTTAAAGCAGATAACTGTCCTCTGCCTGTAGGTGAGAACCAGCTGGCAGTAGCGTGGAAGGCCGGTGTTTCTCTGCAGTGAAAGGTCTTCAAGCCCATGTTGCACACATGGGCGACTGGGGATTTACTGGTCCAGTTTCAAATCAAACTCTTTTCTCTGCTAAATCACATTTTCTATGGAGCTAAAATACTTGCGTTAAAGTATTTGATTAGCACAGTAGTTGAACCAGCTACAGAACAAGCGTGGATGGTGGACACACAAGCAAATCCTGCCCACTTTCTTCTGGGCATTCAGAGGTTCGCGCTTGCTTGTCCTCACATTTTACACCTCATCCTAGCAGGTCTGATGTCAAGGAGTAGGAGTGACCCTGACTCTGGCAGCAGCACTACACTGTAGTCTGGGTAGTTTATATTGGCAGTTAGATTTGATGCTGCCAGTCTCTGAAGCCTTACTCTCTACAGACACTTCAGCAACTAAAAAAAAAAGTTAGAAATGCTGATGTGGGTCTGTTTTAATATCTAACAGCAGTTGCACCCATAATCCTAGAAGACTATGATAAGGTTTGTCATTGTTTCTTGATGTCATGTTAAAAAGTATTTATGAGCCTTGAATGGGTTTGTTAGTGGTCCTCCAAAAATGACGATGTCCAGGCACCCAAAAGTTTTGGAATCACAGGTCTGTGGAGTATTTCTGGTCTTTAATTTATTAGTTGAGATATAGACATGTAAGACATGTTCGGTTTTCCTGTCTGTCCTAAATGAGCTGTAGATGAAGTTGCCTGATTCCTGTCCCAGTAAGGAAGATGGTTTGCTGTCCTGGCCAAATCAGGCTGTAATGCTGGCTGCAAAAAGAATTGTAGCTGGATTTTTTTTAATCATTTGTTTGAATATTGCTGTACGGAGCAGGATGAGAGCTCAGGAGGAGTGACTGATTGCGAGTAAAGGCAGAAAAAATACATATGAAGTTTTCTGCATGAACTGTGAAGACAGCTTCTTTATCTCTTCATTCTTGAGGGAAGAAAACACTGCTCTGTTTTACTGCGTATGTCATAAAAGTTGAGATGGACGTAGCAAACTCCTTTAAGATAACTTATTTTCTTGTTATAGAAATATGGAAATTCTTACAGCAGATCCAGCCACAATTCTGTCTGTCTGCCAGCGTCTCATTTCTTAGGGTATTAGAGAAAGCATGACTATAAAGCTCATTGTTCTGGAATATGGAGATAAGCTTCTTCCAGCCCCCACCCTGTAGATGGTGGTTTATGCCAGGAGATTTTCAGGCTCATGTTCCATCCAGACATCAGGATGGGTCATTTAATCAGTAATCTTGTCTGAGTGGGGATGCTCCAATATCTGGAGATCTCAGTCCGTTTTTTTTTTAATTCTGCTCTTTAAATATTCAGATTGATCCGTCACATCCCTGCTTGGCTTGCATTGATGCATCTGACTTCTCAGGATGCTTTCCAAATGACATACTGATGTTTTTTGTAACAGTAACACTATGATCCAGAAGCTCCGGAGACAGGGGCAGAATCTGAAATTTTTTGTGCTTGCTGTCATAAAAAGAGATTTTTATATGCATTAAGAGCTATCAAGAGTCCAGAGACTGTGCTAGGCAATTTATGTGAAAAGATTGACCTCTGAATTAGGAAGTCATGCCTAAACAATCCCCAAGTAGAGTGTTAGAGAACAAGATTTCCTGAAAAGCTGCATCACAGGACTTACAGCTCCTCATCAGGTATATTACTGGCTTTGACTCAATGATTTCTCTCCATGTCTGCCAACTGCTCGGTTAAGATTTGTTCTCAGCAGCATTACCTCATCTTTGCTTTTTTTTTGCTTTCATGATGCAAGTGGTCTGAAAGATTTTTTTTTTCCTTACCCCCACTAACACTCAAAGACTGCCAGTGAGCCTTTCTAGTCTCACCAGCACCTCAAAGCATCGTAATTACCTCAGCAGAGGGCATCAGGCAGTTGGGAGACCTTGCATGTGCCTACAAGGTGGGTATTGAGACTAGCACATCGTTCCTACCTAAAAACAATTAAGAGGCTCCCAGCTGAAATTTAACCAATTGAGAGGCTTCACTGTCTCTCTCTGAAGTGGATTCACTTTCAAAAGTAACATTTGTTTTTGATCACTTCTAATTAAGGTAGCAAAAAAGACTGGAAATGAGTATTATATTGAATGTTAACTGATTTATTCTGAATGGCAGGTCTTTCCGGGGGGGGCGGGGCAGGGAAAGGACTAGCTGCTGGTTTCTTTCCTTTTTTTTTCCTTTTTTTTCCCCATCTCAGCAGATAGATGAGGCAAGGACATGCCACAGGGATGAGATTTGCCAGATTGCCTGGAACACTGTCATTTTCAGGCAAGTTCTTTCCCTGGCTGTGGAGGGAAACACGAGTATCTGATGACAGATGAAAATGCAGGTTAGGGAAAACCATAGAGCTGAGAGAGGGAATCTTTTCCCTCTCTGGAGAGATCAGCGAGCATGCAGCCTGCGTGCTAGGTAGCATTTTCTGAAATCAAATCGCCCGTCTTACTCGCCTTGTTTTCCTTCGTCATTGGCCTGCTCCGACTTGGTGGAAAAAATGAAAGTCCATCTGCTGACACAGTCCAGTTGGCCGACCCTGCCCATACCGCTGATTGGGCCGGCAGCTGCAGGCAGGGAGGAACCTGCAGTGTTCCATCTCAAGCCATATGTGGGCAGTGGTGAGGATTAGCTCTGCTCCTGGCCGGAAAGGTCCCAATGCGGTTCCCAGGCTGAACTTGCCATATGTGTTTCACGTGGTTGTCCTGAGGGTGACATGAAATGGAGAGTTCAGATTCAAGTGAAAGTTGGTTTGTGTTTCTTCATCCTGTTTAATGTAATGCAGATGCAGAGGAGAGCGTGAGGGCATCTGCTCCGGGGGGAGATGCGACAGGCGGTAGAAAAGCCCCATAGGTTTTAGGAATTTCTTTCTCCTTCCCCAGAATTTTCCGCTGTTTCCTGATGGGAGTTGCATGTGTGAAGGAACACCCTTGGACCACCTGTTAGGCGCCTTCCCCCTTTCAGTCACAGTCTTTGCCACCTCTTAAAGATAGGGCTTTTCTATTTGGAGAAAAGCCAGAAACTTGAACAGTAGTTTTCTCCTTTGGAGAGGTGGGGAGAGTGCTCTGATGTGGCACAGGAAGGAAGAAAGAAGGCAAGAAAGAAATCAGAAAAATGGATGGAGTCCCCTCCGGGCTCCAGTTTGTGTGAAGTACTGCGGAATTACTATTTTTTTTTATTTTGAAGGTAAGAGGTGTGTATTCACAGGCCTATTTAGTTTGTGGTTTGCCTTAGTGCAAAGTAAATTTGGAAACAGCATCTTCCATAGAAGGATCATGTCATGTATAGAACGCCACTGCTACTGCGAAAGATTTCCAGACTAATGCTGTTAATTGCAAAAAGAAAGTTTAATAAGCTCTTGCTGTGTCCCAGGAGGTTAGTAGAGTGGCCATCTAAACAGTTGTAAGGAGAGGGGTCTGATGGGCTGAAGGGGCTAATGTACCCTAGGAAAAAATAGGAATTTTCGGCTTATTTTGATCTTTGGATATGGGAGAACAGCTCATTTATTTCTTAATTGACATATACACTGTGGTATGTTAGAAGCAGGGGCAGGAATTTTGTGTCTATGTTAATTTTTGAGTAATGTGACATATGGGAAAGATCAATGATTTTGACATCCAGGTGTAAAGTATAAAATATTTTGGTCTAGGAAGGTGCAAGACTTGGTCTTGCAAAGCTTTGGTTTAATGCAGATGGATCGTCAACCAGGGGAGACCTGCTGAGAGAACTCGTCAAATACCACATTAAGGATGTGCAGGTTTTGCATTGCCTCTTGCCCTGGCTTCAGAGTCCCAGCAGAGCCTGTGGCACAGGTCAGCGTTCGTATGCGTTTGGGGCAGTGGATTTGCGCTGGACGATGAATTTCCTTTCTGTTGGCCGCTTCTGAGAAGGCAGATAGCCGAGTTCAGCAATAACGTTAGTCCAAATAACAACAGTGTCTTTCCGCAAAACCTCAGCTGTCCTTGGGAGGCAGCAAGTCTGAACATAGACAAATTGCTTAGGGGTTAAAACACGATGTATTTGAGTGCGCATGTTAAAAAATTGTTAAGACTTTAGCTGGGTAATGCTTGTTTCCTTCCAGAGCAAGGGCTCACTCTGTAAGTCAGTCCCTCTTGGTCTTGGTTAGTGTGCCACATTTTTTCCACAGTTCGCCTAATTAGACTGTGACCCTCTCCCCGGTAGGATCCCGTGGCGTTACACTGTGCAGAAACAGGATTTTGGTGCTGATACATGAAGAGACCGAGCACATATGGCATAAACATCAACCGATATTGTTTGCCATCCACACTTGCTGCGTGTAATGCAACAAGACCGGCTCCCGGTGGCCACGTGACCTGCCTTCCAGTCCTCCATTTGGGGTGGGGTGGGTTTTTTTTTTTCATTCCTAAAGTTGTGACTTTCTGCAAGGAAGCTTGTAAATAGTCGGGGCGCAGAGAGTAGGTAGAATGTCAGTGGGATGTTACTGGGAGGCATGTGCGCGACGCTGACATCGGCTCCTGGCCGCGCTTCCTCCGCACCAGCGCGCTGCTCCCGGCAGCCCTATATGTTGCAAGCAGGTAGGATCGCGTCGTGCCACCCGCGTCCTCCCACCGCCACGCCGAAACGCCCGTCTCCCCTGTCTCCAGCAAGGAGGGACGCTAATCTGCCAAGCGGAATATCTTAGCGATCTTTAAAATTTAATTTTGAAGTACGGCTCTTTCCGTAGCGAAGGGAAAAGGCATGTGCAGCTCTGGCGGTAACAGCTAACTGGGATTTCAAATTAACGATACGATCTGGTTTGTGCAGTAGTTTCTTACAGTGCTTAGCTTTTTGTAATACCAGGGCTTTTATACTTTAAAAGACATTCCACACCAAATTGTATCCTATTGATTTGCCATGGTTAACCACCCTGTAATAAGCCTCACAGTCTGCGTGAATAGACACAAAGCGGAATGATATTAATGTTGTTTACAACCAGTGGGCACAGAATTATTTGCAAAACGTGAAAGAAATCAAAATACCAAAATATTTCAAAGATGGTTGAATTTGGAAATTCTTTCATTAGACTATGGATAGAGTTCCTTGGAATAAAAAAAAAAAAAAAAAAAAGAAAAAATCAGAGCAATATTATTAATGGTTTTTTGTTTTGTCTTTTTGTTTGTTGTTTTTAATAACTGATACTTTATACTTAAGACAGCTTTTTATTTTCAGAATTAAAGCCTGGGAAATAAATAAGATAATTTTAAAGAAAATAATGATATATTTTTGAAAAAAAACATAGTGGTCACAACTTTCTTAGACATCTTTCTTTTCACACAGAAAACTGAATCTGAGTCCCAGAGTGTTTGGCGATTAAAAGATACATCAGTAACACGAGGTGTAACATTTACTATGCAGACCAGCGGGATGAATTAAAACCTATTTTTCCTTAGTCGTATAAGTCACTTAGACATATAGACTGCAGCTACTGAGCAGAGCATGTGGATTATAGTAAAAATAGACAAAACCAGTGAGGAAAAATGAAGAGGAAATAATGCAGGGCTTAACCAAAAAGTAGTGGCCGGCCGCCTGCCTTGACAGTTTTGTCAGCAGGACTGGGCAAATGCCCAGCTGGGTGTCGCGGATGGGTTAATATCTTCACACTTTGTCCTTCTTCACAGCTGCACATGCAGTGCTCTGAAACCTGATATTTTTCATCAAAAACTGATTCTTATTTTCCCTCTTAGTATACTAATCAATTTTACCGTGCAGAGCTTAGAGCATATTAACTGTCAGTTACTCCTAATTAATACTGAAGGCAGACAAAAAGGGAGAATAAAATAATTGACGTTATTTAATATAAAATGCCTCTCCCAATTTTGTTTCCTTTGTGGAAAACTCTTCTGGTCCCTGTTCAAGATTTAAGCACTGGCCTGTTTTATGTTTTGTTTCACAAGGTTGATTGAATGGCAGTTTATTATTCAAGACAATAAATTAAACTTCTCAAAGCCAAAGAGTTCCAGCAGTTCTGGCACAGGCTGTTTTCTGCCAGAAGGAACACGCTCAGGTCTGATTCATACCAACTTATTGCCCTTTAATGTAAGAAAAATAAATAAAACCTCCTATATATCCTTCAAGATTCACATTAGAATTTCTTTAGCATAGAAACTGGGATGCATGAAAGAAAAAGTGAGCAACATTCATTGCAAAATAGATAATGAACGCTTCTAGGCCAAAATGTACCGCATATTGGTTCCATGTACCAGTACAAATATTATGGCCTAGTATTAAAGGCTGATTTCAAAGAGATCATGAAAGGAGAGCAATCTTCTTTGATGTTTTATGTTTAAATTAAATATAACCGTAAAGGGATACAGGAGCACTGCTTTGCTACACTGAAATCAGGCAAAGCTTTGCAGTACGCTTCAGTAACAGCTGAATTAGATCTGGGCTTCATAAGATTCATGTATAATTTATGTATAACAGTAATGTGTGCGGGTATGTAAACAATAGGAATTTATAACATTTATGTGCTTTTAAAATATACATAAAAGGAAAACTGAAAAATAGGCCTGAGTGTATAGTTATGTAATATCTATATCTTTGGAAATCCAGAGGTTCTGGTTTTCTAATCAGAAAACTGATTAAAAAATAACTGAAGTATTCTTTTATTTTCTTTTTTAATTTATTACTTTAAATTTCCTACTTTTAAATATTAGCGGTAAAGAGATAGTAAATCATATTGGCCACTTTAGATAGGAGGTATGCCAGCGTTTCTCCTCGGGCGTTCTCGTGCTATGGTGGTGGGTAACACAGAGCATTTAAACAGGTTTTAGAGGAGGTGGTGATATGACATTAATGATGACATGATTGTGATGCTCCTCGGTGACTTTTAGTCACAGGCTGTCACTTTTCGGCTGACCTGGGGTACAGACAGAAGAGCTCAGGTTTGCGTGTGATTTCTGTAGGCTGTGCCATTACCATTACGAACGCTGACTAGTGTTCCCTAGACACTTAATTTACTAATATGCTTTTTCGTTAAACTTTTCAAATATATAATTGGGATGAATATTTAAAAATAAAAGGATAAAAAAGGTGAGTTTAATATTTTGGTTTGGGGTTTTTTCCACAAATGGCCATCCTTTCTTTGAGCACAAATGAAACTACTTAGAAATAAAAATCCTTCTTAGTACTTTACCCTTTCCCCAGTTATTTTCCTGTCTACAAACTGAAGATATTACCTTTGTAAAAGGGCTTTTATATTGTCTTATATTACTATAAAACAGAAGTGGTTTATTCAGATGAGGAATTATCTGCCTACCACATTATGCTTCCTACTTCGAACACACAAATGAAAATGGCTGCACCTCCAGGCAGTGCGAGATATTGATACACTCAAACTTATTATTTTTGTAGTGGTTAATAATAACATGCAGAAAACACATTAGCAGAAGGTGTGGTGACATATTACTGTAATATCTTTTCTAGTAAGTACTATACGCCAAGGATTATTTTTCAGTTGGGCATTTGTCTATGTGCTCACATAAAAAGCCTTTGAAGGGTTTCTGACTTTTTTTTTTAAAAAAGGCTGCATTTTCTTTTTTTTCCTTAAGTTATAATAAGCTTTCCAGATCATTTCTTCCCAGATTTCTTTTATTTTTGAGGGGAGACTGGGAGCAGCGCTGCGAGCCCCGAGCCACATGGCAGAGCAGCAGACACAGTCCCCAAAGCAGGGGTGCGTTTGCTGGAGCTGCTCGCCCCGTTCCCGAAGGGGTTACCTAGCTCTGCCAATGCTAATCCCTGTCCTGGCCTCTTTACTCACCCTATGGATTTGCATTACCGTCCATACCACCTTTTCTCCTGCTTTTCCTCTCCCAACAGTCCTCCCGTGCCCCTCGGCCTCCAGGCAAGCCTCCGGGGCTGTGCTGTTCGCTGCCTGGGGCTGGAGCAAGAGAGGGCTCGGGGCACGGCCGCACAGCACCCCGGCGCCATCGTCTGCACGGGGTCCGCAGCTGTCGGGGTGACGAGGTTATTAGGGACCCCCAACACCCCTTCTTACAGGAGCCCTGTTGGGATGCTGGTTGGCAGGGATAATCTGGCCTGGGGACTTTGCACCGTAAAGGGTATTGGAAGCCTAGATGGTAAGAGCTGTTGCTGGAAGGGTGCTGGGGAGGCAGGCGTGGGCAGCGTGGCACTGCCAGACTGTCGCAGGGTGCCCTGAAAGCTCCATAAAACTGTGACATGATTTCTCTGCTAGTTTAGATTTTTGCAACATGTTACGGAGGGCTCTGATCTGATGCTATAGCTATTTCTGACAGTTTTTAGCATACATTTAAAATACAGTTTTTAAATACATCTCTTTAATTCCAGTAAATAATTACATTTCCTTGGGAAGCAGTTGCAATAGATGGGTGCAGTATAGGAATTTGTATGGCTGCCTGTTGAAATTTAAAATGTAGACTAGTGTTGCTGTGTGCACACTAATCCTCAGGGACATCCTTGACATACTGTGGCACATCATCAAAACCAAGCAACATTTAAATGTCACGAACCAAAATGATAACTTTCCCAACTTTGGAAAATCGTTGCCTATGACCTTGGTTTTAGGTGGTACATTCACTAGACTACGTCCCTTACTTGAAGGAGTTGAACTTCACCTAATTAAATATTTACGAAGAGATGTGTTGCATGAGGGAAAGCAGAAATAAGCCCAGTATACAATCTGGAGTTCCATGCAATATAAGAAACATATTTCCAGGGTAAGATGTATACTGAATAACAGGGGAGGAAGCGTGAAGGCCAGTGCAGCCTTCAGGGGTACCTGGTTTTGTTGTTCTTGCACTTTAAGTGCGGATTGTTGTCTATGGTACTGAATTCAGCTTTTGAAAGTGGCTAAATCAAATAGAAGCAAATGTTGCTGTAAAGAAACCAGAACATATAGGTGATTTTAAACAACAATCCAAAACAACTCTCCCAGAACTATAGAGCAGGAGCTGCTAATAAGAAATCAGTCTCACCAGAGATGATCCACCCTTTTATTTTTGCAACTGCAAATAGGACAGTTGCTTTTTTTTTAGCAGAAGTGACTGTCAGGGAGTGAAGAGCATGGTCCCTTCAACACGCAAAGCAAAGCTGCAAGGTGGATAAGATGTCCTTGAATTACCAGTGTTTGGAGACAAAATGGAAAGGTGCATCATGGTTCCCTTCATGGGAACAGTCTTTAGTCTGTTTGACACTTTTCATTGATGGCTTGGGTGAACAAAGCATCCATTAAATCTGCAGCTAGCGCCAAGAGGAGAGGATTTACAAGTGCTCTGGAGGCAGCACGGGAATCCAGGGTAATCCTGACAAACTGGATCTAACATAACCTGGAGGCAGTATTGATGAGGGCAATATGAAATGGTGATACAAGAAATCCATTGGACAGTCAAAAGAAGAAGGGACTGAGCTAGCCTTTCCTGTGTGGGAAGTCAGACCTGCTGAGCTCCAGAGATCCCTCCCAACGAACATCTCTGGGCAATAGCTCTTCATGAAGGGGGCTGGATGTAACAGGGGACCATGGTGCTGTGCTGTTATGAAGAAAAGCAATCATACTGGGCATTACGAACAAAAGCGACACACAAAATGTGCAGAGGAAGGAGCTGGGATGGTTGTAGAGAAGATCTGATAGCAACTGCAGGAAGGTAAGAGAAGCCCTTCTCAGTGTGCACGGGGAGACAGGTTCATGCTGTCAGCAGGGAGCTACCATAGGCTTTAAGAGGAGCTTTGTAAGACTAAGGGGTGTTGAGCAATTAATTGTCCCTGGAGGTCGTGAAATCTCCACCAAAGAAGGTTCCTAAGAGCAGATTAAACAAATATGTCAAGAGTGGTTGAGTTCAGCTTGATCCCACCTCAGGTGATGGTCTAACCATCCTTCTAAGATCACTTCCAATTTTATTTCTGTGATCACAACCTTTATCCAAGATACATCTGCTGTGTTTGCCTCTTCATCTTGTCCTTTTCCCAGTGGAAATTACCTGACTTCTCTGCGTATAAACAAAGGCAGAGAACATTTTGGCTGCAAGTTTCAAATGAGCAAAAGGGACTCTTGGTAGGAGGCAGGCACTTAACTCCTGTCGGCTTTGTAACCCTCAAGTTTACCAGCTCTGTGATAACATTTTACATTTCATCTTCCAGCTCACTGTTAGGTTGGATGATTGTCCAGATCACAAGAGTTTACCATTGCCAAACATATGCAAAACTGACTTGGCAAAGCACATGTATACATTGGCTGATGTTTTATTTTACTCCCTCAATAGTATAATGAAGGGCTTTAGAAATCGTTATTTGGGATAAGAGGGGTTTTACTTGCAGCTTATAAACGTATTAAAGTAGCTTAAGGTTTTTAGTGCTCCCCATCATTAGCTGAACTTACTGTGAAACACAATCTCTTTTTTTTTCTTTTTATCATTCTACCCAGAACTCAGCAAAAAAAAAGTTCGGCAGCAGACGATTTCAGAGCTTAAATTATAAGGGTGGAGGGTTTTTCTCCTTTCAGCAGACTTTCCAAGCTTTTCTGACTGAGAAAGTCATTTTATTAAAACCCAAAGAAAATAGTTCTTGTAGAGCTGAAGAGAAAGTAAACAGTCATTTAGGATCAGCCAGATGCAGTCTAGAGTATAGGAAAAAGTTCCTGTGTCCATTTTTTAACCAATGCACCAGTCTTTATTGACTAAGTGCTGGGTTTATTCAACATGCAAAATGAACATGAAACCTGTATCCTTAATGGGATCAGCAAACCAGCATATAATATAAAATATCATTATAATAATTAATTATTATAATAATTAATATATGTTGTTGAGATTGCTGAACTTTGTCTTTACTTCTACCAGTGTTTGAAATATGGCTTTGAAGTTCCCTTGAATTCAAGAGGCCAAATTCTGTCCTCACATACAAACATGTAATCTCACTGAAGTGTAGTCAAATGGTGCATTTTTATTTGAAGACTACCCCGAATATCTTACCAACTTAATCTATATAACAATTGATTTGTTTATTTTAAAGGTTTTTTCACTTGCTCTGTTAGTACAGCGGCAATTGTTTGGTATGACTTTAGAGGAGGCAGCCCCACGTGTTTTGAATAAATGATACATTACAGGGAAGGGATGTTCACACTTCTGCATAACAGAATATAATTGATTTTGTGCTTGGATAATTACAAAATGGTTCTCTTCGATGTGTTCAAGGGTCCTGAATTAAAAATATAAATTTTGCTAACTGTTAGAAAAATTGATTCAGAAACAGCTTTAATGGATGAAACCCCAGCATGCTATTGCAAATACAGTCTCACATGTAATACTGTGCTAATGCAAAGTAGTCATACATCTGGGATACCTGAGTATCTTCATATCCTTGGCCATTTTAATTCTGAAATCAACACAAAAATACAGACAACTTGGAAAAAAGTGCACATTTTGGACCAAAAAATATTAAAAAATTATCTTTCAAAGATTTTGACAGGTGGATGTAATTATATATAAAGGCAAATGTGTCATGGGGAGGGAACACAAAAATCTTAGAAGATGTGCAAGATTCATGGAAAATGCAAGAAAACAAATTCTGCACTGCTATGAATTAGTCTTTTCTTTTAAGTATTCAAATTCACACCCTATGCAGCATTTCAAATTTGTGAGTATAAATACTTCCTAAATAAATAGTTGCAGCTAAGATCATAACTGTATTAGTTCAGATTTTTTAATCTATTTCTTAATTTTTAAAGGTGCTGGGTAGCACTTTAAAGTCCTTGATTTTGTCCTTTGAAAATCAAACTCCAGGTTGTCGGTCTGTTCTAATAGACATGTTTTCTGTTCAGCCTTTTCATCACTCTTGTAGACAGGATTACTCAAATAATCCAGCCATCTAGATACTTTACCTCCGACACTGTGTGTTCTTGGATGCTAAAAGCATAATAAGGATTACAGGGGTAGCAGATGGGCTGAATTGATTTATAGCAACGTAGCCTCGCCAGCGTTTGCAATCTCATTGTGACTATTGCAATAGTTGATGCACATCTTCAACTGTTATCTTTCAGAGCTATGTGAAGACTTGCCTGGTTTATGGCTTGCTTTGTGGAAACTGTATGGCAGTGCTCCTGCCTGTCCACATCTTAGTAAAGACAGACCACTTCTAGCTTTCCTAGTTGTGCAAAGAGGCTGCTGGTGTAGCCCAGCTGTACAACTAATGTTAAATAAATAAATGAAGAGGACAACTTCTGTTTACTTTTTACATCGCTGACCTTATAATCGCGAGCATTTTGCGCTGGATAGAGCTAACGTGGGCTGACGCAGGCTAATTCCCTGGGCGCTCAATGGAGGGTGAGAGCTTCATTCAGCTGCTTTGAATCATCTTGCGGCAGAGACCCGCCGCGAGCAGGCGGGGGCTGCGTTTTGGTAACCTGAGGACGAGCTGGGCTGGGAGGTGCGTGTGTACGAGTGGTGAACAGCCCCCACAAAGTGCCTTAGCTGAGTGCTATCTTCACTTCGTGTTTGCAGTTTCCAATAGTTTAGTAAATCTGTAGCGGGATTGTTTGCAAAATTATGTTATCAAGTATGTAAATATTATGATTGTAGAACAGAAAGAGGGAAAGAAATTTTCAAAGCTGTGCATGCTGGTCCCGTGTGTCTCTTATGTCCTGTATTTCATAACAGAACAGAAATCCTCAAATTTGTGTGTCACTCTAAAAGGTGCTTTATACGCAGCTCTTCTCCCAACCTCCCATCTGCCTATCTGCTTTTCCCACTGACCCATGAACATGCCCTTCCTTCTTTGGCTTGATTAAATGATAAAATATTCTGTTGCTGCCGTGAGAGGATAAAGCATGCAACCCGAAACACCCTGAAATCTGGAAATTCATAACAGACAGATGGATTTTGAAGCTGTGGCCATTCCCAGACCTATTGGTGCATAGGAGCGACCCTCCTCACTAATTCTGTCCCTCCACAAGTGGCTTGGGGCTGCAGCTTCTCCTTATGGCACTCATTTTTCTGCAGGTAAGGTGGCTCCCTGCAGCTCCCCAGTTCTCCCCACTGCTGTCTTGCAGTTCAGAGATGAAGCTGGGAGGCACAGGGAGCAGAGTGCTGCCCTGTTCCACTGAAGGGCCTGAAAGGTGTTGGCCTGAGCTGGCCGGAGGCAGCCCACCATGCAGGTATGCAGGGCGCTCCTGCCCTTGCCTTCCCCATGCCCAGATGCAGAGCCCAGAAACGATTGCAGGGCTGGGGGGCAGCAAGTGCCCTGGGCATGCCCAGCGGAAGGGTGCTCTGGCAGGGCACTACTTGTGTGCTGAGGGATTTCTTAGAGACTTACAGCAGTGCCCCAAAGTTGGTAAAAGTATGAGGAGGATGAGGGAGCTTCGGGGCTTGTGGCAGTGTCAAGTGAGATGGTTTCACTGGAGGGAGGGAGCCCGTGTCCAGCAGGTAGCTGCCAGAGTTGGGAAGCGGCTGCAGCTGTCGGGATGTGCACGCTGCTGCGTAGGCTTGCAGCACGGTGGAATTAGATTGCTGGGAACAGGAGTCATCTGCAGCTCCTGAGCCTGAGAACATCATATGCTGGCGTCTGGCTTTTCTTTTTCTTTTAAGACCACCAGGCAGTTCTTATTTGTGTGCTCTATAAAACTTATTGAAAGAGCTTACTTAGCATACAAAAGGTATAACCAGCTATAAAATGAAACAATTGTCAGGACTGTGGCAAGTCCCACACAGCACATCATAAGCCAGGATGCTCCAAATGCTGGTAGCACAATACAGCCTGGGCACAGGGTTGTGCCATGTCCCCCGGCGGTGATGACAATGTGCATGCCAGTGTGGGATCCTCTGCTCGCTGAGCCCCTCGCACCCCACAGGGCTTCTCGGTAGCTTTTGTGGGCCCTCAACATCACGCGGGCTGAGATTTCTGAGAGCTGCCGTGTTGTTTTGACCGTACTTGCGCCCTGACTCTCATCCGTAATCAAATTTACAGCAAACTGCACTGTAAGTTCAAGTCAGAGAGTAAGCGATGGAAACCACACGGGAAAACAAAAGGCACCTCAGCTCTGAAGCGTGCTGGTGTCAGCTTGTGCTGGCAGGGTCTCGTCATTACATAATGACGCACTTATCCAAACGGCGTTTTGTATTTTGGGAGACAGATGTTCCTTGCAGTTGCTAGTGGAAGTTAAACGTTAAATATGAAACCCATTCATTTTCTCTTAGTCATACTTTGGATTTAAGCAGATGTTTTCCTAATTTGTGGTTTTCAAATGTAGCATGCTGACAAGACATTTATCATTAACTACAACTTCATCCATGCAGTTTAGCAAATTGGCCAATTATTAACAGTGAGTGTTGCGTGGCGGTTGATGCATAGCTCCTGCTGCTTTGAAAGGCCTAAATTGAAACTCAATACATTTTTACAATATGAATTAATTGAGCTTTGGACCACATCCCTGTTATTCCAGTGCTCTCTGCTGTCATTTTCAGAATGAACAGCCATTTGTAACGTGCTGAGTAGCTGTGCCGTCCATGAGCAGAGGCTCCTGGGAGTGGAAAAAGTGATGGGTAACTTTTTTCTGGTAGGAGCATGAAAATGGCTGATGGTATCCAAGTGCAGGCAGCATGACATACGGAGGGAGCATGGCTGTGGGACCGTGTATGTACATGCAGACCAGGCTGGCTCTGCCACAGATGATGCAGAAGGCATCCTGGAAGGGTGCAGGGAGGGGGGGCAGTAAAAGCAGGGTGGGTGCAGCTGCCTGGAAGCTAGTGCTGTGTAATATTTTCCATTATAATATTTCTCTTGCTTTTTACCCATTTTGATTAATTTTTTCCTCTTTTATGTTTGCAGGGTTTGATGGGGTGAGGGGAGGAAGGGTTGTTGGTGGTGCTGTGGACTCGTGAGATGTCCCAAAGGTGCTTCCCAAAGCCAGGAACCCCCATATGCCTGAAAATATCATCTCGTATTTTCCCAGCTCTGGAATTCAAGCAGGCAATTTAGTCACCATTTATTCATCCCGTGTATGAGACTTTAAGGAGAACACTCAATGCACCTCTTAATTTCTAGAAAGTATAAAAGCCTTGATTTTTACCAGCTGGCACTGCAGAAATTCTGCCTTACATTCCAGCTGAACTGGGAAAACTCTTCAGGATGGTTTTTTCATAGTTGCTCCAGCTTCTGGCAAATCATTTGCTTTTTTCCCTCCTCTATATTTGCATCTACACAACAGGGAAACTATATACTTTGTTACAGAACAGGCTGCCATGCAGATTAATTAAATGAGAACTGTAAACAATTAAAATAAGTACATGTGGTGTATTTCATCTTGCTTTATGCAGCCACCTGTGCTATGTGCAAAGTACTTACAGGTCTGGCTTTACAATCCCATTTGATGTCCTTTTCTTCACATCCCCCTGTTCTGTGGGAAAAGGGAGTAATGGTAGCATCACATAATCAGTGATGTCTCAGCAGGGAGGCAGAAGGTTGCATAAGTGCAGAGAAGAGGGGAAAAAAAAGTAGATTTGGGGATGGCGTGGGAGGGCTTGTGTTGTCTCTGTTCCTGGTCTGCATTAGAGGCAAGTCCTATGGGTACTTAAAATGAGCTGAAGGCCTGATTGAGAGGTTTGGTGAGGGATGCAATGGGGGTTTTAAAGATCTTTGGTGTAGTTGTCTCCCCACTAAATTTTTGATTGAAAGGGATGCAGCAGCAGCAGTTAGAGGGAAGATGAAGGGTTATGGCTGCATTGTCAATCGCCACCTTGCTTTCCCTGGGTTTAGATAAGCTCTATCTCCAGAAGCAGCTGCAGATCCCATGCCAGGCTTTAGTGGGAGGTGAGTGCAGGTAGACGTCAGGCGAATTTGGCTAACCCAAATCCTGGTCCTTTGCAGTGCTGCCAAGCTCCTGGAGAAGAGCCCGTTCTCCGTCGGCGCCCCAAGCCCCCTGCTCCCCTCGCCGGCGAGCCTGCAGCTGGCGCAGCTCCAGGCGCAGCTCACGCTCCACAGGCTGAAGTTGGCTCAGACCGCTGTCACCAACAACCCGGCCGCCGCCACTGTCCTCAACCAGGTGCTCTCCAAAGTGGCCATGTCTCAGCCTCTCTTCAACCAGCTGAGGCACCCCACCGTGATGAACGCCCCGCAGGGCCATGCCGCAGGGCCGCCGCAGGGGCCTGGCATCGCCGGCACGAGGTTCCCCTCCGGCGGCATTGCCTTTCCCACCCAGAGCCCGGCCTTAGCCACGCCGGGGGGTGGCCTGGGACCCGTCCAGGCACAGACCCCCAATGCTATTGTCATGAGTCCCTTCGGAGGTGTCATGGCTCCCACCTCCGGCCAGCAACCCGTGGTGGTGGGTCTCAACAAGGCGGGTGCCTCCACCTCTGCCGCCGCGGGGGGCTTTTACGAGTACAACAAGCAAAACGCCACCGCTGCTGCCCCTCAGGCCTACGCCTCAGAGGGGGACCAGCCCAGCCAGCATGGCTTCCTCACTGGCGGGGCCCATGCGGCCTCCTCGGCGGCAGGGCCACGCTACGAGGGTCCCTTTGGGGCCCCCAGCCAGCTGCAGCATGAGGCGGTGGCTGCCTTTCCCAAGGAGGCCTACGGGGCAGCAGCCCCTCATGGGGCGTCACGGGCCTTCCCCAGCGACCCACACGCGGGCTCCCATCCGAAAGGAGATCCCGGCCCCGTCTTGCATGGCAGCGGTACAAGCAACCAGTGGGAAAATATCCCTAATTTCCCCAGCCAAAACAAGCCTGACCTCGTGCCCGGCGACAGCCTGTGGCCATCAGCGAGTCAGCAGCAGTATGAAATAAGAAACGAGCTCTACAACCCCGAGGAGCCGACACCTGACACAAAGTTCAGCACGGCCGCCCCCCCCGCCTTCGGCCGCCTCAACCACAGCAAGCAGAGCTTCGGCAGCTCTCGCATGAGGCAGAAGGAAGAGCGGAGCAGCGGCGCGCCTGACCTGCCTGCCCGCTCCCTGCTGCCGCACCAGCTCGGTGACCTCCGCGGTGCAGCCCCCCTCCACTTCCCCCATGTCTGCGCCCTGTGCGACAAGAAGATCTTCGATCTGAAGGTGAGTGGTTTTAAGGTGCTGCCGGGGCACGGTTCGGACCCTCGAACGGGCTGCTTGGTGACTGATCTGGCCGCCGGCTCCTGCCACCCCTTGCCACCAGCGTCCATCGCTACGGAGGTGCCCTGGGAGAAGCAGAAACAATGGGCCATAGTTTCGCTTAGGGTGTCGTACAACTGTTTCACGGCAATTACTGGGGTTTCAAGGTCTGGTTTTGTTTCACATCTCGCTGTGAAAGGCGGTGAGATTACGGCGCTGGCGTGAGAAACGTGAGGTCCGGGCTGGGGTCACGGCTCATCTCATGGGCCCAAAGCGAGGGGAGGAGGAGCTTGAAGCCAATCCCCTGCTTCTCAAGCTGATGTTGTAACCACACGTCTGCGGTTTCATCTGCCTCTCCCTTTCTCTTTGTGTTTCTGATCCCAAAGGCTTCCCCCTAACAGCCCCATGGAAGCAGCTTGCTTAAATAAAACAGCACATTTTGATAAAATTATTTTAATAATTCCTCCGTTGAGATCTCTTCCTCCTCCTAGTATCTCTAAGGAAAGTTTAGGACTCGGGGTCCCCAGCGACTTTGGCCTGGAAGCAAGAAGCTGCTCAGCATGTGTTGTGCAGACCACACTCGCACTTCTCCACTCATACTGCCAAGGGAGCTCCAAATCCAACCTCACCCTCGAGAAGAAGCTTCCCGGTTGCCCAGAGAGCCTGTGTGCTAGGTCACGTTATATAGGTCAGGTCTGGAGAAGCCTCTGAGCCCCGCAGCTGTACGTGGGCGCTGGCTGGCGTTGTTCTGGCCTCCTGGTGAGCCCTGCTCAACAAGTCCTCGCGGCCTTTCCATCACACCACAGGACTGGCAACTTAACTGCAAAGGCATCTGTTTTTGTGCTGATGGTAGCCTGACAAAAATGATAGAACAGCATGTGTATAGGAAGGAAGATGGCCAGCAAATGAAATAGTACCTGACACTTACACACCCCGGGGATCTGAGATATTAAAATATATTTACTCTTTCATGTTTCCCTTTTACTCTTTGAGAAGCTGTTTGCAAAAGAGTTTGCTGTGGTTACTGCAGCTACAGTCTGAAGTAGCCCCTGTCTAGGGCATGCTGAGCATTTGTTTTTTTCATTAAACATTTTAAAAGGGCAGGAAAAATGTCATTGTGGTGAGTTTCGGTTGATCTGTTGGTGTTGAATACATCGCCTCGTTTGGATCGTAGAAGTGTAAATAGCTAAATGTACTCTGACAGATTTTGCGAATCTATTGAAATGAATAAGCGCTGTCCTGGCTGCCCCACGTGCTGAGCACCTTCGTTGTGGCATTGCAGGAGTTGAGGGTGCTCAGCACCTTGCAGGATGAGCTCTTCAACTAATGTGAAGTAACGGAATTAATAGATATATACTGGATTTAAAAACTAATACAGAGAAGCTCTCCTTTTGTAAAGTAACTGATAATTTAACCTACAAATAATAAATCAGTAAATGCATTGGATGAAGGTGCGCTTGGCTCTAGCATCACACAGTTTGATCTTCACCATCTCAGTATTGTTTTTAGAATAAGGTAAACTGAATGGAGAAGCAAATCTCTTGTAAATTTCTCTCAGGATTTTTCCTGTGCTCATCATCTCTTTGTTTCAACATAGGACTGGGATCAGCACATTAAGGGAAGTCTTCACATCCAAAAATGTATGGCTTTTTCAGATAAGTAAGTATTATTTTAGAGACATTCTTCCAACTGAATTTCTAACAGAGCATCCCTTACTTCAGTGGCTTTACACCAAGGATTTACTGTCTGATAAATGTGCTTTAATATTTATGGCACATTATGCATGCTCCTAAAGTTCTTTTCTTTCTTTTCCAGCACGGGTATCCGGTGTGTGTTAAGCTCAGCAGATGGAACATTGCATTTATCACCAAATAATGCATCAGTTTTCAATCCATCTAGTATCGAAGGTGAATGGTTGCATGTGCAATAGTTAAAAACATTTTTTTTTAATGAAAGGGAAGTCAGTCTCTGGCGAATAGTAGACATTCTAAATGAAAAGTGACACAAGTTTCCCAGGAAAACTTTTTAGAGGTTGTGCACAGAAAGGCTAAAAGACAGTATTGTGCCTTTCAAAGTATAAATTTATTTTTCTTTCAGATAATGACTTGTTTTCACAGTACAATGAAACTGTATAATTTGGTGTAGAGACTATGAAATTAATTATTATGTAAATGGTGCCTTGCCTACTGAGCACACTAATGCAATTAATATGAGTCAAGATTTTCATGAAATGTGTGTAATCCATTATTTAGATTATCCACCAAATGTCGGCTCATCTTTTATCACTACGTCAGCAAGATCCTTTGGCCAGCCAGGTCCTACATTTTCTTCTCCTCCATCAGGGGTAAGAGTGAGTACCTAAACAAATTGATATCTGTGTCGAGATTCTTGTAGAAGCCACTTCTACTTACTGGAATTAAAACTGTGAAGGCTTCCTTTTAGACAATAATCTGAATATTCAGTCTGTTATTTCAACTTCTTTGCAGCTCTTTTATGCTTTTGATTTTGTCAAAATCAGAACTTGATTGTATTTTTTTTTCCCAGTGCTAAAAGTTGTTTGCTTGTTAGAGAGATTTTTTTTTGGGAGGGGGGGTGGTATATGGTTTTGTGTGTACCTCATTGCATTTTTTCCCCCCCATTTTCTGAGTCTTTTCAACCCAGGAAGGTCAGCTTCAGCTTGGGATGAAGATTTGGATTAGTTTTTACTTACTCTGAGTATCGATCCCAGCAAGCAGCCTGCCATCTCACCAGTTATGTATTTGTAGCAATTGCTCTCTGCCTCTCCCATGCTGGGGTACTTCTCCCAGGTAGCAATAGTGGCAAAAATGGTGGCTGCAGCTTTGCTCATTGTTCCTCACCCCGGGGTCCCAGATCAATTCATTGTACTGGACTAGCTTTTTCTTATTTTATTTTAGTGTACTAATTATATCATCTGGTGCCACTGGTAGCCTTTCAGCAAGTCTGCTTTGGTGTATAGCCTTCCATGGTTTAGGTTTATTAGCCACCCCAGCATTCAACACAGGTCCCCGGTTATATTGCTCTAATGCGCGCTTGAATTCCTAGCCCAATGATCAAAAAACGTCAGGAAAAAAAAAAAGATAACATTAAAAGTGGTTCTTACACTGACAAAACAGAAAGATTTTAAAATGAAAAAAAAAAAAAAGAAAAGCAAGGGAAAAAAAGGCAAATAATATACATAAAGCAAATTATATACGTAAGGGAAATACAAAGTTGTTAGGGTTAAAATGAAGCTCAACATATATCAGAAAGCTACAATTAAAGCTGGAGGCATCAAGAACTCGTGTTAGGGCGTTCATGGAATAGCAGCAGTAATCCAGGGGTTCAAGTTTTCACCTTGTTAGCTTTTGTGTATATATCCTGATGCAGTCTCAGACGCTCTGGAAAGCCAGGCTGAGTTGTGTCCCTGTGCCACTCCAGTTCGCATCAGGCATTGCTTACAGAAACGTCACACAGATTTGTTTAATCCAACCAATTTTCTACTGTGTGGTTTTGCTGTGACAGAGGTTATTTGAAGGGGTTTTAGCTTCTGCCTGTCACAGACACTGTGTGTGCAGGATAGCAAAGAGCAGAGCTACTCATGACGGCTGCCTCCAAGGTCAGAGGTGGAGTAGCAGCGGGTGCGGAGGAATGTTCCTTTTCATCATGTCTGTCAACCTCGCAACAAATGAAATTACTGCTAATGCCAGTATCATTTCTCCTTAGAATCTGTCACTATTTATCATTTAAGCTGCCTGCAGAAGTCCTCCTTCTGAATGACCTGCAGTAATAAGAGAGATAAAAGAAACAATAACTTTCATTTTCCTGGACACTGTAAATCCTCATTTTCTTCAGAAGCTCATTGGGTGGACAGGGAGCTATATTAGAGGTGTTAAGATTGAGTTTGCCAGCTGTCATTCACCCCGCAACCCAGGTGGCTTCTAATTTATTACATCTTTGCGCGGTAGTATTCACTTTCAGCTAAGCTGCTGCCATTTAACTGAGCAGTGGGAGATTATACTTGACCCTGCATGTAATCATAAACAAAGTGTTCAGATTTCTGGAAGAGCTTGCTCTGTGCTATCCATCTGCAAATAACTCTATCCCTCTTCAAAAGGCAAATACAGCGCTACAAGTCTTCACGCGGGCATGGAGAGCTATTAGCATTGGAGGGATGGAACTGCCAGTTTCTTATTATCTTTAGAAAAGATTTGTGCGAAGCTCAAGAAAGGGATAAAGAATTTGAAACTCAAGAAGCAAAAAAAAATGAAAAAAAAAGCTGTAATAAAAATAACCAAATTGGATTGGTGAAATAATATGGCAAGGAGGTGGTATGAGGTGCATTTCAAATATGGTATGAGATGCGTTTCACTGTGCATCAAATTATTTTTGTAGTAGTTGCCCAGCTGCATTGGTAAACCCCTGTAGACATCAAACCCCTGTAGACATCAGTTGCAAAGAAAGTTAACTTAGAGTCTTATTGAAAATTACATTCAACACTTGACACACAACAGCTCCTCTAACTTCCTGACTGTGGATGTGGAAGGTGGATGTTCCTCTGCTGGCTGTGATTTACAGCTCTATTTAATGAATGGATCCAATTTAACTTCAATCAGCTGACAAGATTATTGCTTGGTACAGCCCATCGACTTCTGGTATGAGTATGTGACCACTTCTTAATCATGAATTACAGCAGATTTATGGCGTAGCATTTTAATTTAAGCCATTGCCAATTGTGGGGAGGTGGTAACATCTTACAGTCATTTGATTTAATGTACTGCTGAGCATGTGTCCAAACACAGGCTCTGGAGCCTACACAGCGAACAGCTAAGTCTTTCTAGTCCCATAGACTCTTAACATACCATCTCTTAACAGATCTAACAAAACAAACAGAAGGTGCCAAGTGACCCGGCTGTTCCTACACTGGGACGGCATTTGCTGTCAGGAAAGTTTCCTTTTCCTCTGCTAGCTGTAGTTGTATTCTTCTGTTGTGCGCTACATGCTGCCTTGGCAGATGCGTGCAGCCATCACTTCCTTGTCTATTCAAATGGAGTTGAATTGCTTCATCTTTTTCAGGATCAGGTCTTTGTTCTTTTTCTGCTAGAGAAAATATCTTCTGGATTTTGGCACTTCTTTGACTTAGCTTATGCACCTGGGCAGGCTCTGTAAGGTGCAAGCTAAATAGCAGAGCACTGCATAATACAGGGTCTTGCTGCAGCAAAAATACACAAATGGTGAAGTGGTGAAGCCTGGAGGGAAGATGTAGATGAAGGTGTAAATAAGATAACATTAGCTCTATAACTTGTGAACTTGCTGACAAGCCAAACATTTGCGACGGCTCTGGTGAACTTGATCCCACAAGATTATGTGATTTGCATCTTTCTTTGAATGGCACAATTTTAACTGAAGGTAGAGTTACTTCTTCAGTAAAATCCTAACAGCAGAGATCATAAAGAGGGAAGTAGTCTGGGAAGACTTAATCCTGTGTGAGCAATGTCTTGTGTGTCATTAGCTGAGGTAAATTATGTTCCTCTCTGAGTATACCCTGATGCCTCTTTGCACAAGGAGTGTAGACCCTGCTTTCCATGTCAGGGAGATGAGCTGCCCCAGCACTCCAAAATAGACTTCCACCCTTGGGAAGCGATTACCGCACTGGTGCCATTTGCCTGTGCCAGCCCAATTTGGGAGCTCTGCCTCTCTGCGTGTCCAGCGGTCACTATGCCCCCAGGGGTAAAGTCCCTCCTACTGTGTGTTGTTGCAATGAGAGGGGAAAGTAGTAGGTCTTCCAACCTGAGGTACAGCTGTGTGTCCTCTCACAAGTTAAATGGGGTCACTTTACCCCCAGCCCAGTCTGTTCCACCAGGGCAGAAGGAGGATTTAAATTCAGCCCCTGCTATCCTGAACACCTCTGTAGTCACCTAAACTGATTTCTAACGTCCACAAATTCAGCAGGGACTTCAGTGAGCATCAGTTTCAATTTTCAGGCACCACCAGCACCACATAAATGGGCACTTACGGAATACTTGAAAATACTAATTTTTTTTCTGCGTTGCTTGCAAATTGTCTGCTAAGGGCCTTTTCCTCAGCAATAGTGCATGGTGCTTTCATGTGCGGGGAAGGCACAGAGCCCCCAGCGGGACAGACAGATGCAGATGGGATGAGGAAGGCTGGCTGGCTTGGCAGAGGAGCCGTAGGGGTTGTGCTGACGTACCGGTCCCACAGAGATCTCATCAGGAGGGGCTGAGACCTCCATCTCCAAACACAGAGGGGCCTCCGAACTCTTGCTGATGCTGGGGACAGTGCAGTGGCCTGTGCCCATGGCAGCCCAGCCCTCTGCTGTGACATGCCTGCAGAATCCAGACTCCTCAGGGGAGCTGAAGCCCTGGCGTCCATAAGGTTTGAAGTGGCAAGTTAGCTTTTGCAGCAATATCATTAATCCTGTTTGAACAAGACATCTCTTCCAGAAATCCTCTTTGGACTTTGTAATGCCCAGGGATGGAGACTCCATTGCAAGCTGCACTACAGTTAAAAATTTCCCTTCCCATTTGTATTTCTAAACCAGAATGTCAAAGTACAAGTTTTTAAAGAAGAATATTTGTCCTTAATAACAGTTACACAGAATAGAACATTTATTTTTTTGCAGAAATGTAAGGTCTTATCTAGTGGATGGAATATCTAAGGTAAAAACATCGTTTTGAGTTGTTTTTTTCCCCAGTTTCCCCAGAGGAAATCTACACTGGGTCGAGTTGTTCACATCTGCAACCTCCCCGAGGGAAGCTGCACAGAGAATGATGTCATTAACCTGGGCCTCCCATTTGGGAAGGTCACCAACTATATCCTCATGAAATCCACTAATCAGGTACTGTGCTTTTGGGGTCACCAGCATTGATATCTATTGGCATAAAGACATATTGACATGAAGACAGAGTCTTTGGGGAAAATCTCTTTTTTTGCAACAGAAACATAAACATATATGGAGCCTGCTCTAAAGTAAAAAAACAATTGGTGTTTGCAGAATGAGATGATGGCATAAACATGACCACTGCCTCATAGTTCTTGTTAAAAAAACAGAAATTTCAATGAAGTGTTCTAAAACTGTATTTAAAAATAATAATAATTTTTTAAAAAGTTAATAACCTGGCCACCTTCTCTCAGCCATTTGTTAGGGTTACTTCCAGACTTCTCATGTCCTGTTTGGGAGGTTTTTATTGCTTTCTTACCCATACTCGTGAAGCTGAACCGGGCATTGAAGAATGACTCTACCCTGGTTCGGCTGTCCTACACTATTTGCTGACCTGTTGTTACAGCAGAGGCAGATCCCGCAATGGTGTCATTCCAGTCACAGGCTGGTGGCAGAGCCCCCAGGCCATGGCTGCACTGGGTGATCTGGCACGCAAAAGAAGTCTGTGCCCTTACAGGGGGCACTGATACCTCGCTCCCTTTCAGTCTGTACCAGACTGTAGCAGAACTCTTTCTTCAATTCTAGTTTAAGTAGTTTAAGTCTACCAGTGATGGTAGGCTGGGAAGACTAGAAAATCTTCTCTCACATAGCTGCAGCAGACAGTACAGATGGATGTAGAATCCACGCCAGTGGGCAATGTTTGAGACTGTAATGTTTCAGAATGCCATCATTGCACAGCTGTGAGTATATTCCTTGACCATTTAAATTGTAGTCACATCAAATGCATTTTTGTGTAAATAAAAGTGCTAGTTAATGTCGTTCAGGTTTTTTAAACTCTTATTTGTCTTTGTTCTGGCTGCTCAGACTCTGATGTTCTACTTTTATCTGGTTCCCTTACAATTCTGCAAGATGCAGCTGGCAGTCTCAGGAGCAGTACATGCTGCAGGACTGCAGTTCTGCATCCTGTCAGCAGCTCACCATGATGTAGAAGCACCAGTGAGCAAGCGAAGAAAAGGGGATGTTTTCATGTATCAAGAAAGATTAGATTCCAGTCATTTAGTTTTTAACTAAACTGGCTTCTAAAGTTGCATATTGGCTTTAATAGCTGGGTTGAAACCATTATTTGCAGTTAAAAGGAGGCTGAGCAATGGACTGAGTGTTATTATTTCAGCTCCAGGGCTGGAAAACTACCCAGTTCTGTACTAACAAGACATTTTGCGTGAGACGAATCCAAACAAAAATTATTGTGCTGCCTTTTCTCTCTTATACTTTGTATTTTTAATTATGTAGTAGATTTTAAAGCTCTCCCCATTTGTGCTAGGCCTTTCTGGAAATGGCTTACAGTGAAGCAGCACAAGCCATGGTGCAGTACTACAAAGAAAAACCTGCTATGATAAATGATGACAAGTTACTTATTAGGATGTCTAAAAGATACAAGGAATTGCAGCTGAAGGTAAGATAGTAATTCCTGATCAGATTTCCTGAGTTTCCATGGCACGTCCTGGAGAATACATCTAAAAATCATTGCTGATTACTGATTTCTAATTAATGCTTTAATATTATGGAAAAGAAATTAAGAAAGATAAATTAATGAGTGATGGTTATGATCTTTTATACTTAGCTGCTTGCTCTTGTTCTAAATTTTAACTCTTGGAAGAGATCCCATTTTCTCTGGTCCTCTCATACCGTTATTTCAAAAATCCCTTCTGAGCTTCCTTCCAAGCGGGCTCCCCACATTGCTTGGTCTAACAAATGTCTAAGACACAGCCATGTGTAAGATACAACATGTCAGCAAAAATAAGATGTTCCTATCCTTTTAGTCAGGCATTAAGCCTGAAGCAATGCTTTTCACTGCTTGCATGCTTGAGCCATAGTACAGTCTCTGTACCAAGCAGTGGTGGCAGGGCCAAACATCACACTGATTTCTTTTTCTTTCTTGTAGAGCACCTAAATTAAAAAGCCAGACTTTTTTTATTTTTCACATAGAGTCAAAACAGAGCAATAGTCTTTGGACTTTCTGTAGAGCGTGTGACACTTGTGTGTCCCATAAGATGTGAACACCTGAGTGATGTCCAAAAATCAGTGCTCTTGTGAGCATATTTAGGGAAGCTTATGTACTGCCATGTGTAATCTGAAGAGAGTATTTTTTTTTATGGAGACTTGGACTGGAACTGGCAATGCAGAGCTGAAAAGCTTCATACTGTGTTATCTAACATAGCACAAAGTTATTTTATAAAATAACTCTGTAATGTTCTAAGTTAAGAGGTTAAGGGGCCTTTTATGAGCCTTGAGGAAAAACAAGTAACTCAGATGGTTTGGTTTGACCTTTGGAAAAGTCTCTTTCTCTCCTGTACATGTATAATAGTTTAAAGAGACTTAAGGGAGTTGCCAAGAGTCTGTAAACCAGGGCAGTCTTAGTGTGGTCCAGTGAGGGGTTCAGATGTAAGGTGGCAGAGACTGTGCATCCTAACATAGAGGAAGAACAGTGTGGGAGTTTGCCTAGACTTCAGGAAGATTTTCAGCCTTTCCAGTGGCGGTTTTTCAGGTCATGAAATAATTTTTCTCTGCACGAGCAAAAGCCCTTTCTCTTTGTTAAAAACAGACAGAAGTGCAACATGGAAGGGGGAGTATGCATGAGCTATTTACCACTACAAACTGCTCTGAGTTCCTGCATGATTATGTTGCTCAGCTGTGCATGCTCCAAGTGTTTGATGAATTGTGTGCACTCCAGCCTGGAGCAGTGCATCTTTTGTAAATTATCTTGAATCTCAAGTAATCAGCACTTCCTTTACGCATCTTTCTTGCACTTAGCTTTTCTGAAGCTCTTGTGTCAAAACATAGTCTTTTAGAGCTATACTCCAGAATGAGCTAAACTCTGAGATGAAGAGAAGGCAGTTCATTCCTAGAGGGTCAGAGATAGGCTGCTATACATATTTCATTCAGATATTAGAAAAATTATCGGGTTTGTTTCCTCTTACATCCAATTCCTAGAAAATACTCTGTAGTGAATGTGTATCAGGGAAGGACAAGCTAGTTTTCAAAGCCTGTTTATAGCAGCCAAGTATGAGGAGACAGTGCTACAACGTAATGGAGCAAATTTTCCATTTGTATCATTTTACTGCTTTGATCGTGTTATTGACATACCAGCTGCAGAAAAGACTGTAACCACAACACTGAAACCAAGTATTTCTCAGTAGTAATATAATTAAATGATGCATGGATGCTGTTTCTTGAAGGACAAATCACCTGTATTAGCTCGATGCAGCATGCTAAACAATGTCTTTGTCTTATTTAGAAACCAGGTAAGAACGTGGCTGCTATCATTCAGGACATCCACTCACAGAGGGAGAGGGACCTGCTGCGTGAAGTGGACAGGTAAAGTTTCTCCATAGTTTGGAATTGGGATCTGAATAAGTCTGTAAACCTGCAGGTAGAAAAAGCATTATCTGTGTGCTTCCCTCTTTTATCTCATTTGCTTTCTTAATTTGGATTTCACTTCAAATCACTGTAAAAATATAAGTGGGTAGAATAGTAGGTACAGGGCCCATATAATGAGAAAAGATTGAATCTGTGCATGTTATGAAAATAAATGAACTCTTTCCTACTGATGATGATGACTCAGAAAATATGCTTGGCATGTGAAGAACACACAAGTGAAGCTGTTCCCTTCTCCTCCCCCTTGAGTGACAAGCTTAAAGGCTGGGGGTGCTGCGAGACCTAGCGTGAAGGAGCCAGTTCAGATTAAAATGTATTTGGGTATATTTCTGATCTGCCTGACTTCTGGACCTTCCAGCAAAAATGGAGAGAAATCAGAGTCCTAAAACATCTCTTTTAAACAGATGACCTTTGTCACTTTTGTCTCAGAGATGCCCTAGATTAGTGAGTATTAAGGGTACAGACACTAGGGTCGTTGTAATGGTATTAACATATTATAAGCTTTTAATACTAAAGCCCTAAGAGACACTTTTAAGAATGAATGAATATGTTCTTGGCAGATCTGTGGGGATTTGGTTAAGCTCTGTGGATATGACACTGCCTTTTCTCCTGTTCACTGCGTTTGCAGTTGTGCAGTGCATGTCTGTGAAAGGCCTGGGGTCTCTGGTTCGTAGGCACCAGGGCAGTTCCCATGTGTTTCCAGTGTACAAGAACTTGTTAGACCACAGTGGGTCAGCCAGTTACAGCTGCCTTTTCCCCTTGCAGCAGGTACGGCACGGAGAGGCCCCGCTCCCGCAGTCCCATAAGCCGCTCCCTGTCGCCTCGATCCCACACTCCCAGCTTTACTTCCTGCAGTTCACCCCTCAGTCCGATGGGGACGGGCAGGACCGACTGGGGAAATGGGAGAGAGTCATGGGATCAGTCCCCGTATTCTCGACGGGAAGAGGAAAGAGACAGCAGAGAATGGCGAGAGAATGGGGATGAGAAGAGGGACAGGACTGACATGTGGGTACATGAGAGGAAACATTATTCCCGACAGCTGGACAAGTTTGATTTGGATGAACGGATTGAAGGAGGCAGAGGGCACAGAGAAAAATATTTAAGGAGTGGTTCCCCTGGCTCCCTTCACCCTTTATCTGGCTACAAGAGCAGGGAAGATGACTATTACCGAAAAACCTCTAAGTCAAAATCTGACAAGTTTCAGAGGCAGCTGCAGGATTTGCCTGGGAGATCTAAGAGAAAAGAAGAGGCAAAGTTAAGGGAACGCAGGCATTCTTACAGTGAGGACGCTGCCAGGGAGGAGGCAGCTGAACAGAAGCACAGCAAAGCGTCTGAGGGCTCCAGGCAAAAACAAAGTGAGAAGAATAAGGTGAAGAAAGCTGAAAAAGACCAAGAGGAAGATGTTGCTGCTGAAAGCAGTGATGTGAAGGAAACCAAACCTCCTGAGAATGAGGTAAATAGAGATCTCAAACTCTATGTAAGTAAAAGGTAAATGCCGAAGTAATATATTTTCTGAAATGTTTTAGATCAGTGGGTGTGGTGCTGCTGACATGCAATGTTTTACCATGATAAAATCAGGGAATATAGTCTTAGAAGAGATCTTGGGAGGTCATCTTGTCCACGTCTTTGCCCAGATCATGCAGATCTGTTACACCATTGTGGTGTTGGATACATGGACATTGTCTTTCTGTGTCAAGCACAGAACCTCTGGGTAACCAGTGAGGGGAAGGGGACAGACAGTTCACAGCAAAACCGAGTGACAGTCTGCTGTTTGCATGCAGGTTGTGTGTGCAGGGGCAATTGCCCTACTGCGCTCTCTTCTAAGTCTGTGCAGAATAGCCCATAGCTGCTCTCTCTGCATCCGTCACCTCCTTCCACTGCCTGTGATGTGGATTGAGTTATCTGGGAATTAAGTGGTATTTTACAGGGACACACAATATTTGTAGGACAATACAGGGAACTGGTTGTTATACTGCTAAAATGGGGAATGAACTTTCAACAAGGAACATTTTCTTTTTGGTCATCTCAGCAGAGCAATTGGTTTCTATTAATCATATATCCCTACCCTCAGCTGTGGCAGGGATAATTCACACCCCTCCCTTCCATGTGCCAGCAGGAATCTCTTCCCATGGCAGAACCACTGAATCAGCTCACCTGTAAAATTATGGGATCTCTGGAGAAATACTCCCAGTTGGTAAAGTGGCAGCATTTGTGGGTTTGATTCTCCACTGGGAAAAAGGGGAGAGGGAACAGATCAGGATGCCTCATTCGCTCAGTCCCAGTACAGCCCATGCTCATATCCCCACCCTATGGGGATCTTGTTACTGGCTCTTGGCCACCTTGCCTCCCCCACTCCCCCCTGGTGATACACTGCCGCCATCCACCCCAGGGATGCTGGCACAGGAGGCTGCAGAGCTGCTTTGCTGACCAGGGGTCCATCTCTAGCTTGTGACTTTGTGCTGCCAGGGCCATCTTCAGTTGTTTTTAGTTGACCTTGTGTTCGTTCTTCTCCTGTGGGGGCAAGGCTGGTGGAAATCTCTAGATCTTGTAACTCAGCTAGTCTCTGTAACAGACAGCAGCACTACCTCATGCCATGGATATGTGTCTGTACCACCTTTTGTCATCTTCCTCCTTTGGCTGGTATTTCACTGTGATGGATGGTTCCTTGGGAGGAGATGTCAGAGAGAAATGTCAGACAGCATCCTAAATCACCAGTGTCGCACACTCCTCTGCATGTTTTTGAAGGTATTTTAAAGTTGCTTTGTTAAAGGCACACATCTCCAGGGACTACTGCTAATGATTTATTTTAAAAGGAAGAAATAGGTTTGAATGTCTTCAACTCACACTTTTGCTTCGCCCCTCCTTTACCAAGTGCCAGGTAGTACTGTGGTTTTGTTCTTCCAAAGTATGCACTGTGTAAGCAGTTGCATTCTTGACTTATCCTACATCATTAAACAAAACAATTGAGCTCTTTCGCAGAGTTCTAACACTGCTGCTCTCCTTACCATGTCTGAGCCAACATAACAGATGTGGGTAGAGAACAGAGGAGTGGAGGCTGGAAATTTTAACATTCACATTCTTTCCCACCTGTCTTCTGGCCAATTCTATGATGTAAATTACATCTCTCTAATTTTGTTTAAGTTTCTTTTTCTTAATTCTTATTTGTGCAGCTTTGCTAATGGAGTCCAATTCTTGGGTCTTTTCCCACAGCCCAGTTGACTTGCATAAACTTTAGAAATAAAGAATGTGACCTTGTGGTGACTTTGCTTCCCTAAACCCAGAATAGAAACATAATAGAGCACCACTGTGTGTTGCCATACGTGTATATGTTGTATTTATTTTAGCTTGGAAAAGAGGAGGCAGTTCCAGAGAAGAGCTCACCTTCAGCTGATAAACAAGGAAAAGAATCTGGAGAGATTCTGGAAAACACAAGAAAAGAGAAGGTTGGTGACACGTTGTTGGTGCAGCTTCCATGACAAAATGAGTGAAAACCCAGGTTTGGTAGCACATTCTCCCAACTGAATTATTAAACCCCCACAGAAAGGCTTGTAAAGGGGTTATAGAAGGGGTCTAAATTAACTTGCCTTATCTTGACCTCTACTTTAAGAGATAGCTTTTCCTGAAGTCTCCAGAACTCTTTTTTTTAGTTGCTTTTTGCCCATGTACGTTGCTTCACATGCGTAGCCCTTGGCACTGGCAACTGTAAGTAACGTATGCCCAAGTGAACTGTGTAACTTTGTGAACCATGCCCAAAAATAGGAGATGTGGTCAGTTGGTGGAGAAGGAGGGGACTAACGTTGAAAACTTTTCAGGACATTGGCCTTAGATGGACTATGGATAGTAGCCTCTTCTGATTGTTTCTGGTTTTAATTAAATAATGTCTTTCCAGCACCCCAACTGCAGCATCACAGTCAGGGACAGCAATGTCCTTGGAATTCCTCCAGCTTCATATCTGTAGGGTCATGGGTTGATGGTCAGATATGGAAGCTATTGATATCTGTTGCTGTAGAAAACTGATCTCCTGGCAAGAACAGTGTCAACTCCCAGAGTTTTCATGCTGTTTTAGGATTCTAGGAGGGGAAGTGTGGGAATGACCAAACAGGAGGAGAATACAGACTATTAATAGATTATGTGTACACGATGAATCTGGGAGTTGAAATCTAAGCTGCAAGTGTGTCTTAAAAGTGACATAGACCTTATAATTCTAATACTTCTGAAGTCCAATATTAGTGTCTGAGTCCTGTTAGTCTACATCTACAACTGCATGTATGAGGTATTTCAGGTTACATACCCTGGAGTATAACTGTAAAACTGATTTTTCTTAAGGTCTAGGCCAATCTCTACCAACACAGTCCCTGGCAGAGGGCTCTTGCTGGTGGAAGGAAATGGCTACAGAAGGTAGCCACATTTTATCAGTCACCATAGGAATGTAAAGGACCTAGTCCAGCGAAGACCTGGGTTCAGGCTAGACCCTGGCTAGACCAGGGTTCAGTATATTCTCATTGTGCTGCCTATTTCTCGCCACCCTGGGATGGAGGTAGAAGAAGGGAAGAGGTTCATTTCCTTGGGGTTCACATAGTTGAGTCAGTTGCATAATAAAATATAACAGGTTGTGGAAAAGTAAGGAGCAGGAGACTGGAGAGACTGTAATCCCTAAGGCAGCTACAGGATCTCCACGAAGTGAAGTTTATGTGATAATTAAAAAGAGATTGCTTGTCCTTGTGCACAAGGTTTAAAATCACAACACCAAGGCATATCATTCTTTGAAACTAAAATACAAGAGGGGTTAAGCATGGCCAGATCAAAGTTCTCCCTGGTTACCGATGTTCAAAGCCCACTTTTTAACAGTGGTGATCTATAATCACTGATCTCTCAAATGTTTTACATCTTTGTGACAGGACCGAGATTGGGAGAGTGGAAGTGAGATAGAAGGTGAGACCTGGTATCCTGCTAACATGGAGGAATTAGTGACAGTAGATGAAGTGGGAGAAGATGATTTAATTATGGAGCCAGATATAACTGAGCTTGAAGAAATTGTACCAGTTGATCAAAAAAATAAAACTGCTTCAGAAATGTGTCCCTGTATGTCAACCATGTTAGAACTGAAAAACGATCACAGCCACTTAACCAGGAGTGAAGACAAATTTGCCCATAAAGCTTTAGAAACAAACTCCAGATCAGCAAAGGGCAGTGTAGCTTCTAGCGGCTGTCAGGATGATGAGGAGGATGATGATAATGATGATGCTGTAACTGAAGCATCAAGCCTAAATCTGGACACTGAGCAGAAGCCAGAGGAATTGCAAGAAGACCAATCTGCTAAGGAGTCTGATCCCCAGGAGAAGGAAGGAAAAATTGATAAGAGCTCTGACACTCGCTTAGAGCCTGAAGATCACCATATACCTTCTGTTCCTCTGAAAGAAGAGACTCTCCAGCTCCCTGATACATTTATAGATGATTACAAGCAGATGGGATCACAAGGAGCTGAGAGCAGAGAAGTTATGGAAATGCTTGTTAAAAACGCTAGTGAAGAAACAAGACACGGAAGCCAAGAGTGTCTAGAGGCCAAGGGTAACTACTGTTTTTTTCTTTTCAGACCACAGAGAGTATTGCATGTTTTCTCTGACAGTAGACTGAAATTTATTGCTAACAAGAATAAATGTTGCTAATAGTATCAAGACTTGTCCTTGGAGCAGCTCGGTAAAAGAACCCCAGTGCCTTTTGCCAAGCTAAACCATTAGAGGCTCTTAGCTGAATAGTGTAAAGGAAATATGATAAGCAGCTTGCAAGCTTTCTGAAAGGCATAAGCTGCTATAATTGTCATGTCAAGGTTCACATGAGTTTAGCTGAACTCTTTTAGTGCCCTGCTAAATTTATTTTGAATTGTCAATGAAATGAGTGACAGTCTCTGAAGGTCAACAGAAAAGTATCTGTAATGTCTGGCTGGCTCCTGGACAAGGTGGGTATTCTTACACACTGTACTGAAGCGTTAGTAACATGGAAATCATCCGTACATTGTCACTTCTAGGTCCCTGTTCACGCAAATACGTGCCTTTTGTCAGAACTTGCCTTATCATCTCCTATTATTTACTGCATGCTGCCTTTAATATAAGCGATAGGACATGCTGTGAGATAATGCTGATAAATGTAATCACAGCTGCCTATTGATATTTTAGCTGTCAGGAAAAAAAGAGATCTTGAGTGTCTGGAAGTGAGTTCAGTTCCTCGACACACTTTCAAATGAAACTTGAGCAAATGGGCTCTGTATAATGAGTGGAAGTGCAAAAACAACACAGAGCATGTTGGCCAGGAATGCTATTTTGTTGTTACTACCAGAGTCTGTATGACGGAGAAGGGTTTGTGAACAGAAGTTGCTGGAAGATTTTTGAGGGTGCAGTTTTCCACCAGAAAATGCTGAAACGTTTAATGTGAATGTCTGATTTTGAACTAACTTCTTCCTTCAGGACAGATTTGAAACTTGCTCAGTTTTCAATACTTACCTGTTTTGCCTGAAAACACCTTGCCAGGCTTTGCATGTTTGGAGATAACACTGCCATGTGAACTCCCTGGGACTGGGAATGGCATGGCTGGCTCCCGGAGACGTCCACTTCATGGGCAGCCAGCTGACGAAAGAGCTGGGTATCCCAAGAGCATAGTTTGGTGTTTTCAGCATCTCATCTTCCAACTTGCCAGCAGGGAGCCTGGAAGCTCCAGGGGAGCTTGTGCTTCCCAGATTTCTGCTATGGACTTGGTATCTGGGATCTACAGTGCAAGGCTCTAGGCTCTCTGCAAATGCAGTTGCCAGCTCAGAAGCCCAGAAATCAACTTAAGTGAGACTTAGGTTGGCACAAAGGCCCTGGGTGTCTTAAGAAGAGCTAACTGAAGCTTGCGGGTTTTCCAGGATCTCTGCTGCAGATTTGGAAACCTGGGATGGGCTTGAAGTTAACTGAAAAGCCAACCAGTCAGGATTTTATATTATTTTCTTTTAAATCATGTAATAGATGTATTTAAAACAATGAAGAAGAATTCATTCTCATAGTCAGAAATTGCAGATCTTTGAACCACAGACTTGAAAGGCAGGAAGGATTTGGTTTGGGCAAAAATATATTTGTTTTATGAGAAAATATATCCCTTATCTAGGTGAAATTTGCAATGCAATAGAAATTTCGTCAGGGTAAGAGAACTAGTTCTGTGATGTAAGAACTGGAGAACAGGAATCAGACCAGTTTATCTGTAATTCTGTTGCTCTGTGCTAACAAATTTATCTTTTTTTTCAATAAAAGCAATTCACATGTTGGGAAGGGAGAGCATCTGTTCTTTTGGCTGGCTTTATCTGCCTCAGAAAATCAATGCACTGTTTTCCATACCTTGAATCTCCTGCCTGTGTCCATTAATGTCGGTCAACAGGGACCAACCATCCCATTCCTGCTGGCCAGGAACCAAAATCTTGAAGTGGCCAAGAGCCATAAAGCAGGAACTATCCCTTGGAGACCTGACGATGGGAGAAGAGTGGCTCCAGGGAGAAGATGACAATGGTGCTGCAGAGGGGTCCTACCAGAGGAAGGTTTGCTCTGCCCATGCAGCTCCTCAGGCAGCTTGGGGATTTGCTCCCAGGAGGTTCTGCTGGCCCCCCCTTTCTCAGCAGCCCCTCTGTTAGCCCAGCTCCATCACTGGTCATGCAATACCAGATGTGGTTACGGAGCTGCAGTCGGACCATGCTTGTGCCAGAGGCATGTATAATGTTATAGAACTATTTAGAGATTAAAATGTGAAAAGACAAAACATAATGAAAGTGAAACTAGAAATAGAAAAATGGTCTACTGGGAGAAATAGGGGTGACTGTACAGTGTAGTATAGCTGTTGGAGTTGCATGAAGTAGGCCTCTGATTTGAATGGAAAAGCATTTTTTCCAGGTTTTACTTCATTTATAGATCCACACAGAGAGTGTTGCCAAGAAGTTTACAAATGTCTCTTTAAACTAATAAACTGTTTTCATTCAATACATTTATTCATTTGTTAAGCAAATTCTAGGTACCTGGAAATGAGATCTCTGGAATACCCGGAGGTAGAATCTAAAAGAAGGCACTCTCCACTGCGCTGGGAACAAGAGGACGTCTTCACCGAACTCAGCATTCCCTTGGGTACGTCCTGACGCCCAGGCCGCCCTCGCCCTGCGGTGCCGCCCACTGCAATACCTAGAGCTTACAACAAGATGTCACTTTAAGGCTACTTGCTATATTTATTTTTCAGAACAGATGTGAGGAGAGGGAAGGAACAGTGTATAGGACAGAGGGGTGGCTGTTGAAAGAAATGGGCTTTTGATTATAGATCGTTGCTAATTTAACTCCAGATGAATGGCAAAAGATAGCTGTTAATGTCGCTGATGAGATTAAATAAATTCTCTTGGACTATATATTAAACATATATGAAAAATACTTAATACCTTAAAAGTCTTTGTCATAAAAGTATTGATTATACTTTCAGTATTAGCAGAAGTATTGGTTTTACTGTGTAAACACTGATCATAAGTAAAACACCCGGAAGAAGTACATCCTAAAGAGCAATCTGTGTAACTTCAGCATGTATTTACTGCTAGTAAGTACTACTGCTATTCTAGCCCTTGAGGTTACACAGTGAAGTTTCCAGTCAATATTATGCGCGAGATGGTACATTTTTAATTGTGTATAATATCTAAGAGAGAAGTGGAAGGTGTATTTGCAATGTATAGGATTTTAAACTGCAGCTCAGTGTTGCAAAATTAGGGAAATCAGAGAAGCAAATCCAGGATTCAGTCTTCATATCTATGTCATTTAACTAAAGAGCACCTTTTTTCTTTGAAAACAAGTTTATTGTGGAGGGGAAGGTTTCAACTGACATTTGAATGTAATTCAGAATTTCTCGATAGGTGTGGAATTCGTGGTGCCTAGAACTGGGTTTTACTGCAAGCTCTGTGGACTCTTCTACACAAATGAAGAGACAGCAAAGACCAGTCACTGCAGGAGTACTGTTCACTACAGAAATCTTCAGGTAAAAACACACTTGAAGCTAGCTGACAACTAGCTTATGGGGTGGATTGTGCATAAGATAAATGATGCTACAAAAAAATAAGTTTCTATGCTGTGGACAGAATTCAGACAAAGTGAAATTTAGATAAGCAAAACATTTCAGTAGTTCCAAATGTTAGTACACTAATTTCTCACTCCCAGATCCTTGAAATCAACTTCTGGATCATAAATAAAATGGGGCCTGGTGATAATTTTATTTTCTCATCTATATTTGGTCCTTGTCACTAGCACAGCATGCAACTCAGATCTTTAATTCTCTGTTCTTAATGGTCCCAGACATTCGTAGCACTGTGAGTGAGCCCAGCAGCAGCCTTTTTTATTTCTTAATTTCAGGAGCATCAAACATGCCACTTGTTTAATAATGTTGCCAGACTTATTTTTGCACTAGCGTGAATTTCTGCAGCATGTTTCAGCACGCAGTACTTTGTGACGCACAGGCTCTCTGAGGCATTTCCTGTGACCGGCTGAAATCACCTCCCTGTGCTACAGAACAGCACGGCAGCTCAGCCGCGCAGAACACCACTATTGAATAATTTCTATAAGGATATGCAGTAGCATGGAATTACCTGTATGGTTTCCACAAGTATTATAGCATAAGCATATCGACACTTGATAACAGCACACAGAGACCACGGGTGCTTGCAGTTCAATCAAAAGACCCTACCTTTGTTACTTTTCAGATGCACAGTTGATAGTAACAGTCATGACAGCATGAGCATTAACTGCCCTATGCTGAGGACTCCTCAGAGGATGTGGCCTTGTCTCTCATCCCCATGAGTCCCTGCCTGTGTGCAGGGTGCGTACGCTGCAGAAGACACTTTTGTTAGCAATTGTTGGCATTCGCCTACTCTTAGCAACAGGCATGAAAGAGCAACGCTTCTCCTTTCTTTGTTCCTTTCCTCTGCCCATAGTAAATGCTGGAGCTCTGCTTCTCTTCAAGTAATAGCTGTCTTTTCCTAGCTGGCTAGTAGGCATTGGCTTTTCTAGTGACACTCAGAGTCAAATGATTTCTCTGGGATAATTTCCTTCCTGACTTTCCTGAAGTTACACAGCCGTAATCATACAAGGGCCTCTGGCATTCAAAGATTCTGCATGCAGAGCTGCAAGGCTTGCTAATAATGGATCCTCCAAGTGTAAGCTTGAAAAACAGGTGCCCAGTTTGCATGCCTTTTTTTGCTCCAGACAAAAAAAAATCCAGAGGGATTCCCCAAAGGTGGCACCACTCAGTGCAAGCTGTGTATCCCATGCGAGTTTGTCCCGAAGAAACTCATGCTAAAGCAGAGATTGCAACTCCAGCCCCTGCCCCTGGCAACTGGTCAGGGAAGAAGAGGGATTTTTTCATTTTCTAAGTTATTTTGTTAAAGTCATAGAAACAAAGGCCCAACTAAAACTGAGTCAGTGAAAAAAAAACCTCTTTTTCTCCCCATTAAGACATTTCCCATGAGCACTGTGGTGGATACCTAAAACTGACTTGATATAAAAGAACAAAGACCACAAAAGCTGTTAAAATTAAATCTGTCAAATATGGTAATGAAAACAGACTGTTCTGTCAAGCCGTACCTCTTATCTTACTAAATGGAAGAAGTAAATGTCTCATCCAACTTTTTCCCACTCAAGTGGAAACTCAGCAAATTTTAAATAATTGTTCTGTATTACTAGAACCCTTTTAGTCGCAATAATGCTTATTTATGCACTCTGCAAGAAATGTCAGTCTTCTCCTATGACAATGCAATTTAATAAGCTTATCCACAAGCATAAGAACTATGGACTCTGACGTTTACTGTATGCGAAGCTATGGGACTGCTGCTGCAGACTGTCTTTCTTTTGTCTTGCCTATGTGACAAATACCATTGTCCAATGACAACAACATTGTCCCAAATGCTCTCATGGCTATGAGTCTTTCATAGCTGATTTGCTACTTGTCATCTTTCCTGTGATCTCCTTGGAGCCACATCTAAAATATATGTTCAGTGTTTGGATTTGAATGCAAAACTGAACAGTTTGTTTACCAGTTTTCTTCCAAAAGCCTTGCTTAGATGACAACAATTTTGTTGTGAAGTAAAATAGTCAACTTCATCTGAGTATGGTGCCCCCTGAAGAACAGAAATCATTGAAAAAAAATTCAACTGTTTTTTTGTCAGCCTTGCAGATTTTTTGTAATTTTCCATTCTCTTCAGCTTAATAAATGATTTTCCCAGGTGGTATTTATATTTACAGCTCCACTGCATTTTCCATGTCCAAAAAAATCCATCATTTGGCCATTCCTCCTACCACTACCACAAAAAGCTGTCAGATTCATCTGGTGTAAGCTACCTTGGCAACTCAGTGCAGCATTATGTCCTGTTTTCTACTGGCTTTATGCAGTATTCATCAAAACTCGTATTTAAATGAAAAATTTTTTTTGCCTTGACTGTAATTTTGCTATAAATTAATACGAATGTCTGGTCTGTGAACTTCAAAACTGGTGTTTGTAGTACTCGTGATAGCTGACAACATCAGTTAAAGGTGGCAGATAAACCTCAGTCTTATTTTGGTGGGTAATCATTAAAAACCAAAAATGCACGGGTTATCAGATCCAATGACAAATGTTAGTGATTTATTACAGTTCATGGTGGACAGATCACTTCTCCCAGCCTTTATGGGCCCTCTATCTGTGTATACCACTGTAACATTTACTCTGGCTTTCTGCCACATGGAATTTTGTACCCAGGGATCAAGACTGAGAGCTGCGTAATTTCCACAGCCAGATCTCTATATTCAGAGTAACAAGGGTGCAGTTGTCATTTTGTCACAGGTGTGCCCATTCATTACCATTGCTGAGTCCCTTTCAGATGTACCTCTTACATCCAAAACTTGTATTTACATGAGACAACCTGGCAGTCCTAACACAGCCCTTAGATTTTTTTACTTCCATTTCTCATTTCACCTCTTCCCCATGGATGCCAAAGAGTAAACTGTACTCTGGGGGAATCCTGCAAGTAGATAAAATTTTACAGTGATGTGAGATGGTCTTTTCAAAACAAATCAGAATGAATAATCAGCTAGAAAAGAGAGTTTTATGATCCTAATAATGTGCAGGTCAGTTCTTCTTCCATGTGGTATAAGTCATTAATAAGAACATCTCTACATTATTAGGTGGGAATTTCCCATGTGTCTCTCTACACTAGCTGCTGCTGAAGAAGTTTCTTTCCATCCATTTCTAGGTCTGTTGACCTTGAATAAATACTTTGAATAAATGCTTTTCAGACCCACACCAGTTCATCATCCATTTTGTGTGCAGCTCTGCCAACCAAAAGCACTGCCAAAAGGCTGAAAGCCTCACTGGCCATGTCTATTTTTAAATCACACTGAGTACTTAAACCACTGAAAGGCTTTATCTTGGAGAAACACAGAAAATGTAAATACTCTAGCCAGACTGCTAATTTGTGTTAATTATTACTGAGTTTGATTATTCCCTTAAAACAAATGTTCTTGTGCAAAAGGTGTATCTCGGAACTAGACAGGCTGAAAATGTAATATATATGCTTTAAATTGTGACTCAGAAACTGCATCTATTTTCTGACACACCAGTTGTATACTAGCGTAATTCAGTTCACTCCATGGAGTTAGTTCCTGCCCTATAGCATATGGGAGCAGAGACTTTGCAAGGAGAAAAGGTGAGGTCTAGTTACACAGGCTGATGGGGAGTCATGGTCCTCTGGGTTCTGCCACCAGCACCCCTTGTAGCACAGAGTAAATCACTGAACTTCTGAGGCTCTCCACGTGTTAAGGTAGTTTGCCTGACACAGCTATATTTCCTGGCTTGAATTTTCACCAAAATGGGGCTTCTATGTGTTTTCTTCCCTTTTGAGATGCTGGGAGAGCGTGAGAGCTCTGAAAAGGCATAAAGCATCCCATGTTGAGTATTTTCAGGTTTGGTAATTATGTTTTGTTTTTGATGTGATTGCAGAAGTATTTATCCCAGCTTGCAGAAGAGAGCCTGAAGATGAAGGACGAAGGCAGCCATCTGCTTCAGGATGACACTGGCATTGTTCCTCACTTTGCGAAGAAAAAACTCTGATGCAGATGAACTGGAAGAACTATGATGAGTGAATGCTGATACTTTATTTTTTTTATTTCTATGATATAACTGTCAATTTGCACTGTACAGAGGAGGGGAAATAAAGAGCATGTTCCATGCATCTATGCCCAGAGTGCCATTAAAAAACAAAATGCCTGCAACTGTTTCCCACGGTGAAGCAATGCTGGCATATCTGTAAGAAGTGGAGCAATTCTTTCTCACACTCTGTGTGCTGGGAGTGGCTTCCTAGATTAAATCAGAATTCTCAGGGATTCTTAAAGTTTTAATTCTGATGTGATGCATCAGGTCAGGCGGAGTATTTAGAAGCACTCAGCATCCTCCAGTGGATGCTGGAAGGAAAGGAGATGTGACTATAAATAGGCTTTAATGTTGCTTAAAATATCTTCAGGCATTTCACTCATTGCCCCAGTGAGAAGTAGGATTTGTATAGGACATCTAAAGTCATTGTGCTAAAACTAGTCAGTAGATGGCATAATATAAACCCCATCAGCATCCACCTCCATGTGTCTTAGAGCTTGGTGAAATGATAAAATGTTTGTGTTGTTAAGCACTGTCTGTACACTGACCGTGTTGTACGGATGCAGAGGGAGCCACAGTCTGTCCCAGAGACCTTGTAGCCTGAACCCAGCACGGCGAGAGCAATTCGAATACACGTGCTGACAGCTAACCTGCTCTGATTTTCAGCATTTTCCGTGGTGTGATCAGGATGTTCTCCAGGTACCGTTGTGTTTGAAACTCTTTTTTTTTTAATAATTCTAAAGGGTGCCGACTTTGAGTCTTACAGACTTGAAACTCTCACGAGAGGCTTTTTAAAGTGCCACATGTTTGGACCATGTCTCTTTTAGACATTTTATTCAAGATCCTTGCTTTTGGGGTCTTTGTTTTCTTTCAAGCTTGCTTTTCCTCAGCTTGGCAACGTTGAATTTTCCTGGTTTTCATGGAAAGATGCCAGACTTTTAATATTGGTTTTGTATTTTATTTCCCTGAGTTTTTTAAGGCGAATACAACAACTGATGGCTCACAGAGTGCTGCACTGAGAACACAGGATGCACCAGCAGCTCTGGCATTATTATGAGCTATTGTTTCTGCACAGTTGTTGCTTAGTATTTTGCAAAGTCCCTTTGAAATGCACTGCACAAGTTTCTGGTTCATTTCAATAGGGCTTTGTGTAGCAAAGTGAATACGTATGCAAACCATTGCCAGAATTGATCCCAGAGTTATGCTTTTATAAAATGCCCCATGCAATCTAGACAGATGGGGATTTGCAGGCGTATTTCTGTTCTTTGCCTGACTAATATTCATCACAGTATGTTCTGTAAAAATTGCTGGTGCTGGATGTCCTGTTTAGATGTTGTGCAAAGGAAATAGTTTCCCAGAAGGTTCTAGCCATCCCTAAGAATGACATGGATGTCACAAAATATTGCAGAGTGGCTAAATTGCCCAAACTGCTTCCACCAAAGTATTTGTTCCATTATGTCTTGTGCCAGCAGCCGTTCTCGTTCTCTGAAGTACCCTGTAGCCAGGCCGCGTGTCTCGAAGGTGCCTGGTAGTGTTGCCTGAAGCCCTGCTCCATTTCATGGCCTGTGCTTTCCACTCGTTTTTACCAGAGATGGGTTCATATTTGGAATTCCTGCTTCTCGCAAGTGGAGGGATTCTTTGCATCCCACGTTCAGACATGGCCTATCCAGAAGACAAGGGGAAATGAAAAACATTACAGCTAAATCCTCCTTTGTCCAGACTTAAGTGTGTTAAGACTTGTGTCCATCTGTCATTTAAAACAGGTTTTTTTGTTGTTTGTTTTCTCAATGAAAAAAAAAATAATATTGCAAACCAGGTATTTTTCCTTCAAGGGCTGGGTTTTTCTTTGACTTTTTTTTTCACGTTGAAGTGAAATTTGAGCACAGGGCTGTTAGGGCAACAGCTTGTATTGCAAGCTATAAGATTACGAAAATGGCAGTAAAGATTGTGCAATTGTCTTCTAAGGCACAGCTCTCAAGCTGGTCATGTATCATCTGAATATGAAGTTCCCTTCATGCCCTTCAGCACAATCTGAGCACAAGCGAAGGAAATCACTGCAAATGCAAGCATCACATCTTTGAAGCTAACCCTGCTATCAAACTGGGGCTCTCACTGGCCTAATGGGAGCTTGTTAGACCATGTGGTTAAGCTTAATTGGATGTGAGACATAGCTGACTGAATATCAAAGTCATATGCCTCCAGGAACTTTATCCCCAGGTAACCTCAAATGAGAAAAGTATCACTGTTATTATTCTTTATTTGTATGGCAGTAGAAGCTACGGGTCCACTGCCTTTATTACAGGCATGGCACAAATCCACAACAAAGACTTTCCCAGGCCAAAGAGCTTTAAATCAGACTTTCTGAAAACAGGCAACAGGTGGATACAGGCAGGCAGGGAAAGCAGTAGGTAACCGTGAGGTTTTGACTGGCAGCAGAAGAATAATTAAAATGAGTGTTTACCCAGGGGCTTATTTTTGGATTTATGGGAGATGATTCGAACTGCTTTCCTCCTCCTCTGATTCTGAACCAGGTTCACTCCCATCATTCACAGCTTGCATATTTAACCTCCTTTTGTTTTCTGGCCAGTTGCATTAGACACGCAAAATTCCTTTTTGAGAGAGTGGGCCTTGGCATCCTTCGGTCCCCAATCGCTTACGTTTCAGTCTCTATCCAGGGCTCCAAAAGCTGGAATCTTGACCAAGGCTCACCAGGAACTGTCCTGGCTCCAGATACCTTGTTTGGGTCATGGGTACAGGCCCTTGCTTGCCACTGAGGAAGGAGGTGGCTCCAGATGGTATCTCTGCTCCATGTAGTTTCCTATTCTGGAGGTAGATGACTCAGGTGAGTGATGCTGGTGCAGTGCCCAGCCCCGCAGACGTGATCAGACCCAGACATTGGTAGGGGTGGTTTGGACACCCCGTCCCTTTGGGCTCTGTCCTGACACAACAGCAATCTGCAAAATCCTGGGTACGGCCAAACGGGCACTTCCCCTTCTGAGAAGGTCCTTTCTCCCCCTAAAACTCAACATTTGAAAGCATTTAAAAGCAATGCCAAGTCTCAACTAGCTCCTAACAATCCCTATGATCAGTTTTCAGACATGCACTTTGAGAACTCAGAGAGAATCTCCTTCCCTCTCCAACAGGCCATCATGCAATGCTGACAGGCACTCAACTCCTCAACTTCTCTCTTCTACCTATTCTGCTGAGGAAGAAGGCTGCTGTAGGCAGCTGCTTTCCTTTCTCAGCTTGTGTAAAAATGTGTTGTTTCTTTTGGTTTATTATATTTAAAATCTTGACTTTTTTTCAGTTGGCATAATTCATCATCACTATAATCCACGCTGTTTATTAATACATATATATATATATAGCACAAAGCAGGCTCAGGTCTAGCCAAACAAATATTGATATTTAAAAAGGAGCTTCCTTAATATATTCAAACCATTTCAACACATCTCAACCAAAGACTGCACTTTTTGAATAGGGACTATGTTTTTCATCTTTGTGAAATCTGTATTGATCTCAAATAGTCTTTAATGTCAATCTGCAACTTACTTTCTTTGAAGTAAAACATACAAGAATTAAACGTTTGCCCCATAAGATTAGACAAAGTTTCATACTGGCTTTAACACTAAATTAGTGTTAGGCTGGTTATATTCAGGGTTTTTCTATTCTCTAAGGATTAAGGCTGTGATTTGTTGAATTATACTTGAACTGGACCAGATGTACTATTTATTGAGCTTATATAATCTTGTTAATTTAAGTTTTGGCTTGTAAACAGTTGGAATTTGTTAGTACTTGTTTAATTATGTAGGAACTGTCACCAATATTAACTGATCTGTGTAACTGATTGCAAAGTGTTTTAATTTGTGTTTCTTAAAAAGAAAGATTTTAATAAAGAGAATTATAAAGCATATACATTGGTGGGCAATTGTCCCAGCAACAACATGCTTCTAGCTTCCCAGAGGATCTGTTAAAATCAAAATGAGTAAAAGATAGTTTGGGGGGTAAGAAGGAAGCAGGAGGCCAAAATGTTTGCTTTTAAATATAATTTCCAGAAGCTGTGATTCTTACCAGGTAGCTCCTGCCGTACAGATCGCAAGTGATTGCCGTTGTCTGGTGCTGAAGTTAAAGTGAACACATCTCAGCGGTTCACTCTGTAATTGTTATTGTTATTACCCACTCCTGTCCCTCTAGATATGTCCGCACTTTCCTTTTTCTCTTTATTTCCAAAGGAACTGCACAGGCTGTCTGTCCCCACTGGCTTTGCTCTGTCTGCATCCAGGTTGTCTTCTCATCCTTCTGAAAGCACCATATAAAATCATTGTCACCAGCCAAGCACCTTCTCCACCTCATCTCAACCTAAGTCCCCCTGTTTGCCCGTTTCCCCTGTTTCCCTTGTGGTCTCCCTCTGCCTTTGCTGATTTTTCTTTCCAGCAGACCGCCCTCCCCAGTGCCAGCCCAGCTCCACATGGACCTTTCCCACTCCCCGGTCTTCTCCCTGGCTCACCTCCATCGCCAGCAACTGGAGCTCCAGGGAGGAAATACCCAACCTCAGCCAGGGTGACGTAAAGACATGCTTCTATTAAATATTTAAAGAATGCAATGAGGGCAAAAGCTGAGGGGAAACTTCACCTCCAGCTTTGATGTATTCACTCAGTGGAAAACACTAGGAGGAAAATGGAGACAAGGTAACGTCCAGTCCATGTGCAAGGCAGGGCATGGGGCACCACTGGAGCACAAGCTGTGCCCCCCCACCACCCACCGAGGGAGGGAAGTGGGTCTGTCTGCCCCACTGAATGGTCGGAGAAAAGGGTCATGGGCAAAGAGACTGGCACTGGGGGTTTCTGGCTCCCCAGTTCATTAAACCAGTGCTTGTGCGTGTTTTAAGTAACTGTTCTGCAGCTGAGGCACACATTTAATGTATTTTAAGCACAAATGGTTTCGGTTCTTCTGTCCTGGATGTACTGAAACCTTCGTATGTGTTGTTTTGATACCATCTCGTTGCAGCTATGAATCTGCCTCACTCTAGAAATCAGGCAAATCAATTTTGTAAGTGTTAACTTGGCTCCATATATCTGTAACAAAAAAAATCCAAACTGTGGTGTTCAAAACTTAATGAGTTTCCAGTCCAGTTTTTGTCACACTTAATTTTATTGGTGGAAAGGGGAACTCAGGTGTGAAAGACTGCACAAGTGAGCACCAGCCTGCACCCAAACACCAGCTTGGCTTTTAGACACACGGCTGTGACCGACCTCACTTGGCCAGCCAGGCTGTAACCCAGCCGTCCTGCCTGACGGGCAGAGCAGAGCAGGTCAAGGCTGTCCGAGAACAGGAGCCCTCCCTGGGAAGCTGACTGGGAGGGAGGACAGGGGTGTGCGGGGAGCCGGGGACAGTGCTGCCTGCTCTGGATCAGGCTGCCGTGGGGCTCAGCCGGTGGACACGCTGCCCCGACGCAAGCAGGGCCAGGCTGATGGACAGCTTGCTGCAGCACGCGCCGAGCAGCCTCCCTCCGCCTGCTTTGCAGCGCTGGTGCAGCACGTGGCAACGAGGTGAACAACGAGGTGAAACCCGAGAGAACAGGTTTGCCTTTGCTTACTGTTCTACATCTGACTGCCAATCTCTGCTTAACTATGTCAATATGTTGAGGACTTCTCGTGCTTGGCTCGCCTGATGCAATGCCGCGGAGTGAAGCTATGGGAGTGTGCGGTACGTGTTCCTGGAGGAAAAGTTGCCCCTGTTGTGAAGAGGACCAGCGATTCTTCCTACAACATCTTAGTGGAACTAGGTAATGCAGCAGTGAAACAAAAAATATCCTTTTCCCTTGCACAAAAGAAATATCCACAAGGATCAGCCACCTCATTGCAGGGCCCGAGCTGACCTTACTGCTAGGAATCCCCTCCACCTCCCCTGGCATGTCACACCTCCCCTTTGCTTGCCTTCACCGGAGCTACCATGTGTTACAGCGCTGGCAATCTGGCCCCAATCTTTATGAAACACACTGTCTTTTAATAACCTAATATATTCACAGCACCATGGAAACACAACTCCCCAGGTGCTGAAGTGAAAGAAGCAGAGGTAGTTTTCATCTCTTTCTTCCTAGCTGTCCCCTTTTACTGCCAACGGGAGGCTCAGGAGGGCCCTGCCGAGTGTCCCAGGGGCTTGGGAGCGGGCAGGGGAGTGGTGGGGCCACCAGGACCTATCGTCCACGCTGCAAAGATGGTTTTCTTAGGGCCCATCTGCACACAATTGCATCAGCCTACTGCAGGGCGAGATTTCTGATCAGATACCCATGGTGATTAAAGGCAGTGAGCTCTCTCCTTTGAGTTCACATTGGGCTTATTCTGGTTAAACGGCCGTCTGTCAGCAGCAGCGTTTAGCTACCTGAAGTAGCTTCATTTAAACTGAAATAGGAGCATACGTCAATTTTTAATTAACTGGGTCAGATCTGAATGAGTGGGCATGTCCAAAAGCTTTTTGTGAACTAGAAAGCTGCGTGGGGCAGGCTGAATCCAGCCTACTAAATGTTTAAATAATTGCCAGGCAAAGTCTTGGCCAATATTCCTCAAGGTAAGCCCGTAAGTAGCAGCAGCACAGCCCTGGGTCAGGAGGCAGCGCTTCCGGACTCATTTCTTCCCAGTGCCTTAGAAACAAGGGTTCCTGTTTATAAGCTGTCCTCCCCTTATTCCTGAGCCTTGTTTGAGGACATGCATATTAGTTCCACCTTCCTTAAACGCAGTCTTGGTGTCTTTAGAGGACACAGGAAGCCTGTTTTGTTTGCAGGTTTCTTCTCCGGCTGGGCTGTGTTTGCATTGCAGCTAGTTTATCTTTGGCAGATAGCAACGTGTTCTTGGCAGTAAACTTTCACCTTGAGCTCAGGGGGTGTAGCCGCACTGTGTTTTGCACACCTGTGGTGGGGAACTAGGAAAAATTTGCCTGTTTGTGGCACTGCTGAGATGTTAAAACCAGTTTCACAGCAGTGCTATTAATGCTTTGCAGAGGTCCCAGCTCCCGAGACGTGGGCATGTTGGAGGGCAGCGTGCGTGTGTGCACGAGCAAGACTTGTGCCGCCTTGCATGGACTTCAGCATTAAGCAGCTGGCAATCGGACGTACTTCACCAATGTTACAATCATAAGTAATATTGTTTTGGTGTGTGCCCAGGTTGAGTTTCTACCCTCCTTAGTTACCCTGTCCACTATCGCTTCCCATAACACTCCATCTGTAGGTAAGAGCTGGGGTGGTGAGCGTGCTGAGCCACTGGCTGCACTGAGACACGCACGGGGACTGGGATCTGTGTTCCCCGAGGTGCCCTTGCCACAAAGTGCAGGATCTCTGGAAACAAGGCAGACCTTAAACAGGCACGTTCGTAGCAGACTTGGCTGCATAAAAAGGGAGTACACTGAGACAACAGGAAGAGCAGCCCAGGTCTGTCCTGATGCTAATGGGGATCAGCACCACTCCGGCTGGGCTGTTCCAGTGCCTATTGCCATCTGATTGCAACTGGGAAAGATGAACTCAGTTAGGCAGGATATGCTAGGTATTAGCATAGCACAAGGCAGCCAGGATCCCAGAAGCCTTCTCCTTCCTTTTCTCGAACAAATTAGCCTGATTGGGGGTGAGGGTGGGGGACCAGGGGTATTTTAGTGAGGCAGGGGAGGGATTTGCCATCGAATGTCCCCCTCCTGTGCCAGGCACAGAAGGAAGCCCAGCTGCTGCAGGGGCACAGGGAGACCTGGCAGTGCCTTGTGGGACTGATGCCGAGCTGTGTATGAAATGCACCCAAGAGGTCTGAAATAAATTGGTAGGACTGTGTTCATGGATATTTCCCACTAGCAAGCTGATGTCCCTGTGACTGCACATTCGTAGGCTGTGTGTTACCTGCTCCTCTGCTTTTCTCCTCCTGCAAAGGCAGATGCTGATTCGCGAGCTGCTGCTGTTCAGCCATCCACATGTCTCTTCCCAAACCTGCTCCGTAGGGTCTGATCCCAAAACCAGTGGTGACAGTGTGGTTGAATCCAGGGCTACTTGAGTCTTAAGGTTAGTTAAGTACCCGTTTAAAAGAGCATCAAGTGCAAGCAGTGCCTAGCAGTGTGAGAAAGCACTGGGCTCTGCCAGCCCAGTGAAATGAGAAAAAAACCTGAAGTGAAAGAAACCCATCAGAAATACGGTTTGGGTATGTTCCCCCCTAGGAGCTGCTCCATCTCTTTGCACTGAGGGCATGATCACACCATGGCAAGGAATGCCATGAACTCGCTTTTCATGAATTACTTCTTGTTAGCCAAGCAAAGCGGGAAGTGAATGATGTTGACTTAAACCACCATGGAGGTGGTCTAACCCAGTGGTGTTAGCTCAGAAGGAGCAGGGGATGTGTGTGCACTGGGAGTTAGTGTGGGTCAGCTGACACACGATAACTAGCGCCGCTGTGTTATCTTTATTGCTTGTGATCGTGTGAACGTGCCTGAAGATGCAGACGGTATGAAGCAGAGCGGTGCTTATGAGGTTTTTGAAGCTCACATCTGCTCTTATTTGGTCCTGGAGGCTTTCGGCAAAGACCACCCACTGAAACAAAGAAGAATCATTGCCCTGAAATGCAAGAGACCAAGACATGTATTCAATCTCCTGCAATGCCCTTCTATGATCTTGTGGAGCCTTTGGATTCCTCTTTACCTACAAGAGGTTTACTACAGTGCAAAATGAGCTCCTGGAGCAAAAAGCTGCTCCTTTCTAAGGGGATATAGGTTGTTGAGGCTCCAGGTCTTCCACCTTTAAAGATTAATGCTTCAAGGTGATCTGTCATAGGTTGCTAAAATAATCTTTTCCCACCACTTTCCTCATGTCAGCATTTCTAGAGCTTTGGTGCATTGTGGCTGCTGTTGTTATGTAAGTTTTTATGAATGGCTGCAAAGTTCAAAGGCGTACTGGCAACCCCAAGTCCCAAAAAGCCAGGAGTCAGCCCAAGCCCTGTCCCGTTTCCCAAGAAGAAGTTGTTTGCCAACTATTTCTTTTCCCAAAGTTTTTTATTATTAGCCAGCAAACTTTAGGATCTCTTTATTCACCTCCCAGTTTTTTGAGCATTTAGGTTGCACTGGTTTCATGTTTTCAAATCTTTCATCCACAACCTTGAGGGCTAGGGACATACTTTGTTTATAAATGAAAGTTACAATTTCCTTGTTTCAAGGAGCTGGGATTTTAAGATATATTCCCCAAAGCATAGAAGTTGCGATAAAATCACAGGAGTTGCCAGCAGTGCACAGAGTCTCCTCTGTTTGGAAGAGGAGGTGTTGGACTGCAGCGAGCTGCAGGCATCACTAGCTACTGTCATGTTAGTGAGTCAAATAAAAATAACACTGTGGTTAAACATCAGCTCTGCAGGCCTAACTAAAGAAGATAACCTCATCTCTTTCTAGCTGCAGTGCTTCACAAAAGCGCTGCCTTTGTAATCCTCTGGATTAACATTCACACTCAAGCTCTCTGCCCCAGAAGGCCCCTGCACCCCGGCAGAGTGCATTTAAAAGTATAAAGCCCTCCCTGGGATGCAGAGGAGGCTGATGCCATCCAGGCACCTCCTGGGACACGTGGCTGCGGCTGCTTCCAAACCGGGAGCATTTCAGCCCAGGTGATCTTCCTTTCTTCCCTCTAGTCCCTCTTCACTGTTGCTTTCATTTCAGCGTTGTGCCGTCTTTCAGGTAGCCCCCCTCGGCTTGAGTCAGATCCCTATTGTCTCTGTTGTCAACACAGCTGGTTAAACCCCTTCCCCCAAACACCTCTGCTTTCCAGAAAGCTCCTGCCTGCAAGGGCCAGGGGCTATTCTGAGTTTGCAGCTTTTTGTCAGGTCCTGGGGTGAGCTCAGATTCCTGTTTGGACCAGCATGAGGTCAAAATGGAGACGATCTCAGGAAAATCCTCCACTTCAGCAAAGCCTGATGCTTGCTGACTGCATGCGGGTGGCTGCTGCAGTGCTCCAGCCTGAGACTGATGGGCAATGCAGAGTGAAGCAAATGATTAGCATTATTAAAAACGCTTTGCAATTATACAGTGTCTTTTCATCTAAAGATTTCAAAGCTTCGTAGCGCTCACACAAAGTTACTTATTATCCCTGGCGTTTAGCAGAGTCAGGAAATGAAGGAAAGCAGCTAAGTGACTCGCCTTAGGTCATGCAGTAAGTCAGCATCAGAGGTGGGAACTGGGCCCTGAAGTGCTGACTCCACGGCTCATGCCCCAACGCGAGGACACACTTCACCTTCTCCTGTGCCAGGCCAGCTCCTCGGGGGGTGCGGAGATGGGGGAAGCACTTGGCCCACCCGGAGGGTCAGCGCAGCCCAGGCAGTGCTCAGGAGGTGCCTGGGTGGGCGCAGCACCCGCCATCCCTAAGCCCTGTTCCTTCCCCCAGGAGCCCCGTGCACACCGCTGAGGGGCTGTTGTGGGATCCGCTGTGCCTGAGGCTGCAGACCAGCTTGTCACTGCACAGTGTGACCGAGTCCACGGCAGCCAGTGACCTGGAGGACAAGCTGTGGCGTGGTGTGTCCTGGGCTGAGCATCGCCGCTGCAGCCCCCATCTCCAGCACACCCCTCCAGCCCGCTGGCCATATGTACGTGGAAAGATTACAAGGACTTTCCTTGTCAGAGGACATCTCTAGAGACACTTCAGCCTTAGTACCCCAGAACACACTATGCAGGAATGGGTGAGGACCAGAGGCGGTTTTGCTTATATCAGCACTGCAGAAGGCTACTATTCTCCTGCTAGCTGAGTCCTGGCTACAGTGAAGGTGCGGCAGCACTGACTCCCTCCAGACCCAGTGGTCCAAACCTGCCAAGGAGCCTAGATATACATGCAGACACCTGCCAGGAGATCAGAAATACATTTCTAAGATGTTACGCTCTTTGGCTGGATCAGCAGGCTGTGCTGTGGGATGCACTGGGTGCCAAACCTATGTGCCTTGCAGCAAGAAAGCTGAAAAAGTCAAGCCCTTGTACACCATGACTTCTCTGACTTCAGTCCAGTGCTGGGACTTTGGGACAGAGTGTCAGCAGGGAGGAAAGCCAGAAGGAAGGACTGGAAAGAGGAGAGAGAGGGGAGAAAAAAAAAAAGCAGATGTGAAACAGGGTGAAGAGAGACAGGCAGACCTCCAGACCTCGCTGGCCAGGAGAAGGCCTTGGCTGAGTCTCCTGGCCCTGCTGAGGTAAAACACCTTTTTTGGTGTTCACCACAAAAGGTGACTTGCACAGTTATATTTTTAAGGTGAAAAACTTATTTCTAAAGAGACAACTAATCTGCTTCTGCTCTTCCATTCTGTCTTGCTTATTTTTACCCTAGAAATATGAGGAAAAATCCACTTTGATCAAGTTTTTTCTGGAAGACTTGAGATGCTTCAGATTTTTTAATGATAATCAGTACCCTGCTTGAAATATTATATCCCTGTGATCAAGGCAGGCATGACTGATACAGCTTCAAACTTCGAAGGGGCATATTTAAATAAATACCAGGAACTAATCCATATGGTCAGCTTTCCCCAGGAGCTCGGGAATTTACATGTCTAAACTTTACTGGGATGAGACTTCAGGACTGGGGATAAAACTCCAGTTAATTAAGCGTAACTTCAGTGGGAATAAAACCCAGGTAAGGGGAAAAACTTGAAGGCAGAGGCTGGAGTTGAATGAATCTCAACCTCAGAAATGATACTCAGAATAAGCAGTCATTACAAGAAATCATTTTAAAAAGCAAAATAACCGATAGGTTATAAAAGCTATGTCTGAAAAGTGAATTAGAGTTTTGTCTTTTACAGTATATTAATAAAAAAATAAGAAAATGTTTTTTTCCCGGTTGCACATGGCTAGAGAAAACTGGGAAGGAAAAAGAGAGATTACGTGGGATAGGGGTTAGTGTATAGTAGGTATGTGCAAATCCCCAACTCATACTTTGCCTTAACATTCACTGAGGATGAGGATGTTAATCCTGTGGCTGCAGATGAGAAGGATAATGGGATGGGGGTATGGAAATGTTCACGACCAGGACAGAAGCAAATCTCAGGGCTCCTTCCTGCACTGGAGGCAGAGGAACGGGCTAATCCGCATGCCAGAGCTCCAGAAGAACTGGCCCGATGCCTTTAACAGGTCCCTCAGTCAGGGACAGGAGCACAGTGAGCCTGTACCGAAGAAGTGAACTGATTTGGACAAGAACAGGCATGAAGGTTTCATCTTAACAGTATATGGAAAGCTCCAGAAAAAATGGTGAAGGAAAGGCTAGCAAAAGTGAGGGAGGTAAATGGCACAGGATTAAATGGGTTTATCAAACCCATTTATCTTCCTTGGGTAAGGTAAGCTGCAAGCCATTTGCTTAGTGAAGGAAACGGGGTGGATCTCATCTATCTGGACTTAAATTGCACATTTCATACGGTGCCATGTGGAAAGCTCTTAAGAAAAGGGAAAAGTGATTTACCACAAGGTATAAACCCCATAAAGACCTGCTGTGAGAGCAGCGCATGGCTGTCAGGCTGGAGGGCATTTACTAGTGGAGTGTTAAACATCACTCCTGGAGATCTGGCAAAGTGCTTTTGAAAATGAGCTTGGCACTAATGTTAGTGGAGAACTGGTGAAATTGCTGATGACAGACAATATGAAGCAACCTCAGAACAAAGGAGGCTTGAGATACTACACAGAAAAAAGGAGTCAGCAGCAAAAAGTGGCAGTCATAGGCACAAATAACCAAACCCTTCCCTACAAGCTAGCTGGCAGCTCACACTTCGATCACCAAGTAACTGACGTGCCAACATGGTGGAAACGTGAAGTGAGAAATGGAGTCCTGGAAGGCAGCAGGAAAGGTGCAGTGAAGGCTGGGATGTGCTTGAGGACAGGCTGTCTATCTCACTTCATTTTGCAAAGCAAATGCCAAGAGCAGGAGGATTTCTTTCCGTAAATACTCCCAGGAGGGGGAGGAAAGAGCTGATGGTCCTAAGGGTCAGTGCTGGTACAGAATAAATGATTAAAAAGAGGCATCAGACATTTTGGTTAGAAGATCATTACTAACCATCTGACAATGTGGTTCTGGAATAACCTCCCCGTTGCAGTTGTGCATACAAAATACTAAATTGCTGTGAGGACGGAACTTGATAAGTTTATGAAAAGGATTATATCACATGGTGCCTGTGATAGGAGACCTGGTAGCACAGAAGTTTCTGCCAGTCCTATGCACAAAGGTAAATATTCTGCAACCCTCCGTCAATATAAGTATGGAGCATGTGATTATACACACACACAAAGCAGGCACATGATTTATTAATCACAGGACCTCAGCTTGTCAAATAATAATTAGAAGGCAATAACACCTTGTTTTAATAAATGGTTCCATAAGATTTTCTCCCACAGTAAACCAGTAAAAAAGGACAATTATTCTGAGGTAAAGGCGGTATATAGTGTTTCTGGTTGTTAGCTTTTAAATGAACTCACTGTCTGGAACTCTTAAATCAAGTACTCCCTTTTTTCTGCGCATTTCACAAGTTCAGCCCTTTCCAGTAAAGCGTCTTTTCAGATGCGATTGCCTTTTGTTAAGGCAAGAATGAACAGATGACAACTGCAGCACAGAGGAGACATGCCTGGAACAGTTTTACATAGCAAACCCAATTCTAATGCGCTTCTGCCAGGAGGGCGTACTCAGAAACGTGAAGAGGGAAGGCTTTTTGTGCAATGCAGGAGCAAGTCCTGGAAAGCCAGGATAGAGACAGAAAAGCTGTGTTTGGGGATAGTGTTTATCCAAAGCCATTGCAGTGGGTGACCCTTCAGTTTCCACACTCAGGCAAGGGTACCCCCTCCACCTCCCAGGGGTGCCCAGCCTCGACAGGTACTGCACACACTGGTTCTGGATAGTGTTTGTCACAGAATCATAGAATGGTTTCAGTTGGAAGGGACCTTAAAGATCATCTAGTTCCAACCCCCCTGCCACAGGCAGGGACACCTTCCACCAGACCAGGTTGCTCAAAGCCTCATCCAATCTGGCCTTAAACACTGCCAGGGAGGGGGCAGCCACAGCTTCTCTGGGCAACCTGTTCCAGTGTCTCACCACCCTCACAGTAAAGAATTTCTTCCTAATATCTAATCTAAACCCACCCTCTTTCAGTTTAAAACCGTTACCCCTCATCCTATCACTACATGCCCTTGTAAAAAGCCCCTCTCCCGCGTTCCTGTAGGCCCCCTTCAGGTACTGGAAGGCTGCTATGAGGTCTCCCCGGAGCCTTCTTTTCTCCAGGCTGAAGAGCCCCAACCCTTTTATCCAAAGCCATTGCAGTGGGTGACCCTTGAGTTTCCACGCTCAGGCAAGGGTTCCCCCTCCAGCCTGGACAGGTGCTGCATACACAGGTCTGCAGCGCAGGCCCGTTCCCAGCTCACTGACGGAGCTGCGGGGGGATGTTCAAAAGCAACCCTAATTACTGAGCATTAAAAAAAGCGAAGGCGTGTTTTAGTATCCTTTCAACCTGGAGCTGATGCTGCCTGATGAAGAACGGGATTGCTGTGCTTGCAGTTCATTTTATGAAGACACCTTTGCAGAAGATGCAAAAAATAAAAGTAGGCTGAAGGCAAAGCAAGCAGAAGGCCAAGAGACAGGCAACTGAACAGAGCAGATTGATTTAACAGATACGATACATTTTTGCTGTCTGCATTATGTGTGGAAATTTATATTCCAAGTGACACAGTAACAGACTCGATTGTAATCAAACAGAACTGCCGAGGTGTCAGGAGCACAGATGCTGCCTTTCGAAAATATTAAAAACAGAAAGTAAAACTTTGAAAAATCTGCGGTGGGGAGGGAACAAAAACGTCCTGCGATGTTTCTAACGCAGCACAACTTCTATCCACTCTCCTCTGCGGTCTCTGGTGCTGGAGGTCGGCCGAGCCGTGTGAGTCACCCCAGCCCCAGCTCAGATAAACCTGGATGAAAAGCAAAGGCCGGCAGCAAGGTGGCCAGGGCAGGCGGGAGACCCGCGGGGTCTCTTGAGCCCAAGCCGTGGGCCGGGGGAAGGGCTGCTCCACGCGTTTTGGGGAACTTCAGCCAATGGATTCCTCCCCTGGGTGTTACGGGAGGGCTTGGCCAGCGTGTGAGAAGGGAGGGGAGAGTTTGAAAACAACCCAGCAGGCTGGAAGGAAGGAAGGAAGGAGGCTAGAAAGTGGCCTGCTCGGCTCCGTGCAAGCGTTTTGCTCCAGGTGATCGGCGGCGTTAGGGGTGGAAGCCCAGGCGGGTCCCCGCTCGGGGCGGGTCGGCGCGGCGAGGTCCTGGGCGCAGGTAACCCGGGGGCAGGGGTCGGGGAGCGAGCGTTGGGCTCGCACAGGTCACCTGGAGCTGCAAACTGGCCAGAAACGGTCAAAAATGTTATTTTTTTTTTCTATGGGAGGAGGAATTCTGCTCTTTTGCTTTTATGGTGGTATGTTTGCTATTAATGTGGCTGGGGGAGGGAGGGCGGAGGGGGAGCAAGCAGGTCTCTACAGCTCAGAGATTAGCATGTGATCAGATGACTTTTAAATATCACAGGCAGTTTTGAGGTTAGAAAAAGGCAAAAAGAGGCGGTATCTTTTAGCAGACCGGTTGATACAATGGAAAAATACAAATAATCTTTCTTGCACGTCAGTCCTTTTACAGGTTACAGTGTTTTAGGAATCAGAAAGTATGTGCAGTGAAATCTAGATGAGATTTTTTAGTGATTGATAACCCAGCTGCTAATAGAGACATTCAGCAGAAGGAAGGAAAAAAAACCACACCATTTTCTTGTCTGGAGGTGTGCTGAATGGTTCGGGTGTTTTCATTTTTTGGTTACTGACCCAGTTTTTGGACCTCTTAGAAGAGATCCAGTCCTAAATTTTACCATAAAATCCTGTAGCAATTTTCCACGGTGCTTTAAAACGTGTAATTGGCGTGACGCACTGATGTGCTATTTTTTGGCATCTTCTCTTGTGCAGGTTCTGGTTACTGTTTTGGTTTAGTTTCTCTGCCACCTCTTTCCTCCTTTTAAAGCCCCTCTTCTGTCTTGCAGGGGAAGCTGAATTCCACCATCTTTGTTAACAGCTAGGATTTATTTCCTAAATCTCAGGGATGACACTGTAGTGGTTTGCTTGGTACCTGCTACTCAGTGGAGGTGCAAAGAGCAAACTAGAAACGATTTTTTTGATTGATGGGGAAACAATATCTTTTGAGGCTGCCTCTAGGTTGCATGTGAAAAAAAGTCTTGTGTGAGCATGCTGAACTGTCCTGACTTGAAAATGTCTGCAACTTAGTGTCTTCATGAACAAGAAAGATTTTATTTCTCTCATTTGTCTCACGGGGAACAGTATTTATCATGAAAGACACAGCAATCGTGCTGCACTGTCTTTTGTTTTGATTCTTAAACTTAGTTTTGGTGATTCATGCAGAGCTGGGCCAGTAAATGAATTCAGAGGCTCTTATACAAGGGAGGTTTGGCTCTTCTTTCAGTCAAAAGTGCCCTGATTCGGAGTAGAATTTAAACTGGAAAAATATGTAAAAATACGACAAAAGTCAAGTCCTAATCTATTAACTGAGGAGGATTCTCTTGCAGCAGAAAAATCCTGCAATTCTCTGGCAGCAGCAGAATCCTGCAATGCAAAAGTACTAAAGCAGAAGGGATCTGTATTTTCTTCCCTCGTAGCACTGGACTGCTATTGCTTGGGCACTCCGGAGTGACAAATTAGAGAGGAAACAAAGGGTTAGCTGAGTTTTTATGAGGGCCTGTGAATGGAGGCAAAATACGTGACAATGAAAGGAGACTATAATCACTAATGGGGTGTCTGGCCTCAGGCGGTGCGTATAGAATAAGCAGGGCAAATGTAAACTAAAATAAGGTAGAAGGTTTGGAAGGTTGTGGGTGGCTATGCATGGTTTAGCTGTCAATCCTAAACGTGCAGTGCGTTAAGAGTTCCAGCAGCTGAGAAGGTGGCTACAGCGCCTTTTACCTGCCGGGTTGCCGGGGCAGTAGGAAGGCTGCCTGCCAGCTCTGAGGCAGCTGGGGTGCTTCCCAGTCCCCCTGCCCAAACCCCTGTCCTGTAACACCCACCGCTGAAGAGAAGGTAGAGGGGTCTTGGGTGAAGAGGGAGCAAAAGGTCTGAAACCCTCAATGTTAGCCCCGAGCAACACAAAGAGGTAACATGTTATTTTTCTGATGGTTTTGCTTCAGGAAAAAAATTGATTTCTAATTAAAGGAGGAGGCCACAACGTCAAGAGGAGCCAGGCACATCTGCCAAGGTTTCCGTGCTGTCCGTGCTGCCAGGGCGTGCAGGGCTCTCCTCTTCCCGGGCAGGTTCTGTCGCTGGGCCTGCCCACACCCACCCGTCCCCTCACAGGGTCTCTCGGTGCAACCTTTCTTCCACATCCCCGGGTTTGTCGTTCAGATCTAACCTAAAACCTGTCAAAGGTGTTGCTAATTGACACTAATGAGCCTCCTAAACGCTAAGAGGTCAGGAGTTGGTGACACGGTGCGCTTTTGCGAGCGGAGTGGGGTGTGTTAGGCGGGGAAATGGAAGCTGCTGGCCAGCAGCCGCCGCACCACGGGACGTCTCCTCACAGGCCGCGCCGCCGAGGGCCACGGGCCCAACCGACACCCCCCGCCGCCCCCCGCACGAATGGCTCCTTCCCGCTCCCTCCCCGCTGGCTCCCCGAGATGGTTTCGCCTTCTCTCCCCCTTCCTTTTCCTGAGGGCTGAACACCCTCCTGACCCCACCCACCGGCATTCCCGCCTGCCGATTGGCTGCGGCGGCGGACGGCAGCCAGCCAATCCGCGGCGCCGCTGTCTGCCGTGTCGCTAGGGGGAAGAAAACTAAAACAAGGAGGCCGGGGCGCGCGCGGCCGGAGGGGCGGGGCCAGGCGGCGCGAGCGGGCGAGCGGGCCGCCGGTAACAGCAGCGGGGCGGCGTGTGAGGGGGCACGGCGCGGGCGGCCGTGTCTCCTCGTTGCGGGCGCGGCGCGGCGGCCCTGCAGGGTGCGTGGGGGGTGGCCGGGCCGCGGGGCGGTCGCTGAGGAGCGGTTGGCACCGTGAGGAGCTGCTCCCCCTGACTGACCCCCGGTCCTCGGCCGGCCCGCCCCGCTCTCTCTGCCCCGCCGCGTCCGGTCCCTCGGCGGTGGCAGCCGGACTTTGCTGCGCAGGGAGCCCCGCCGTGGCCGCGTTTCTGAGGGCACATTCCGTGAGGTGCGGGGGCTCCTCGGCCGGGCCGGGTCAGTGGCTGCCAGGCCTGTGCCGCCGTGCCAGCGTGTGGCGGCAGGGCCCTGCGCCAGCCGCGCTCCCGCCGGCCCTCAGCCCTCAGTCACGCCTTTGCTTAAGGGCCGGAGTTGCTCCGCCATTGATTCCTTGTAGCAGCGCGGGTTTTGTAGGGGTAGCTCAATCTTACCTGGCTGTTTTTGCGTATGGCTGCGGAATAACGGCTGGCGTGCAGGTTTCCAAAGCCTTGGTGATGAGGAGTGTTTGCTTGAAGTTACGGGGAAGAGAAATATCGTGTAAGCTGTGTGGAAGTTCTTCAGGGATGTTTTGCATAGATACAAGGTCTTGAGAAGTTTTGGAAGCTTTATTCTGCAGCGTGTGTTCCTAAACGTTAACCTGATGCTATTCACCTGCTGGGGTAGAATTGCTTATTTAGATAAAGTGTATGCAGCAGTTGTGAGTACAGAGACAATGTCTGCATGTAGGTGAGCATCTTTTATTGATGGTTTTCAGTGACAGGAAATACCCTCGTCTGATGAACTACTTTAAAAGTACTATTCATATCACTGATCAATCTTAAGATCTCTCGCAGCATTCTTGTTCTGCAGATGCTTAAATTTACTTCTCTCCATTTTTGTTCCCATATTATGTCTTCTAACATAAAGTTTTGGGGTTATTTATTGTGATGTTTTTAATGCAGGTTTTCAAATTGTGTTCTGTAGTTATACGGTGTGATATAATGCTGCAAAATATAAAGTGATTTTTTTTGATACAGTGGTAAATACCAGCATCCTGAAGCTCCAGCAGACCTGTTGGCTTGAGTTAATGAGAGGATGCATTGCCAAATTGAGAATACGTGTCCTGATCAGTATGACAACATGAATTGTAAAGCTCAGTTATTCCATCATCCTCCTTACAAACAAAATAGGGTGCTGAATCTCAACAAGGCAGCATATGGAAGTTGCGTTGTTATTTATTATGTTGCCATAGGTGAAGAATTCCAACTAGAGTTCTGTATGGAAGAGTATTTCTCCACTTGAAATTTAGGACTTGATTACAAATGATGAAAGTCGTGACTGTTATTTAATACAGGTTTTGTCCTTTGTTGTCTTTTTCAAAGAGGTGGACAACTGATGGAACATTCCACTTAGGAAGAATAAAACTGTTCTTACAAGGTAGTTTGCTCAGATTAGACTGAGATCCGTACAAGAAAGCTCTCAAGCAACAGTGACTGAGAACACTTGAAGAACTCCTGAATCATTGATCGAGGTAATTCAGAAGAAACATTTATCTAAAAAAAATAGTGTGGGGCAGGAAGGACTTCTTATTACACAAAGCCGTTAACGGTTCAGGTTAAAATGCAAGATCATGACAGCTTGATACTGTGCCCTAAACCAGAGTTTCTTTATTGCCAACGGTCTGTGATGAATCATTTGCAGTTAATAGGTCTGTGGTAGGCAAGTGGGCATAAGAGGGGAAAACAAGGAAAGAGAAGAAAAGGGGAAGGGAGCTCTGTTGTTTGGTGTCACAATCTTGACGCCCAACGGTAGACTGTTTTCAGGGCAGCAAAGGATGAGAAAGGGGAAAAAAGAGCCACTGTGTCTGCCACAGGGCAGACAAAAATACCAGTAATATTCACAGGATTTGTGAAAATCTTGCAGGTGAAAAAGTGTGTGGGGAATCCTGGAGCTGCTTTTATTTTTTGTGCACGTACAGGAAAGCTGGATGATGCCGTCTTTTTCACAGTGACGGGGTGGTTTGTAGAATAGCAGCCGCTAGGAAGACGGAGAAAGAGTAACAGAAAAAGAGAAGGGATCAGCTTTATCCCTTGCAGATTGAGTGGTGGTTGTAAGGAGTGTTTGAAGGGTGCAGAAGCACAGATGTGAAAGCTTGACAGCTGTATGTACACGTACAGCAAAACGCAAAGACTATGCCCTTGATGGGAGGAACAAAAAGTAGCTTGCCTTCTAAGGGCTGGTCTGAACTTGATAAATTGGTACCATTTTATCAGTATAGTTCACCTGAAGAACATTTCTCTTGTGGATGCAATTATAACATTGATATTGTATGCTCATATAGATAACCACTTTGCAGAGTAGGACAGTCTAAGTTGATAGAGGTGGCCTTTATCAACTAAAAAAAGCCGCATACAGACGGCTTTTACCCTTAAAATAACGGATTTTATCCCAGTGCCTCCTTTATAAGCAACAGAACTGACAACTGCCAAGACATCCATGCTTAGATGTGTTTGAGGGTGGTGCTGTCTCATGTTAACTGTTTACCTTCCCAGGAACTTTTCAGTGGTTACTGATAGTTAATTATAACTTAAAAAAACCTACGTTTGCATTGTATTTTGTGAGTGAAGCCTTTGCAGCTTTTTTTCTTCTCTAAGATTTGATCTAGTGATTTTCTTCCCCTAAGCTTCTCCGTTTCTGTTTAGGCCTTGGAGGGAAAACGTTAAGACTTCACATTTCGTAGTCAGTTCTGTTAAGCAACTATGGAAATAGAAAAGGAGCACATTTATGTTAACCCAACAGGTAAGTAATATATTCAGTATTTTTTTACTTAAAATTGCTTAGCTGACCTGAAGTATTCTCTGTAGAAAAATTGTATTACCTATTATTTTTTTCATAGTACTGGATAAAAAAAAAATTCCATTAAAAATTTACAGAGTAGTTCTTTCAAGTATATATCATAGTATCCTGCTTGTTTACATTTATTTTGAAATTTGTGAAAACCATAAAGTTAACATTTTTTCAACTTACTAAATAATAGTGACTCTGGGCTCCTTATTGTCTGACTTCCAGTAGCGCTGGTGTGAAGAAAAGAATAAGTTCAAAAGTAAGATGTGTAGGTGCATTTGAGAGGTACAAATTCTGGTTTTATGTAGCTGTTTAGCTTAAAATTAGAGGAAACAAATGATGAAAGGCTTGACTGGAAGTGGGCTGGCATGGGAAAAATTTACCAAGTATGTGTTAGAGCCTGCCCTGAAATTGACTGTTTTGTCCATATCACAAACATGTTTTATTATGCTTAGTCAAGTTAACACAGTTTCATGTTGTTTTCTGTGTCTTCCAAAGGTGGTGATGATCTGCACTGACCTTTGTAGACCAGAGTTTTTGTAGGTTTTAAATGTTTTTTCAGAAAAAGCCCATATAAGATAAGATAGTATGTAATGCAGTTGAAGCTGCAACATCCTCCTCATGACCTCAAATTTTAAACCAGAGTTAGTTTAATATAGAAGACACATTGCTTCTCAGCATTTCAGAATTACATTTAGATAATAGGTGGGAAACTGTTTGATACCTAAATTGACTTAATTTGGTCAAGTGAATTTTGTGTGTAGGTAAGTACTTGCTGTATGTTTTGTTACTTAAGGTAGCACCATAAAAACACAGTTTTTAAGTGTGCCTGCTTGGCTTAATAGCAGGGTAATAAGATCAGTTTGGATAACTTTTTAATATATACTAAACAAAGCCTTAAAGTTTATGGAATATATGTGTATGTATATGTTCTATGATGGAAAAATGAGAAGCTGAAAGGAAGATCCACATCATTTTTTCTGGACTTTTTATAAAATGATTCTGTTTTAGAAAAATATTCAAAATTAGTGTATCTGTTTAAGCTATTTTTTCAGCCTAAGTAGGTAACTAATAGTAGAGGGCCAGTTGGTTTTAGTATTATGGAGAAAGAGATTGCAGCTGGAGGTGATACTGTTATTTATTTTTATATATATATATATATATATATAAACCCACCACAGTTTACTAATGTAGTGAGAAATATTGTCTTATGGGTTGGATGTTTCCTGTGGAGGATTTCCTTTAGTCTTGAACTTGAGATCAGGATTGTGTAAGGAGGTTGGACTGTAGCCTCCCCTTTTATCCTGAGTCGTCAGATTCAGGACTGACTTGTGTTAATTAATTGTTGGCCATTTTCTTTGGAAACTGAGAAAGAAGGAAGTGGTCATTGAAGAGTGCAGTTCCTGGACAGCCGGATTTGAGGTCTAAACTGGAGAAATTCATGGGAGAGTGGGCATGAAGAAGAATTTAAATTCAGTTGTCTGAGATGAGCTGGTTGTGCTGATGGGGTCTCCCTGGGGAATGAGAGGAAGGAAACCTGTTCTGTTTGGTTTTGCTTTTTTCCCCTCTCTGCTAACGTTATGCAAATCTCTCATTGTTTTATTAAAATATTAGACAAACTGAGAAAGCTTGTTGTGGGAATCTTTTCCTGGACGTGATGCATGCTTGTCTTTCCTAGCTTGCTGCAAGCATAAAAGGAATGCTTTTGTGGGAGTAATGAGTGGAAAGATGAAGCTTAGACTGGAATGGCTGCATTATTGTTCAGCTATAGCATTCACATCTGTGAACGCTAGGGTCTAAACGTTATTTCTTTGATCACAAAGGAGGCAGTTGCATCAAACTTTCTTCATTTTGTAGTGTAGTATCCTCTTTGATATGGGTAAATACATTGAGGTTGGAAATGTTTTACTAGTGCTCTTTGCTTTCAAAACAATTTTTCATGAACCTGTTTTGAATTGAAAAACTATAGTTCTGGGAAGTATTGCCAATTGAACATTGTTGACTGGAATGTATTGGAATGGTGAAGTAATACATTTGGCTAAGTTCAAATACAAATTTAAAATGCTCTCCATTTTCTGGGTTTATGGCAGTGAACTTTTCTGTAAAGCAGGCTTGGCACAGCTGGAAAAGCAGCTGCTTCTGTGTGCCTCATCATTGCACTTCCTAGGGTTCGGGCTCTAGGTTGTATCTTTGAGACTACTGAATCTCAAGAAAAGAAGGGCTGTGTAACAGAGAGCTGAGGCTCTTCCCTTTGTGTGTTTTTTACAATTTGCAAGGACTCCCAGGGTACTAACTGGAATGTAAAATAGGTCCCCAGATGTTTGGGTTTGTTTTTTTTTTTTATCTTGATGGGTTAAGAAGGGGAAGAAGAAATGAAGGCTTTTTCTCTTAATGCTCTCAATGAGACATTGTGCTGAACCATACAGCTCAGGTGAGGGACATCCTGACTTTGTGAAATAAAAAACTTTGGATTCAAATTTTATATGTGCATTAACTTCCCAAAAGAGTGAAATTATTGCACTCAGTGCTCAGACATTTACAGATCCTTAAGCTGTGAGAGGGTTTTTTTGGTCGAGTATGAAACAAAGATAGTTACCTGTTGTATATGATTGTGCTGGGGAATAAACCATGGCCTTTTTAGAAACAGTCTTGACAGAAGCCACAGTGAGGGGCAATCCATAGAGAAGAGTGATCACATTGTTTCAAAAGACTTTATTCTATGAGTCTTCATTACCAAATTCCCCAGGCTTTGCATTAAACAACTTTTTTTCTTCCCCTGTAACTTTTAAAACAAAAAATGAGTGATGTTTTTTTATTCTTGTAAGTCTAAATCATTGCTTTTCCAGTTGGTGAGCTGTTTGAAATTCCTTGAACAAGAGGAATGTTGGTCGATGATTTAGGAAATTAATTTCACTTCGCTGACTAGTCTGTGAACATTAGTGAGTTCTTACAGAATTTACTGTATTGGCAGTTTTGTGTGTTTCTAAATCAAGAGATGAGTGGGTGGAGTGAGAACTAGGGACTTAGATCTTATGCACTGAGGAGTTCTGATAGTTTTTGTTTAACGAGGGTGGGGTTTTCTGTGGTTTACCTGTTTACAAATGGTTTATTCATTTGCTTTCCAACTCTCGACATATGCTCTGTTTAGATTGTGGATAGTTTGTGCAGGGGAATAAGGAACTCCTTATTACTGTGATGTGTAGACATATTCTAAAGCCAAAATCATATGCCTCAACACTGTTGTAAATAAGAGTTCTATTTAATGTTGTAATCTTTTTTAAATGCAATGTATTTTGGTATTTTAACTTATAAAAGATTTTTTTCTTTGTCTCCTTTTTAAGAACTTGAGAGTCAAAGTGATGCTCTATTTTCCGGTGATGAAGAAAATGGTGGGTCTGAGGAACGAAAGACTGAAATCAATGGAAATTGGATTCCTGCAACTTCAATTACTGAAGCCAAAATAAATGCTAAAGCAAAGAGACGGCTGAGGAAAAGTTCTTCTAGAGATTCTGGGAGAGGAGACTCTGTTAGTGACAATGGAGAGACACTGAAGATTGGAGTAGTTGTACCAACAAGCCCAAAGGGGAAACTCCTGGACAGGCGATCCCGGTCTGGAAAAGGAAGGGGTCTACCAAAGAAAGGTTACTGTAGCTTAGTGAAGAGAGTAGAGTGATAAAGATTCTGTCCAAAACAGTGATTTTTTTTTTTTCCACTGGGCGTCATTTTCATAAGCCACAGTCTCTGCAGGCATCTGGTTCTTTATGTTAGATAGTAGGTAGCAATAGGAGCTAATAGTAGGTGGCATTCTTATCAGAAAATTTTATATGTGTATCATTAACTAACTTCTGTCTTTACCTTTTATTAGCAAATTTAATACACAAATTCGAACTGCTGGTGTTTCACAGCACTGTTACTAATACAAACTGAAACCATGGTTATATTTGAAAGTACAGTTTCAACCTTCAGTAATTGTGCAGTTTCATACGGCTTCTGGTATCTTACTGGAAAGTGATGAAAAGACTGGTTGCTAAAGAGGGAACATGCCATACAAACACACCCTTTTCAGCATATATTGTTAGAGTTAGTAATAATATTGAGAGTTAGGAGGTGGGAAAGAATGTTGGGTTGAACTCAGAAGTGTTCTTTGTAAACTGGAGGTCCTTGCTTACTGTCCCGTATTTTGCCAGGTGGAGCAGGTGGTAAAGGAGTTTGGGGAACACCAGGTGAAGTGTATGATGTTGAAGAAGTAGATATTAAGGATCCTAATTATGATGATGATCAGGTAGGCAAATAATTTCTTTGCAGTGTTGGTTTTTACTGATTTCAGTTGCTGTGATGCTTATATTAATCAATGTTTGACCTTGTGAGTTATGTGAACATCAGCCTGGCTGTACTAAATGCTCATTTTTATGTTCAAGAATGGATTATTAGCTAGTTACAGACAACTGGTGTAGAAGTGTTGCGGTGTAACACAAATCTTACCCCACAAGCCCTCTTTCTGTGCCTGACTAGGCAGCACCCTTTTCCCAGGTGTGTTCTTTCACTGCTGGTTCCCATAGAGGTGAATGTTGCAACGCTGCTCTATGATGCAAACAAGCACCACATAAGAAACTTGTGTTGCATTTTTAAAGTCAGGAGTTCAGTCTGGGGCAGTATCCTTTATGGATTTTTCTCTTTCTTGTACTCCCAACCTTCCCAGTGTCTTGTATCTACTTAGTATAAACATTTCAAACTAGTGCAAAGTTGATAGCCTGGATATTTTGTTTACATGTATTTATTTAGGATATGTTGTGGAAGATTGTACAGCCATATTATCAGGGGAGGAAAAAAAAAAAGTAAAGCTCACACTGAGGAAACACTGATTACAAACACAGGTTACTAAAGTCTCTGAGATCACTACAATTGTGAGACCGTAAGTAAATTCTGTATAACATAAACAGAGCGATGGTGGTGTCCTTTAAGCAGAGGCTGTTTGCTCTAGCCATAGCTGCCAAGAGGATGGAATGTGGAAATATCAAAACTTTCTTCAAGTATCAGTTTTTTCCCTGCAATTCAACACTTCGCATTAGCAGAGACAGCAATAAAAGATGAAGCTGTTGAGTGCATAAAAGCAAGTTTAATGAAGAATGAATATTCCATGGAACTTCTGTATGCTTAGCTTTTCTAAGGTTGAAAATGGAGACTGATGTGAGGAAGGATAGGCTTTTGGGCTTCTGCTATACTTCTTGATCATGGAAAGCTTCTTTCCAATAAGCATTAGTTGGAAACTTCTTTGTTCAGTTTTCTGTGATCTGTAGTATTGCTCTGAATGTTATTTCTGTAGTCTGTGAGGAGTAGGGAGCTGAATTACAGTGGGGAGATCTGGTGGTGCTGGAACTCTGCAGGACCAAGTTATACGGGAGGCAGTTGCTATGTGATTCTTTTTTCCCTTTGAGGAACATCTTAGCTCACAAATATTCTGCAAATGCCTTTTCTCTGATTTGTACGTGCTATCGCCTATCTGGTCATGCAGTCATAAGCAAGAGGGAAAACAGGCAGGCTTGCTGTCAGGGACTAGAGAGCCACTTGCAGGGAAAGATGCTGAAAGTTAAATCTTGGGCTGTGGCGCAGCTAACTGCTGGGCTGGGACAGGAGTTTCTGTCGCTCTCCCTTCAGTACATAGTACACAGGCGTTTGATCTCTGTGTTCACATGGTGTCAGCGGGATCCTAGGAACAGAGTTGGGAGTGTTCACCATCGTTTAACAGTAAATTCAGCCTTTCTGTTGAATTCAGCTAACAGTAAATTCAAAATATCGGAAGCATGACATTTAGCCAGCACTGTCCACACTTTAATGGTAGAGATATCATCTGATGTTTTCTGACAGAATACCGACTACCAAGACTAAAGCATTAAGGATTTAGAAGATATATTTTGATGCTATCAGCACTGCATGAGATGTAAGAAGAGACAGTACTATTTACAAAAGGATATATGCTTTTGTTGTCTTATTTTAAAATAGGAGAACTGTGTCTATGAAACAGTAGTTCTACCTCTGGATGAAAGAGCATTTGAAAAAACTTTAACACCAATCATACAGGAGTATTTTGAACATGGAGATACTAATGAAGTTTCGGTATGTCGCATGCCTTTTTAATTCTTTATTTTAGGGGGGCAAACCTGTAGCATACAAGGGAATCCAACTGCTAGCTATAAATGAGTGTATAGAAATGTGCAATAAGAATACCTAAGCAGTTATATTCATTACGTGAGCAGAAATATATATGTAAATATATAACTGTAAAGCGTATAAATATTTATATATTTGCAATATATTTATATAATTATGAAATCTTAATCTGTTTTGTTTTTCAAATCTTGTTTAGGAGATGCTGAAGGATTTAAACCTTGGTGAAATGAAATACAGTGTGCCAGTGCTGGCTGTTTCCTTGGCATTAGAGGGGAAGGCTAGCCACAGGGAAATGACATCTAAGCTTATCTCTGACCTTTGCGGGACAGTAGTAAGCAAAACTGATGTGGAGAAGTCCTTTGATAGACTGCTTAAAGAACTACCTGAATTGGTGTTGGATTCTCCCAGGGCACCACAGGTATATTTGTAAAGTTTTATGCTAGTAGTCAAAAGCTTTTTCTTTTAGATTGTGGCTAAAATCTATCAAGTAAACTGAAATACACTCTGTATTTTCAAAAAATAGGGATTGTCTTGCTGTCTAATCCCCTACCAATTTCCCAGGCTGTGTTTTTACTTTGAGATGTCTCATTTAAATAAAATCTGAAAACCAAGCACGTTATAATTGTCTGCTTAGAACTACTTTGAAATTCAACATTTAATAAAAATGCTTCTGTTTTGTTGCAGTTGGTGGGCCAGTTTATTGCTAGAGCTGTTGGAGATGGGATTCTAAGCAGTACCTACATAGATGGCTACAAAGGCACTGTGGATTGTGTCCAAGCTCGGTAACTTTCTTGTTTTCTCTATATAGCTACAGTTTTTTATTCCAACTGCCAAAGATGATGATCAGGAATTTAGGACTTTGGGATAAGTCATGTGGTTCACTATAACTTACTTTTTTATTTAAAATGATAGAAAAGAAACCCACAAAGTCTGGAACGACAACAACAGAATCCCGAATGACTCAGGTCAGAGGAGAAATACTGAAAGTGCCTGAAAAATGTATTAATACATTTGAGTTCATTTTGTCAGGTTTGTTGTCCAGCTTATGTTTGGGGGTGAAAAAAAAATGAGCTGAAACAAGAAGGGATTATAGAAGGTTTTGTCTTTAGAAAAAGCTTTAATGTGATTAATGAGTAAATATAGCATCAGGATGGCTGCTGTAAATATGTTGTGAAATACACAAGGGATTAACTGTTTTGCCTTACAAAGGTTTGAAGCTCGTGCAGTGCTTTCCCAGACTTTCTCTGTAATGCTTTACTCATCAAGAAGTATAATTGTTTTCCATGTCAGGGTGAGAAGTTTGAAGGAGCAATCTCTGACAAAGAGGGACATTTTAATAACTAGTCATGGTTTATTATTTTTCCCCCACAAGTGTATGTTTCAGGCTTGATACGAAGGTGCTGAACTCCCATAGCTTCAAAAAGTTCCAGTTGTAATAGTTATAGTTCGGTACTTTTAGAAGGAAGGCAGATGTCTAGCTGCCTAAATGAGGGTTCAAATTGTGAAAATTGTCAGTTATACAAATGCCTCCTGTGATTTGAAGGACTGTAGCCTGCATACTGCACATCTGGGATGCTTTGCTGCCTTTGCTATTTCTTGGCCAGTCTTTTCTGCTTGTTAAATCTTGGTGAATAGAGTTATTTTTATTGGCTAGCCCCCACTATGAGGATTGGGATAACTGTTCCTTCTTTAGCTGGATAGTGCTTAACTGGATCTGAGACTTTTTTTTCCACCTTAGTTCCTTTTTTATTCTTTTCTCAACAAACTGGCCAGCTTCCCTAGTTCACAACGTCTTTTTGCAACTACATATTTGCCTTCTGAAGTGCTGTTTTGGCTTAAATTCTCAAGGTTTCATAATTCTTAAGACCCAAACAGAAAATAATATTTCAGTAGAAAAGCTGTTCTTCAGTGTGGAAGCAACTCAAGCCTCTCTTGTTTGAGATACACATGCCAAGCTGCATTCTTGGAGGACCCTGGATACAATCCATCTCTGCATAAGAAAATATTAAGTTCATTCTTATGAGGACATTTCAAGTTCTGCATTGTTGATTCAGATCTGCTAACCATCACAGATTGTTACCTGTCCTAAGCATGATGTAACCAAAAGTGTAGAGGTGGCAGAAAGAGAACGTGGGGAGCTAGCTTGTGTGCTTCTTGATCCAGATGTCCCCATGGAGTTGCTAACCCTGACCTCTTCCCAGAGATAGGGTCGCTTTGCCCAAAGAGGAATGGCAGTGGGGGAAGTTTCAGTTGCCTTTTAATGAAATTCTGTAATAACTTTTTAAAACACTGACTTTGCTTTCTAGAGCTGCGCTGGACCGAGCTACTGTGTTGCTGAGTATGACAAAGGGTGGAAAGCGTATAGACAACGTGTGGGGGTCAAGAGGTGGCCAACAGTCTGTGAAACACCTTGCTAAAGAGGTAACTGACTTCTACAAAACTCTTCTCTCTAGAGTTTACTGTTTGTTTAAGCTTATCTTGTTTGGGATGGAGTGAAGAGATAAATATATCCTGTAGCAAAATGATGTCTTGAGTGTTGGTTTTGTGGGGTGTTTTTTATAATTTATTTATACCAAGTAGTTTTTAAAAACTGATGTAGATAATTTTGTAGCATTTGTCAGTGGTGGGAACATGCCAGTACAATACTCTGTATTGCAAGTATAGATTTATTTTTGCTTTAAGCAAAACTTCAAGCAGTTAGCTTTTTAAGAGCTTACAATATAAAATGGTGATGTAATTAGAAGAGCCAAGATGAAACTAGCTAAACTATTATATTTTTTGGCATCACGAATTAAAAGCACAGTAATAACTGGAAAAAAGAGAGAGGAAGAAACAGGAATGTTTAGAAATCTATGCTATGAAGTAGGCAGGTTTAAAGGAAAAGGTCATGTTATAATTTCTAGGTTGTGAGTGTAACATGATAGGAGGAGGAGTTCAGGGGAGAAGATAAACTTAATTGTACCTCTATTAACCTTTTATGGTGATATGCATCTTATAAAGCAATGGTTTTGGTGCTCGTGTGTCTGTATTAACAGTATTTTGGCTTACAAGTGTTTCAGGTTGCTGATAACGTCTAAATTTAATTACATTTATAAAACCACTAGCAGCAAGTTTCAGGAACTAACTTGCTTCTGGGCTGATGACAGATTATCAAAACAGTTGACAGCTTTTACATTTTATATCTAATTAGTGTTCGGCTTTCTGTTTTAAAATTCAATAGATTGATATGTTGCTGAGAGAGTATTTGCTTTCTGGAGATGTACTGGAAGCTGAACGTTGTCTTCAGGAACTGGAAGTACCCCATTTTCACCACGAACTTGTATATGAAGTAAGGAGAAATCAAGAGTTCCTTTAATAATTGTCAGTAATACCAACAGGTTTGGTTTTGTTTTGATGTGGGCATGCAAATAATGTAACTGGAATCTGTAGCTCAGGTTGTGAGTTCTGATGTTATTTGAATAATTAAATGGTTTCATGTAAAGTTAATGGTTTGTGTGCACAGTGTGCAACAAGTAAGCTGCTGCTAACTGTGGGACGATCTAGAATTAATTTTTGTTTTTTGGGTAAATAGCTGAATTCAGATTACTATAGATTGCTGAAAAAGACGATCTTATTTTCTGCTGAGGAATAGCAGCAAAAAAACATGCTTTGTTTGGTGTTTATTTCTTCTTACTTCCAAATATCTGGGTATTGTAATGGGTGTTAACTGTTTTTGTTAAGTTCTAGAGCTTCCTTTTCAGGGTGGAATTGTTCCATCTATCACATTTGTAAAAGCTCTCAGATATTTTGGAACCAGACTATATGAGAGAAAGACCACCTTTGCTGTAACTGGGAGACTGTTCCCATTTGTACTTTTATCTGCCAAACTGGGAAATGGTTGTTTACCAATAAAGCTGAACACCCACAATCTACACAATTTTCTCTTCAGTAAATTGACTCCTTTTAGAAAATTCCTTCATGGTAGAAAACCAGAATCCTTTTAGTTGGTGGGGGTTGTGGAGATTTGTAGATTTTAAACTTCTAAGTCCTTCTAAAATCACAGATACAAAAAAATCATAGATACAAAATTATTTTCAAAAAATTAATTGCCATCTGTACTGCCGCAACCATATGGATATAGTAATGTATCTCTCAAACCAGAGCCAGAAAGGCAGTGCTTTTCACTCTGTCTAGTCCTTTCTGGTTTTTTGTACCTTTTATTTTAGCCAATAACTTTTAATCAGTTTTTCAAATAACAATAGTATACTGAAATTGTGAGTGCATGTAGCAAATGGACTTTTCTCCCCAGAAAATGCATAATAATGCACTCCTTTTTGCACCTCATACACTTACATAACAGGTACTTGAACCACTTGCATGATTATTTTTAGGCTGTTTTGATGGTTTTGGAGTCAACTGGAGAAAAGACCTTTAAAATGATACTGGATTTGTTGACATCTCTCTGGAAGTCCTCTGTCATTACTATGGACCAAATGAAAAGAGTAAGTGTGGCATTTAGAGAAAATTTGTATAGTTTTTACCTTCAGGCACCATTTGTAGTCTATTGCTGACTGCTATTCTTTATTCAATTCTCCATGGTCATTCTGTATCCCATACAAATAATCTGTCACTGACGTATGTGTAATACTTGTCATGTACTGGAAGAAGCACAAATGAATTCCGAGCAGTAGTTCTCTGTAGAACTGCGAGGTACAGAATATTTGAATCTTCAGTCAAAGATTTCCAACTGCTTTTATGGAATTAAATGGTTAATACTATTTAAAATGCTGCAATATAGCGTTATTTTTCTTAAATATAATTTTTCTTTTTATGCAGTAGTAGTTCATAATTGAAGAATAAGAACCCACTTAATTACAAATGTCAATTAGAACAGTATATAGAAGCTACTATTTTACAGTTGGAAACATCCATGGCATTGCTTCTGGGTATGGATACAGGACAGTCGTTCTCTCCCAGGGCAAACTAGGTACCACACAGAGCCTTGTGTCAAAATTTACCCAGCCATACTCCTGGTGGGGAGTGATGAAGTCATTTCTGGTTGTCACTAGCATTTCCCTTACTGCATAAACTCTTGTGGTGGTGATTTGTGGCCACATTTTCTTTATTTACGTGGAAGAATAATTAACTTTTCTTCCTTGTGTTACTACCCACACAGTAGCAGCCAGGCTAACATACATGTTCTGTGCTGTCTGGATTTCTGGCTTCTAAAGAAGTTAAAAATGGAGCTGGTGTTTTTATGTAGATACGTAGTTGTGTAATACCGTGGTATTGGCTGGTATTATACCTTGCTTTTTCACTGACTTGCAGCTGTTCTGCTTTACGTTTGGTGAAACTGTCCATAGTATACATGAAACTAGATTGAAAAAGAAATCCTCTAAGTACAAAAGGGTATTTAAAAAATTTTGTAATAACATCACAGAATAACCAGATCATTATTTGAATTCTTACATTGCAGGGCTATGAACGAGTTTACTGTGAAATCCCAGATATTAACCTGGATGTGCCACACTCGTATTCTGTGCTTGAGCGGTTTGTAGAGGAATGCTTTCAGGCTGGAATAATCTCCAAACCACTGAGAGACCTCTGTCCTTCCAGGTACTTGTTTTATTGTACATAGGTGAAGGCACTGTTTTTGTCCCCATTGCAGGTAACAGAAAGCAGGATCTTATAACCAAAGTATTGCAGATTGGAACTGGAAACTGTGAAGGATGGAAGAAGGGGGTTGGACTGGTAAAAACTTTATTAAGCAGCTGCACTGATGTGAAACTGGTTGTGTGGAGGCTGGAATAAATACTTAAGGAAAGTAAGCCTCCGGTGAGTACCAGGAAGCACGCCTGTGTGCTCTCCAGAGGATGAAGGCCTGCCTCTCCTCTGTTTTGCTGATCTGCTTGGTAGAGATCAGTGCAGTACTGAGATGGAACACTCAGGCATCACAACGATCCATGTAGGTGACAGTGGAAAACTGTCAACTACAGCAGAAAAAAAACCTGGATTAAAAATGGCTTAAAAAATGGTTTAAACATACCAGACTGCATGAAGAGAGTTCTTAAGATGAGACAACCAATTCTCATGTTTATGGCAAAAGGGAATAGGACACTTACGTGGAATAAGCTCTGCCCACCTGATCCCTTTGATTCTGTCATGTGGTTTGTATAGTGCTTTTTGTTTTGTTATTGTTTACTTATTTATAGCATAAATAATGCTGCTTGAACTGTAGCTAATCAGTGTTCTGTTCTCTCCTTACTGGTCATAATACAATTCATAAGTTTCATTTCCTGTGGGGAATACATGTAAATTTTCAAATATGATGTTAAAACTATTATTCGCAATTTTATGCATGGGGAATACTATTTGTTACAGATCTTTTCTAGTTTGGGTGTCTTGTTAGCCTTCTTAAATCATCTTGACAGCTTGCAATAAATTCAGGGTTTGAAATGTGTCTTTATCAAAAACAGCCTCCATTTGTGGACTTTAGACTATTGAGTTTGTATCTTGGTATCAAATATTTTGCAGGTTTGGGGAGTGGGAGGGTTGAAAGTCATCGCTGCAACAAAAGCTTGATTATACTTCAGTTACCATTAATAGTTGAGAGGCATTTTTGCCTTATGTACTTTAGTTTTGGGTAGAAAAGCACCATTCCTAGGCTTTCAAGATAGCATCTTTTGCAAGTGTGACCATTAAAAGGTGAGCAAAGTAGAAAGCACTTGAGAATGCAAATTTTGAAAAGCTTCTTGCAAATAAACCTAGATGTGAGATGCAGATGGATTTTTAAGCAATCAGTGTTCAAGAACATCAGCTAATCTTGCTGAACTTGCACAGCTTATATTTGACTCCAAGACCAAGAGAAGGTTCTTCTCAATGATAAATAAGCAAAAACAAGTGATGCTACTTTGAATTACTGAAAAAATATTTTCTCCTTTCTTACAGGGGCAGAAAGCGTTTTGTGAGTGAAGGAGATGGAGGTCGTCTTAAGCTAGAAAGCTACTGAATGTGAGAACCAACTCCTGAAGCCTTAAAAGTTTAAAGGGAAAATAGATAGCTACCTATATATATACAAACACGCATGGCTTTTTTGGTGTGTGTATGTATATATGTATACACATATATAATATACCAAAATTTTAAGAGTTGCTTAGCACAGTTCATATTTTTTTAAAAGCACATGTTTTGGGTACAAATTGTTTTTTTTAAAAATAGTTTTATAAAGTTCAGAAAGAAAACTTCTTTCTTTGGGCATATAGTAGAACAACTGGCCACTCTGCTGTGGTGGTGCCTTCAAATAAGCTATCTTCTTAAGTGCCATATGTTTATGACCTAATCATTCCATGTTTGCATCGATGTCTGACTGCCACCCTTTCTTTCAAGGACAGTGTTGTCATCATAAAATCACTGGTTTATACAAAGCTTTATAGAAGGGTCAAGTTAAGCTGCTGTGATCCCATTTCCATTGCTGCTGAAGAAATACTGTGCTTTGGGAGGAAAAATAGCTGTTTCTTTGTTTTAAAGAGCCCAAGAAAATGGAGTTGGGTGGTAAGATTACTTCATCTGTTCCAGGGGAGAACACTGGTTGGTTTTAGCCCCCACGTACCAAACTCGTCTTTTTTTTTCTATGTAACTGGAAAAGTTCTGGTAAAGCATATTAAAAATATTTTTTTGTGAAGCTGTCCTTTCCGCCTCTTTTTTTTTTTTATAGAATGAATTTAACTGTGTTCACATTAATTGCAATTAAGCTGTACATCTAACCAACACCCTTTTGTATTACAATGTGCGGAAAAGCATTGAGTAATTAAACTCATGGTAAGTATTTACCAAATACGTTTTTGAAAACAAGTGGCTTGCACAGGAGTGTCTAGGCTGGCACGGAGATGCTTTGAACATGTCTGTACAGTGCAGCTTTGCCAAGCCCTTTCTCAAGAACAAGATGGATCTGGGGAAGACTCCCTTACAGCAGCACGGTGGAGCCCCTCTTGCTCCCTTACGTTTTTCAGTTTTGTGTCACAGTTTCAGGTGCTCAGAAACGCTGGGAACAGCCGTTACAGGGTCGGGAACACGGAGCGTTCCAAGAGACGAGCGCTCTACGAGACAACCGCTGCACTCGAGCGAGTCCGGCAAGCCGTAGTTAGGGCGGCGGGGTTCTGTAACTCGCCTCCTCCTCCTCTCCCACTGGGCCTGGCCCTAGAGCAGCACCTACCGACTTGGCAAGCCCAAAGACGGATTTAAAACGTCGCCTTCACAGCGACAAGTGGAACTTGTACAGGAAAACGCCCGCAAAGGACCCTCCCGCCACCCCCTCCCCAGTCCAGCAGCACCTCCTGCGTTCTCGGCCAGACTTTAATCCGCAAGCTCCGTTACAAAGCGGGCACCTCCGAGCCGCGGGCGCGGCCGCCGCGGGGCACGGTCCCCACCACCCCTCCCCGGCCCTAGGGCCCAGGCGGCGGTGCCTCCTCGGGCGGCCGCGCCGCCTCCAGCGCCGCCCGCTGCAGCTTCTCCAGCTTCTCCAGCGACACCGACTTGAGGGGCAGCACCTTAGGCTTGCACAGCACCATGGCGGCCGTGTCCTCCACCGACAGCTGCCCTGCGAGGGGAGAGAGAAGCGCCGTACGTGAGCGCCGGGGCCGGGCCGGGCCGGCTGCCGGGGCGCGCCCGCCGGCGGTACCTTGCTTGGGCAGCACCTCCCGGAACGCGGCCTTCCCCTCGGGCATGGCGGCTCCCGCCCGGCGGCGCGCAGGCGCGGTGCACTGGCACCGCCCGCAGGGGCATGCGCGCTACCGAGGGGGAGGCACTCCTTCCGCGAAGGAAACTACAGCTCCCTGCATGCACTGCGCGGCGCCGCGCCCGCACACCCGGCGGTCAGGCCGTCCCCGGTACCCCGGTGCATGCTGGGAGTTGTAGTCCTGCGGGAGGGGCGGAAGGAGCCCAACCGCTAAAGCCCCCGTGGGAACTGTCGTGCTCTGCGTGGCGCGGGGCACGCCGGGAGCTGCAGTTGCTGGGTTGGGGCTGCGCCCCGGGTGGGGCGGGAGCGGCTACCCCGGGGCTGCCCCGGCAGCGGGGCCGGGCTGCCGGCTCCCCGCCAGCCACCGCGGGGACGGGCTGGGCGGCGTCCTGCGTGGGTAGCGGGACGCGGAGCCTGGCTGCCCCCCGGGGCCGGGGCTCGGTGAGGCGGCCGTTGCCTGGCTTTCTCCAGTGGGAGCGCGCAGAGCCGAGCCAGGCCGGCCCCGGACCCCCGCGGCGGCTCCCAGCCGTTAAGCGTGCGCGGGCCTGCCCGGCCCCGCGGCGTGCCGTTGCCTGCCCTCCCGCGCGGGCGGCCGGGGCCGCCGCGCCTCGCCGCCCCGCCGCCCCGCCGGGCCTGCGCGCCTTCCCGCCGCCAAGCGCCGGCTTTGGGGCGGTTTTTTTGTTAATATTTTGTTTTTTAAATACCGCCCCCCGGCAGACACCGTCCAACAGACGGGCTTGGCTGGGGCGTACGTGTCCCGATTTTCCTTTCCAGGCAGCGCCTGGGGATTTGCGATGTGAATCTTGCTGCTGTTTCACATGTAAACAGTAGTAAAAGCCGGTGACTTTCTAAACATTGAGGGCTTAAATGTCGCCAAACCTGATCAGCCGGTGCGCCCTGATCCCCCCCACCCTCAGGCTCGCGTTTTGCAGGATCCTTTGCCGCCCATAGCAGCTGCCCTCAAAAATCCCCCACCGCCAAGCCCTGGTGTGACCCCGGGGCAGTGGGGAAAGGTTCCCCTGGCCCTCCCTGTGTCTTGTGTGATGCCCCAGCACCGCCCCAGCTCTGGGATGTGCTGTAATTTTAGATTTTGCTAATGAGCTTGCTTGGGTGTCCTGCACACATTGTCTGCCTTGGCGCTTGCTTGGGGATTGACAGTTAAGGCTGGTAATCCTGCTAACCCAGCCTCAGCGGGTGGTGATGATTCTTTTAATTGTTCTGAGATTGGGAGTTTACTCCTTACTAACTGTGCAGGGACTGGCTGCAGATGGATAAAATGAGGGAGAACATGATTTTTGCTAATCATTCTTTTCCATTCTGCCTTGATGCAGGTGGCTGCAGGCTTCCCTCTGCTAGCTCAGGCACCACACTGCAGACCTGCTAGCTATGGGATCCAAGGCTTAGGTTTGCTGGGAGACCTGTGATGAAACTTTTAACTTCCAGTAAGCGGCACCTCTCTTGATAGTTATTTAAAGCCTCTGTCTGCATTGTTCCAGAACTATTTCCTTTTTCCTCTAAGGCAACCTAGAGTAGGAAACCAACGGTCCCTCAGGTAGCCCACTTCCACCTCACTTGAAGTGTCGCCTGCTTGTTGGGTTGGAGGCCAGCAGAGAACCTGCAGCGGGTGAACGCGGGTCTCCTGCTTCCTGCCTTTTGTGGAGTTGGCCAAAGATAACACTTCTGGTTTGGTCCAGGGCGGCACAGAAGTGGGCCTGTTTCTGTTTTGATTCACATGCTCTGCTTCCAGGTCAGGAGATTGGCATTGATGAGGCTATAAAATGGACGTGCTTGCTTGGGACATCCTTCTCTACCCTTTGAAGTGCACAGAAGCGTTCCCAGTGATTTCAAGGGGAAAAGCTGCCTCTGGTGTCTGGTGTGCTAGTCCGTGTGCCAATTAGTATTTCCTACTGATTGTAAGGGAAAGGACTAGGGACTGATTTTTGAAGATTGTGGATGTTTGTAGACCAGGGCATTTTAAACAGTACATACAATTTGCAGATCAGTAATTTGGTAGTTGTTTGTTTGCTTGCTTGTTTAAAAAACCCACCTGATCCAGTTATCATCATAGCTATGGCTAAAATTGAATGTAAAGGACAGTCAGTTACGACTGAAAATCTTGCACTGTGAAACCAACGGTTATTCCTGTGGTAACGAATATGGCCTGCAGAGCAACACAAGGTGAACTGAAAGCAAGGCATTGAAATCAAATTGCAGGCTAGGTTTTTTGACAGTGTCCTTCAGAGTGCTGATGACCACCTGGAGTCCAGCATTATGTGAGGACTGGCATTCATAGCAGCCAGAGCCCATCTCAGTCATGTAGGGAATCACTTTCCAAATGCAGTTTTCCTGCCAACGGGGTTTGTTTGCTTGGTGATAAGAAACAATGGTCAACTCAGTTTGTTACTTGAGCATTTTAGTGACTGAGAAGTGGAATCTGGCATCCTGTGCTAAACCCATTTTCTTAGCTAGTCAAATGCCAACTTGGCAACCTAGCTAGAAAGCTGATAACACTGGGACAGGCGTGATTGTGGAGATTGTTTTCGACAGTCTCTAGTAAGTCTGCTTTTAAGATACTTCTTTCCTTGGGAAAAAAACACAGTTACGACCTTCAGGACTGGAAGGACTGGATGAGAGAGAGGAGAGAGGTATGGGCATTGTCTGCAGCTTAATAGCGTACTTTTCAAAGTGCTTTAAAACCAGGAATGGGTTTAGCTTTGAGTAAGGCTAGTATTTATTCACTAAAGTGATGTTAGCCATAGTTGACAGGAGGGGAAAGCATGGCACAGAGGACCTAATTCCCTTCGTTTTGTTGCAAGAGGAACAACAAGAGGAGATGTGACTTTTCTAATTACCGATGAGGACCTGATGCTATGGAAATCATAGTTATACCCTATTTTTTGCCATTTTCTGCCTCTGGGGTTGACATGTGCTCTAACATACACTCATTTCTCTCACAGGCCTTTCCAGCTGCCAGAAGCAACTAGAAGGCTGAAGTACTTTGCCAAAACCCTTTGATCTGGGAAAAGCACCAAGCACTTTGCAGCAGGACTGGGCTGAGTCTGTGTTGTCTTGGTGCCACCCCAGATGGCTGGGGAAGTCAGAACAAGGCTGTCCTCATGCACGGCGTCATGATGCCCAGGTCTCAAGTTGTGCCTCCGTGGCATGCAGCTTCCTGAAGTCTTGAGAGTCGACCTTTGGATGAAATGCAGTGTTCTTTGACAAAGCGTGAGAGTGGTATCCACGGAGAGGACAACGCGCTCTAGGTTGCATTATTTTTCTGATGTCATAAACAAGTTATTCTTGTACACTGCAGAAAGCCCCACAACCACAAAACCAGCAATAATTTTATACATGATAAGCTTGTTTTCCTCCTCCTCTTCCCAGATACTCCGAGCACAGCAGACAGCAGAGATGTGCATTGCTGGAATCCAGAGAGTTTCGTAACGTGGCAGCCACTTGCTGAAAGCCCTCCAGATACAAAACAACACTTATTTTAAGTCTTGAGAAACTTCTCCTACTAAGTAGAAGAAAAAAGCATTTAGGTGAAGCAATGTTGCCAGTCCCATTTGTTTATGAGCCTTGGTTTTTGTCTTTATACTTTTAAAATGCTTTTTATTTTCATTCTGCTTTTTGAGCCTTTCAAGTTCATGTTTTTGATTTTTTTTCCATAAGACAAGAAAGTCTGGAATCAAGTCCTTACTTTAAAAACAAAAATCTGGTTGAGAGCCCTGTATAAATATGTAGCTCCAGACATGGAGTGTTTAAAAATAAAGCCACTTTCCTGAGAATTACCCATCTTGATGGTGATTTTCTGTTCTGAGTTTAAGTAAATAATTTGTTGACAGTTTAAGAAGCTTTTAACAACACCTGATCTGTGTTTGCTTTCCAGGCAGATCTTTCTCTCTTCTTCTTTTCTAAAAATCTAGAGCTTGTTTCACCTCTCGATGTGCTGACGAGGTCAGAAATGTAGTGTACCAGCATGACTGTGACGTGTTTTGAATAATGCATACCAATGCTTTCAAAAATACACGTGCAGATTTCATGCAATTGTTGCCTGAAGCTGCTGAGTGGTACGATGGGATACAGAGCCCATCTTCTTCAGAGACAGGAGGAGGAAGGTGGTTCGGGTTTACTGGGTGGGGTAAGGCAGGGAACAGAAAGCCTCGTGTGACTCCCTGAGGGAATCACAAATGCCTTCAGAGCCTGAATCTTGATAGTTTGATATTTAACCCAGTCCTTGTTTTTGGAAGGGATTTGACAGATGAGTGATTTCTTTTAGTTGAGCTTTCTGAATATACTTATTTTAAATCTGTCGTTGTCTGATGCAGTGGTATCCTCAAGCTGTATGCACAAGGCAAGAAGGAGACGTCCTTATTCAGTGTGAAGATTTGTCTTTCACTGTTACATAAGTAAAAGTGCTTGGAAATGTATTATCCAAGGGACATAGAAACAGCTTTTTGACAGGCTGCTCTTCCTGCTCTATCTCTAGCAGTAATGTCCGGTAAATGCAGAGACCTGACCGCCTGTTTTATTGCTACGTGTAAGTCTCATTCTGGGCTTCCAAGCGAAATGCTCTAAACTGGCATTTCTAGGATTACTGCTCTACTTGTGTGGTTTCAATCGCTTAAGTCTTTGGCCTTGTGCCTTAAAGTGCCAGCAGAGGCATGCTGTAATTGCCCGTAAATGCACTGTCTGTCATATTATTGTTTAATTATTCCAGCTTCTCACCGCCACGCACTGCTCAGTGTCTCTCTTGCTATCTTTATTTAATTGAGTGGAAAAAATCTGAGACTTGTGCTTCACTTACGTCACTTTGTATTTACCCAGCATCGCTGGATCCTGCTATGAAGTCCCAGCTTTTGTATGCAGAAGTCAGTCTTCTATATAGAAAAAATAATGTCAATATCTAAAGCATATGTTAGAAAGAGAATCAATATTTTAACACATGGTAAAGTCAGACCATAAATCTCTTCACACAGTCAAATGATTGTATTATTCTCCCTTGAAACACTGCTCCTCCCCCTGAGAAACAAGAGGGGGAAAGAAAACTCTTGAATAACCAAGCCCTTGTCCTCACAATGCAGGACTGTTCTTAGCCCGTCACTCTGTGTTGCTTTGTTCTTTTCTGTCTACTAACTCTCTCCTTTTTTTGTGCCTCAAACTCCTGCCTCTTCAAGACCCGTCTTTCCCTAGCCCATCCCTGTTCATCTGTTTCAGAGTATTACTGGGATGTCAGCTTTTTCCTGAGATCAGCTTGTGATGACCAGTTCCAGTGCCTACTTGTTACCGTTTCAAACATCTCTATGCTTCCTCCCAGCCTTGCAACCAACCCCTGATTAATGTGTGTTGAAAAAATAATCTTTCAGAGCTCTCTCTGGCGTTCTCCTTGTTTGTATGGCCTATAAAAAACCTTGGCAGCATGCTGACTTCTTTTCTTTCCTCATGCTCCCTGCGTCTGTGACAAATGCGTGCCATTTTTCTGGTCTTACATTTAGCTTTCAGTCTCTGAATCAGAACACTTTTTTTGTACAGCACCTTGCACACAAGATCAAGATCAAGACTCCTGTGCACTACCACAATAATAATAATAATAATAATAAAAATAATAAATATTAGGGTTGCTCACACTCGCTCTGCTCTAGTTTTCATGGCTCTGGGCAGAAGGAGTTCCACGATGTCTTTTTGGAAGATAATTCTGCACCTGAATGATCTAGTTTTCATGTTTTCTTCAGAAATCCTCAACTGAAATTTTCCTTTACAGGTGTACTCCCTGTAACGCCTGACTTTCTGACTGAGCCAGCATTGTTGTTGGGGTTGTTCTTTTCGCTTCCCCTAACTGAACTGTAAGATTACTTATTTCATACTATTTTCTGATTTGTTTTAATTTTCATACATCTCTTTCCTGCAAGAAAGAGCAATTTATATAATGATTTCACTGTGGAATTGACTTCAGGCTTTACTGCTATTTGTCACCATTCAGGAAATCCATCCCTGGCTCCAGGAGAACACTCAATCCCTGCTGACAGACTGGAAGAGGGAGAGAAAACAGATAGCAGAGCTGCAGCTATTAAGACCAACAAGCAAATATTTTATTCCAACTCAATTTTCCCTTCCCAAATTACTTTTAAAGATTTTTTTTCTCTTGGTGAGAATGTGAATGAGGGTTGTTTGTTTGTTTGTTTTCCTGAGGACTCTCCTATTCAGCTGATCTTCATCTTCTTCCACATTTCAGACAGCAGAGCTTGCAGCAGTGACAAGATGTAATCCCAAGTAAAACTGCTTCTGCCTGTGGCCTTGGGTAATCTGCTGGCAACGATACTTGCCTGGGCATGGGGCACCTGGCTTTTTTACACAGCTCAGCACGGACGTGCTGCCACTCCCAGTCACTTTTAGGACACAGTTGAGTTGTTTACAGTAATCTTAAAAAAAGCTTGTAATAAAATTGTTCTACCTTCCTGGGGCCACCACTCCCAGAGACCTTTCCCCTTTCTTGACTACTGCGGGAGACTCCTTCCCTTGGCTTCACACCTTTATCAGCTAAAAGTGATAACAGTACAGAACGGGTTGTCTTTAGGCTCTCTCTTAGAAGTACAAGCTACACTGCTAGCCCATTGTGCCTGTTGAGGACTGGAAGACTGGAGAAGACAATGGCGAAGTGAAAGCCTGCTCCCTCTTTTATGTGGAATGGAAGCAGGATATGACCTTGTATGAAGTTCAGCAGAGAAAATCTTGGGCTACACTTGCATTCCTACATACCGTGCCATACCAGTCAGCCTGGTACTAATCTTCATGGACCTTTGAAGGCATGAAACGACATGCAGTGTAAATGAAATCCAAGCCACACCATACCAGATTATTGGTGCCAGCCAGTTTTAGAAGGCTGATATGAGAGCCAGGTGAAACAGGTACACTGCTAGGAGATGTCTTGTACCACCTGCAGGCATGCAGATCTACAGTGCTCACACAGCGTTGGAGTCCAACAGCAATGTGTGGCATGTAAAAAGCTGGTGAACCCACAGCCACTTAGGCTTGAATGCACCTTCCTGGGAAGGAAGTGGCTTTTCCCTTGGAAAGCTCAACTCCCCAGAGTCTGCATGAGGTCAATGGAAAAAGTGATTTCTTCAGAATATGATTCAGAGTGCCTAAGCACAGGCTTATCTTATTGACTACAGAGGAAGCTTAACCTCTGTAGAGTTAAACTAGCTTTTGTGAACACTCATCCCCTCTTGCCCCTTAGTTGTGCGAGTTACGCTCGTCCTGAACATGGTTAGGCCTTGGTAGGCGTGCTGCCTACGGAAATTCAGGTGCTGCAGACCCAAGCTAAGAGCAGCTTGTCCATCAGAGCACAGAACATCCCGTTGGATCCTGCTTTGTCCTTTCAAGTTACCCTGGGATGTCAGAAATGGATTTGCAAATACCAGAAGAATGAAATGAAGTCAAGAAAGGTTGGTTTCTTTAGGGATGGCCTGACTGGAGCTGGAATAATCAGCATCTGTTTCAGTTTAACTGAGTTTTTCATTCCAGCCTTTCTCCCCTTTCAAAGTACAGACAACTGAAGCCTTTAATTTGCCCCGTTTTTCACTGCAGAGAAAAGTAGGAGTTTCTAACAGCTGATACTATCCTGTCTAGAATATCTACACTAAAAAAAATACAGTTTATTGTCTGTTGTGAATGAAAAAGCTCTTGCTTGTTTCTGTTGTTTGTAGTGTTGACTTTGAAAGATAAATTGTTTGAACTGGTTGACTCTCCGTTTGTATAATTGATCCAGCTTGCTTGATAGCCTGCTGGATTTGCAGTTTTCCTTTGCACTAACTGAAGAACTGCTGGCCCTGGGACAGTTAGGGCACAGCGCATACTTGAAAAAGTTTGTGTGCATACAGGTAAATAAGAGAAAATAATTTCATGCATGGCATTCTGGTTGTGCTGTTTCAGCTTTGATATGTCCTGTTCTTCCACCTGGAAGAGCTCCTGTAAGACCTAGGAAGTCTGTTTAAAAAATTGCTAACAGCCTGACGGACATAGGTGGCTAATGAGTTGAAAGTTGAAGCTGGCAGGACCAAAATTGTTTATTTCATGATAGTTTTACAACCCTAAATCACACTGCTTGGTTTTGAGAACATGGATACCTTAATCAAACTCTGTCCTTTTATCATGCATTTGCTTTGTAGAACCAACTGGAGGAAAAAGCAAAACCAATTTCTTGTCACTCAAGCAGACCTGACTCTGAACACATAAAAGGAACAGACAGTAAAAATAGCAGCATGTTACTGTACTGTACTCCTTCAACAGAGAACCACATTTTGAGGTTCCCCTTCTTTGTATCCTTCTTTGTATTGCAACAGCATCTTGCACCAATCAGGAGCTTTCGCTCTGGTGGGGCAGTCTCTGTTTTCAATGTGACAGATCTTGTTGTCAGCCACTCCGCTGCAGTATTAGCTTCTAGACGTTGTGAAAGGCTCTGAAGGTCTGTGTGCATCCTCCAGGTACAGTTTCTGTGCCTAGCACCCTTCCTCTCTCCCCTTCAGCTCCTGAGTTGGGCCAACTCTTCCAGCCTTCCCAGTTTTTGTATATTCATAATAAAGGCAGTGGAGTCAGGGTGACGTTCAAGGGGAAGATAGAAAAGCAATAAACAAAGGCATACACTATTTTCGTGATCAGTATGATGCTCACAAAATGAAATGGGTTTTGTCGTGCCATCAGCCTTCAAAGCATGCTTCTCTTTCCCAGAACAACTAAACCTGTTGCAAGCTTTGGCTAAGAGACTGAAGCCAAACTTCTGGTAAACCAATGATTCAAGAGAAGGGAAAGGAATAGGACAGGGCAGGAAGGTCTGGGTAGATTGAAGTATAGATGAGAGGAAGATAAAACCTAGGACTGGGAATTTGGAGGTTTGAGATGTGACAAAGAAAGTGAAACTGGAAATTAGAGTTTTATGCTGCAGCTGGCTGGCAAGGAACTGGCAGCTGGAGAAGGACAGAAGACACAGCAGAATTCAGTTTGTCTGAACAAGGAGATGAGAGGGAAGAGACAGGAATGTCAGGGGGATAGGGAGTGAGATGAAGAACCAGACAAGAGACTGAACTAGAACCTGGCATGGGGAACCAAAGTTGGAGGCCCTGTTGGAGGTTAACAAAGGAGAGACAGCCTGGGGAAGGAACAGGCGATCAGTGTCTGAAAGTGGAGGTCAGGCACAGGCAGAGGGGAAGGGAATGGAGTGCCAGGGCAGAGGTGCAGGAGACAGCCCCACACAGGACAGAGCAGAGGGGCACACGGGTGGAAAGGGCACAATGGGATGTGCTTGCTGGAACATCCTGACTTCCAGAGCTGGAAGTGGAACAGAGCTTCCCTGAGGCTGGCCTTCATGTTGGCTCAGCCAGCAAAGAATTTGCCTCTTGTGCTATCTGCCCCAGCCTGCAGTACAGAAACAACTAGAATTGAGTGTCCTTGGACGAGGCGGCAGCAGCTGCCCGCCTGGGGGAGGAGAGCAGGCTTTCTTGTAGCTAGATGACAAAAATTTTACAGTTGGGAGGAGGTAGTGAAAAGGCCACATGACCAAGAGAGAAAGGGTTGATTCATTAGTCTGGCAGCCACTAAATTAAGAAAAGGCGAGTGGGGTTATTATATCAGAGGTATCTGAATTCAGTCAAAGATGATTCTGAAGTTGCTGGATTGATATTGTGGTCAGCTTAAGCAAGCTTAACTAATTAATTGCTTTATTTTAGTTCATTGTGTAAGAGCTAGCTCCTAATAAATCACACTGCTTTGTAGAAACATGCTTGAAAACAACTGTGTAAATACTAAATAGCCTTAGGAATGGTCTTATGAATCCACTGAATAATCCAAATTCCAACACTCATTCCCCTCCGCTGCTGGTCTAGATGGAGGATAATGGCCTGCTGTTGCTATCTGTTTCTCTTTGAGTAAAGGGGGCAGAAGTCTGTGTCGAGCATACGAAGGTACCAGCACGGCTGAGGACCCGCGGAGGTGCTGTGATGCTGCGTGGTCCTGTACCGACAGTTACCCTTTTCAGGAACACAGGAAATGCCACAGGTGTTAAAGGAACATTATGAAGGTTGCAAAGCCAAGTGTTTAAAAGTTAGGCAATGTCCAAATGAAATTGCCAGTGAAACCTTAATTCAGAACCTGTATGCATGTAGGTTATGAAATGCTCATTAATTGTATTTCCCCTCCTGTTCATTTCAGCGGGAACAGCAGCAATTCAAGATCCTCGCACAGTTCTATGGGTTTTCTGGGGCAGTGCAGACTGAAGAACCTCTGACTTACTCCCTGTGGATCTATCTTAAGGAGAGGTACTCAGTCACAATACCACAAGGTTCAAAATATGGGCCTGTCAGTGTAGTCTGATCCTGAGAGACCCTTAACTAATACTTGTGACTCTCATACTCACCTTCTACACTGGGCCAGGTCTGTGTCGATGAAAATTTGGGGACAAACAGTGCTGATGGAGGCTGGAAGTAGGTTGGAGCTGAGCTCTCCAGCATCCAGTAGGAGGGTATAAAATTAACTACTCCATTTGTGCAGTTTAAAACCAAATCTTGCGTGTATGAATTCTGCCTTTGCAAAAATGTCTGTTAGTTCTGATTGTTGGCACAGGTATTACCGTAGTATCGGTCTAATCTCATAAGACATATTTAAGAAATTGCAGCAGAAGGCTGGAGTTATCAGTGTAAATTTCTTGGCTGATTCCCTGTCTAGTGGCAATTGTCCTGCTCTGCTTTATATCAGCTTTTCAGTTTTATGTTTTGTCATGAAAAGAGCAAACCATTTTTTCTGAGTATAAAGTAACATTTTTTTAGATTTCAAATTGTATTTTTGAAAGTGAAGCGAGTAGAAACAGAAATAAAATCTCTAACAGAACCAAAGTACACGTGGTGTCTCTCCTTTGTACATACTTCTTCAATGCTAAAGCAACTGTGCAGTGGCACTTTGCACAGAAAGAGCCTGAGAAATGTAAAGGTACACAGTCAACAAAACATTCAAATCTTGCCTATGTGTGGGGAATACATGCTATGGTCTTTAATACAGAAGATGTAGTTATATGTAGACATTTGTGTGTGTTCAAATAAGCTACACAAGAAAAAAATCAGACTCCATGCTTTTCAGGGCAGAAAGTGTATTTCCATGTCTTGTAGGGGATTGGTGCACTGTCCACGCTGAACGTTTTACTGAGTAATAACAACAAATAAACATCCAGTCATTGTAAGGAATATTGTCACTAGGAAATTACACTTGGTTTCTGCCCTGTGACCCATTATGCCGAAAAGCCAATTCTGCTTTTAATGCTGTCCAGCATTTATTAGTAAAAAAGTGTGTATCCACATCGAACTGTCTGGTTTGCCAAAGAATCGCACAAAGGAAACTGGCAGAACCCAGGTAATCGAATGTCAATTGCCTTGTTTCACCGAAACTAGCCTCCATGGTTGCCAAAAGTTGTAAAAAACTGATGGAAATAGCACATACTTAGATCTAACTATCATCTGATGTAGGAAACGGCTTCCAAATTTACTTGTGGTTTTGATTCTGCTGAGGTGGCTGCCATTCCTTTTGAACGTGAGCCAGTGGGACCAGTCCAGACCAGCAAGTACTGTGATCAATTAGTAGACTCTCACTAGCTTTAATGTGTTTTAGAAATTAGAAAGTTGAGCTACTACTGCAGTGCAGAATCCACCTAGGCTTGAAAGGGGAACTGATGGCAATTGCCTGAGATTTTAGCATTTAAACGCGAAACGTTTTCCAGCGAGATACAGAAAGATCTGCTATAACAAGTTGTCCTGGTTTCATTGAGATTTGGTTTCAGTTTGTGGCCAGCCATGGTGATCAAGGCCCTTAGCAGTTAAATCCAGGGCAGCTGACCCAGACTGGCCCACAGGTGTATTCTATATCATTAACATCAAGTTCACTATAAAAGGGAGGGCTTGCTGGGAAGAGGTGGGGCTCTTTTTGATCTTGTTTTCTCCTTCTTTTTCCTTGTTCCTGGAGCAACTTGCAAGTGCTCTGTAGATAAGTATAATTTTGTGTGTTTTGTGTTGTTATTGGTTTCTTTATTTCATTAAATCTGTTTGACTTCAACCCACAAGTCTCCCTACTTTTCCCAATTCCTTTCCTTGTTTGGGGAAGGGACACTGGGTGATAGAAAAACTGTTTATTGTTTAGCCCTGGGTGCGGGCTAAATGAAGGCACAAGTTATCAAAGAACTTGCTTTTAAGTCCCATCTAAAATCAAATGATGACTGATCAGAGATGCTCTGTCACACTCGAGCATATTTGTCTATGCAGAGGTATGGTTGCCACCTTCTGAATGTCTTGCAGCTCCCACATATTCCTTGCAAGGGCAGCTTGGTTCACTTAGCTTGTGAGATCTCCTACAGAAAGAATGGTGAGCACATCAGTGTGAGGTTATAGCAGGCGCCAACTGGGGATGGTCCTGATTCTGTAGAAAAAGCAGACATGGGAACATTGCAGACTCCGGGTCAATCTCTTTTGCAGCATCTCAGTAGCTAAAGGTGACCCGCAGCAGGAGCGGGGTAGCTGTGCAATGCACGTACAGCACTGAGAAGAGCTACTTCATACAAACTCATTGTATTAGAATTTCTGATCCCGTCTGTCCTGAGGGGCAAACTCTCCAGTTAAAGAGTTGGACTGGTGGGAAAACAGTTCCTAATTCTTGTAATACTTGAATGAGCTGCAGTCGGTAACCGACGGAGCTGTGGGCTGTCCCTCTCGCTCAGGGGAATCTTGGCAGAAGTTTCTCCCCCGCTCTCGCAGCGGTGATGCGACGGAAGGTTTCACCGGCCTGTGCGGCCACGGGGGCTCCGGTGCGAGGCCGCGCAGAGCTGTCTGTCTGTTCAGGCTGCCTGACAGCCGCGGCGGTGGGCGCTGAGGGGCGGTGGCGGGGTGGCCCCGTCCGCGGCCAGGCCCCGCGAGGCTACGGGACCCCGAGACAAGCGGCAGAGGCAACGGGGAGCCCTGCCCGAGCGCGCCTTGCTGCCGCTCCCGCCCCGGGAGGCCGGCGCGCAGCCCGCCCAGCCGGTGCAGAGCCCGTCCGCGCCCGCCGCCTCGCCGTCGCCAGGGGCAACCGGGCCACTTCCGCCCGCCGCCAAGATGGCGGCGGCGCCGTAACCTGGAAGCGGTCGGTCGCCCCGCGCCTCGGCGGTCCCGCCCCCGTGGTGCCGCGGGAGGTCTGTGGGCGGGGAGTCCCGTGACGGCTCGGTGCGCAGAGACGGTGGCCGGCAGGGGCGGGCGGGGAGGGGGGGGCCGAGCGCGCCTCGGGAGGATGGCGGAGCCGTACGGTACGGGGCGGACGGGCTCGGGGCCGCGGCGGGCCGGGGGGGCGGCGGCGGCGGGGCTCGCCTTTGCCGGGGGCGTCGGGGCGCGCTGAGGCGGCGGCTGACAGCGGGCGGGGTGGGCCTGGCGGCGGCCGGGGGCGACGGCGGGGGAGGCGGGAGGCCGCGGGCACAAAGGCGGGGAGGGCCTGGGCGGCAGGTAACCGCGCGGGGGGCGCGCCCTGTACCGCCCCAGCGCGGGGGGGAGGCGGCGGGGCAGCCCGGCCGGGCTCCGCGCACCGGCACCCGGCGAGTCGGTGTGTGTGTGTGTGCGTCCGTGCCCCGGCGGGGTGCAGCCCCGCCCGGCAGCCGCGGGGCCCGGGGCAGGTGGGGCGGGCCGGGCCGGGGGCGGCCGTTCGCCGCGCTGGGCTCGGCGGCAGCGCTGCCCCGCTGCTCCGTGCTGCCGGGCGGTGGCATCGACCAGCCACCGCCACAACAACAGCCAAAAAAAAACCAAACCAGAAAGAAAGGAGGAAGCTCCGTTTTACAGTCTCACCTCTCCTCCTCCCCTCCAGCTCCCGGTACCGAGAGCTGGCGAAGAGACATTTAAGAGACTTCGCGTGTGTGTAGTGGCAGTGACGCTCAGGGTAATGATTACCGGCGCTCAGGGTAATGATTACATCTGCTCCGGTGTGTGTGAGTGCTGTCCCCCACCCTCTCGTATAGGCGTGGGGCTCTTTTCCTGTTTCACCCCGTGTATTTATTGTGGCAGTTCTGATGGAGCCGGAGAGGCAGAATCTCGTTGCCAAAGTCCTCGCCTTCCCGGCTAGCCAGGTGATTTTCCCGGTGTTTAAAACAGAGAGGTGTCGCAGAGAAAGCGCTGTGACAGCTGCCCGCGTGTACTTACGGCTGTAGAAGGTGTTTTCACCGAGTTGCACGTATCTTTCTCGAGGAAACGGTTAAAAAGCCGTAGTAACCTTAGGTAAGGTGAACGGCCGTGTGTGTTGACTAAAACTGTGACTGGGCGTGAGCTATACAGAGATTCAGCAGAACTGAAGTTTGGTGAAAGTGTGTTGCTGCTTGACTTTGCCAGCTTATTTAGGAGCAGGTACGGAGATGGAATAAAAAGTCGCAATGTCTCAGAAAACACAAAGTACTGAAATAGCACTAGTAATTTTGAACTCGCATATTTGGGATGGGACTATGGAAGCATACGTTTTATTCAGTTCTGCACATGTGCAGGCGCTTTTGAGGCAGAATATTCATGATCAAAGAGTTGTAATGGTGTGTATTGTCATTGCTGCAGTACTTGGTCTGGATTTTTCTGAACTATCAAAATAGAAATCAAGATGGTTTTAGTAATTACCTTCAGGGTCTTAATTTTCTACTTTGCATGTTCTTAATTTTCTTGTTTGCATGTTCGACTTTCTACTTATTTTTTCTTCGTTTTACTTTCTAAACTGTGGGGTTTTTTAAATCCCTAGTAATTATTGCATGGTTCTATTTATAAAATCAAGGGCTTAAAGTAGGTGGTGGTCAAATTAAGTCACACTGATTTACAGCCATATTTCAGGCATATGTTGTATAGTGATCTTGATATAATCCTAGCCTGGTTTTGGGAAAGATTTACTGTATCTTATGAATTTGTTATGACACTGTTGTGCATGCGTTTTAGTTTTAGTAACACTCTTATCCTCTTAATTCCTGTTGAATGATTTGGATTTGGCTATTTTGGTTTTCTGTGTAATTATTCTTTGCTCTGGATGAGTAAAATGGGAGATTATTTTAGTAATTCGAAGTTGGATTCCTTTTAATTTAGGCTAATGTTTATCAGCCATCAGGATTTCTGTATGTGTGGCAAGGCAAAACACGTACATCAGGCAAAACTAATTTTATATATAATCTTGTAATACAGAAGGATGATTCCAGACAAAGCTCTCCTTGTGTCCACAGCCTTCTTTTGAGGAATACTGAGGAATCCTCAAAGAGGATGCTGTCTTCTGCCACATCCCTCTATTCTGCTCTTTCTAGAATTGTTAAACTATCCCCAGCGTTTTTTTCTTAGGGGTGGTGGCAAGCGTAGGGTCGATAAACAGTGCTGATGGCGAATAGCTGCTGTTCCCGGTCTAGTTTTTCCTTTCCAGCGTGACATATCTGTAAGGCAGGAGGTGCTGGGAGGGGCGTTCCTTTGTTATGTTGACACTTAAATCGCACTGACGGGTGTATTCTCCTCCAGGAATTTCGTGTGATTGAAGGGATTCCTTCAGACGACGAATATTTTCTCCAGCTGTCTTCGTGCACTCTTAGCCTATGCACACAAATTAATTGCTCTGAAGATCGCTGTGCGTGTGTCTTTTAGGAAACCCTGGGATTGATTGTGACTTGGCTGTGGCTTTCTAGAAAAGAATGTTTCTGCTGAAGTGGTGTGTGTGTGGCAGTCCTGGCTTGTCACCGCGCGAGCCGGCTGCTGCTGACCTCTCTACAGCACCCATGAAATAGGTGGATGTATGTGCTTGCGTATGTGCGTGCTGCTCATGCGTGTTAATTGAATTAAGGCTGTAAAAGTATCTTCTGTTTGTTATGAATGAGAAGCATCACATTTTGTGATCCCTTCTTGACAGGGCTGAGAAAGCCCTGCAAAGAGCCGAGCTCTCTTTCGGGAAGGTTTAGTATGATGTTAAGGAAATAAAACTGCATTAAGAGATCTCAGATGTTTCCAAAATACTCTCGAGGAGAGTGCTAAAAAGGAGCTGTTTCTCCCTAGCAGCAGGTTCTCCTTCGTGTCTGAAGAAAGATGAAAACTTGTGTGTGTGGAGGGAGGGGAAGGCAGTGGTTGCCCGCCGCGGCTCCCGGGATGGCTCAGCCCCGATGTCTGCCCTGCCCCTGCCCTCCTCAGCCGGTGGGTTTCGGGTGGCTCCGTGCTTTGCCTGGGTGCAGGGTAGCTCCTGGCCCACAGCCGGTAGCGTGTACCCACGTCCAGCCCTCTGTACTCCCTTGCTCAGCTTGGCGAGCGCCATTTCCCACCCAAAATGCTTCAAGGCTCGTTGCTTTTTATTTTATTTTTTTTTTATGCGGCAACTTTGTTGATGCTCTTTTAATTGAAGCGAGGCTTGCGTTCCTCTCTGTCGTTGTAATACCTTGTATTTATTTGTACTACGTGCAGCTGCATCTCAGAGGAGATATTTCTGTGTCTCTTTTTCTGGTGGGTTTGTGTGTGTGTATGAAAGGGCTGGGGAGGGCACAGTAGTGAAGATTAAACAGCCAGTTGTAACTAGATTGTAGAGATAAAAAGAACCATTGTTTACATTGAAATTGTACCGGCTGACATAGTCTAGTCTGTTTGATACAGTAGTCTTGCTATGTTACAAAATGTACCAGGATAAAAGGTAACAGGTTGTATAATAAGCAGGTAATGTTTGTGGTATTAGCCATTGACCTTAATTTGCTTGTTTTTTGCTGTGTTTCTTGGGCTTGGCTGTGTTGTGAAATATACATAACGTACTGCTAAATCTGGGCATTCTCCGACACCAAATTTGGTTCAATAAAGACATTTTCAGTATAGCAAAATAACAGTCTCTGGATAAAAAGGGAATTTTAATTACTAAGGATTTTTCCATTGTTAACCTCTAGCTAATGGATATGCTTTGTACGGAAATTATGCAGTGTTTATAATTTCTTTTTTAAAAGTAATTTTGTACCATGTAGTTAATTTTAGACTGTTCTAAGGTCGTTGCAGTTTAAGAAGTACTTTTATCTGTATTGCTCTACAAGAGAAATGCGTATGAGAACAGAGCCTATAATTGTAGACATGCTGATTAGCGTGAGAATATGTTAAGGGGTTGTGAATTGCTGTAGATAAATACCAGGGTACATGGTCGAAGAACTTCTTAAAACAATCTGGCATGCCTGTATACTTGGTTCTTTTACTATTGTTTTACTGTTAAGGTGTACATGTAAAGAAAATAGGAAAGACTTGACTGTATTTGTTTGCTTTTTGCTTTCTCTACAAAAGGGTAGTCTGTACTCTCAGAGTGGATGTACATTAGATTCTAATTTGCACACCTGCCTCCCTTTTTGTTACACAAAGTGCTGGAGAGTATTTTTTGCAATAGAAAAGTATGTAGCTGCTGCTTTAATTTTTTTTTTTTTTTTTAAAAGTACAGTGGAAAGTTTGTGACTTGTCTGTTAGCGGTGTCGGGGTTTTGCAGAGAGGAGCAGCCCTGGGGAGGTGAGCTGTGTTCCAGCCCGGTTGTTCATCTTGAGAAACGTGCGACTGCTGCTCACAGTAAATTGGTTGTAGCTTGCTCATACCTTTGCCATGCTAATTCTCTACGGGCTTCTGTGTCCTAAAATGCTTCATATTCTACATATGAGCAAGATATATGGAGTGATCCAGCAGACGGTATTTCCATGGAGCCCTGATGATCCCATAGATGTTGTATCCGGTTCAGTGGACCTGCCTTCCCAGTGGTCAGAGGCTTTTTGTTATGCATGCATCCTAATTGTTCTTTCTGTTGGCATTGTACATAGACTGTAGGGGCTGTGCACCACTGCAAATAGCCTTTCTAATCACAGAATCACAGAATGTTAGGGATTGGAAGGGACCTCGAAAGATCATCTAGTCCAATCCCCCTGCCGGAGCAGGAAATACCTTATGCATTTGCATTATAATGGCTGCATAAATATTGCAGCACAGTCTCGGTTCACTCTCTCGTTGCTTTGACTGCTGGAGTTTAAAATAGGTTCTTTCTGTAGCATAGATCTTGTTTGTGGTTGGTATCGCTTTGGAGAGGGGTTCTGAAGTGCATCTTTAATAAATAGTGAAGCCTGTTTGCGATGAGGTGCAATTCTAACTTACCCATGTTCTAGTCTCCCACTCTGTTCAGCCCACAGGTTGATACAGGCACTTGGAGGAAAAAAAATGAAAGCTTGAGCAGGTTTTCACCAACTATTTCTAAACTCACTATATTTGAGGTTGCAAAACATGTTTGCTTGAGACTTGGTTTTGCATTTATTTCCAGAAATCCTATAGATGTCTGGGAATATTTTATGTATAAGGAATGCGAAATATTGTGCCACCATTGTTTTGATGCTGAAACTTTCGATGACTTGTGACTAACTTTACCAGAAGTACCCTGAATTTCCTTTGAAAGTGTTGATATAGTGATGTGACTGAAAGCAGATGTTCTTTTTGGGAACTGATGGCAGATTGCCATCACCTATCTGTCAAAAGTTTGCTTTACGAAGTTGTTAAACAGAACAGTGATTAGAATCACTTACTTGACTCTTAGTGATTAGTAGATGCATGGAGACTTTTAAAAATCATCATAGAATGCCATCTTTTAAAGGTTTGCATTCATTTCGTGTAGCTACAGCCTTGTTATTAATGTATTGGTCAAAATTCAGGAAGGGTAATATATTAAACTATTATTTATATTTTTTGACTAATCAGTTGTAATCCTAGGGTTCACTCTGTCTTACACAGTTTAGTTTGTGAAAACCGCAGCCAGAAAGGTATGTTTAAATCAAATGTTCATTTTTGTTTTATATATCTGACATTAGTAGCTTGTCACTCTTTCACTTGTTTGCACATACTAAAGCGGTCGTAGTTGTTCAGGTTAACGATATGATGAATGACTGTGTTGTTGGAACTAAAGTTATGGAAACGGCTTTTTGAAACAGTAAGTGATGCTATTGCAAGAAACCATAAATTTACTTAAAACTTCTGTATGATGATTGATGATTCACTTATATGTGAAGTATTCTGCATAGTGCTGGCAACAACATACATATTACTATAATATATTTTTAACACTTATCCTTTCAAAAACTTGTGTCTACTAGAAGTTTACAGTAAGTATTTATAGTGATGGGCATGGAAATACAAGGTTAAATAATGTTAAGTGAAAAAGTAAAAATAATCTTGAAACCCTAACACCTGAGAACCTTAAGCTGTAATATATTTATACTTTACATGTACTTGGGTTTTAATTATCCATTAGATATTACAGATAATGTTGGTTTAGTACCTCAAAGAATATGGCAAAACCACTTTAGGATTTGCTGTTGTATTCAGAGCTGTGCTTTCGATGTTTCCATCCTAATAGGAATTAGTATTAAATCAGAAATTGAAGAGGTGCTTCATGTCAGTTTGAATGGTCAGAACGATCCATTGGTCTGTCATGTTGTGTTGACTGGGAAGAAAAATAAACATATTTATTACTTTTATGAAGAAATATCTGACTGGCAGCCAAAAAGACCAAAGCCTGATATTTATTCATAGCCGAGGTGCAGCAATGATTGCGGAGAGTCGGACTTATCTCTCTTCCTTTTCTTTTTTTTTCATCTGTGTCTCAGTCATCTAAATCTTGGCAAACAGGGGGTTTGCTCTCTGCTCAGTGTGAGGCTGCTGTCCTGTGACTGGCAGCAGTGGTAACCTGTGTAATTGTAGCGCGTGAACTGTCCAGTCTTCTGTATAATAGGATTTCACACTGTTGTATTTTTTTGATGCTGAAAGTTAGTTTATAATCTGCTTTTTAATGTACAGCTTTCATCATATTTATTGATAATAGTCCTGGGAGGAAATGCTCATGTTGTGTCAAAATACTTAAAGCAAAAAAACCTATTTTTTACTGTTTTAACTGTTGCATAGATTTATTTTTTTTAAACAAAAGAAAGCGATTCAGTATGTCACTGTAACTTAAAGCTTGTATAGCACAGCAGTGAAGGTCCTAGTAAATTTGTAGCTAATTGGCTAAAGCTATACATATAGTGCAACTGCAGGTGCTGAGTAAAGTGCTTTGTGCTGTGGAAGGGTTCAGGTTCTTAGCTTCAGTCTTATTTTTCCTTCATGTTATAGCTAATCCAGCAAAATACTGGAGTTTATTTCATCCTCATTAAAGAAAAAAAAACCCCTCCAAACCAAAAAAGCCCCCCCAATCCTATAATCTCTCTCAATGCCTCCCCCTCGACTTGACTCAACAACCCCACCCCAAATCAACCCTCAGCTGTCCAAGGCAAGAAAATAATGGAGTAATCCTTATGCTCTTTAACTAGATGAACTATTGTATTTCTGAGATTGTGATGGTAGAGTTTTTTGCTCTTTTATATTCCCCTTCCCCCTCCTCTTTGAGTCAGCCACTGCAGAAAAGCAGAACTGTGCATTTCTTTTAATTCTAAGGGATAACCGCGCAGAGAGGAGTCGCCTTCAGATTTCCGTAAATGCCAAGTCCTGTTTAGAAGCATTTAGTTACATGGAGTCACTATGTGTAGCAGAGAAAATGACTTCACTAGCAAACTATATGGCTCCTGGAGGCATCAGGTGGCTTAATATGTAAACAAAAGTCCACAGCAGTCAAAAATAGATCTTTATAAAAAGAAATAGTGCAAAAAAAGTGACCTCCTAAACAAGGAAGTGAGGGCTACCAGGGAATCCATCTATGTAGTCCTGCAAAATGCTGATTGTAGCAGAATATGAAGGAGTTATCATGAAAACCCATTTTGGTGTTGCTTCTGACATAGCACTTAGAGTACATGACTTTTTAAAATGTTTCTTGTAGAGAAATGATTGTACAATCAAAGAGTTTAAAGCCAAGAAAAATCCTATAAAATATGCATAAATTGGAGTGATCTGCACAATTTTCTTATTGAAGGGATGGATGGGTTAAATGAAGCCTCTGTTCAAATGTTCTTGTTAACATACTAAATCTGTGACAGTTACTTTTCTGATAGATTTTAAAATCTAATGGCTATCGCACAGTACTTGCAAAACCTAAAATATTTCTTATTAAAGTGAATTTTGTAATACTGGCAGTTACATGAGCTATATTGACTTTAAGATTCTAGATGACTTCTTTTCATGAAAAGGGAAATTTATTTTAGTAAATAACATGAATTAAGATAACTGGGAACTTGTCTTTGTGCAGCAAATTTTGTTCTGGTAAGTCCCTCTAACTGTTTTGGATTCTTGGACAGTGTGCAGCTGATGGCAGATTTCAGGTTATCGTATTTGTTTTTCATGGTGGGCTACATATTTGCTTTTTGGAATATTCAAACAATTGTTTGGCAGCTTTCTTGATAACATATTGTGTGTGGCAGGCCTAGTTAGGAAGGAAACAAAAGTTTAAATATCGTAGCCATGAGTTGTAATGCACATAACAAATAGAACAACCTAGTGTTTTTTTTTCCCATTACTTCATCCATAAATTTATTTTCTGTGTTTTAGGTCATCATTAGGCACGTTTTTAGAGTAGCAATTTTTCTTACCTCTTCCCCATAAGAAGTCTTCAGAGAAATGCTGATAGTTATTTCTTGCATTTAAACTGTATACTGTCTTGTCTTTTAAAACCAGCTCTTTGCACTTCAGCTCTTTTGAGAAGCCCTAAGTCATACCCAAACAGACATCGAGGTTTCAGTTACGTGCTCTCACTGGAGTATCATGTTTTCTTCTTCTTCTAAACCGAGATGCTGTTTATTGAACCAATTAGATGTTGGGTGAGAGCCAGAACTTTCTCCTGAAATCAGAATTAATGAATAAACAATTTACCCTAGAAGGATTTCTGTTCTCAACGGGCAGTGACAGTTAATGTGTGCAAGGACGCGGTTCGTATCCTGCAGCCTCGTGCCTGTGTCTATACTCGGTCTTGCCGAAACCAGTGGGGTAAACTTTTGAGTATGGATCACACGTTCACATCATATATTTGATGGTATGTCTGTCTTGGAATGTTTTTTGAAACCATTCCAGCTCTTCTGTAGCCAGCAGATGGGATGCATACGCCTTCATTAACAAGCAGTTAACTCCTCTGGTACGACGGAATTTTCATCATGCTCCGGGTCTCTGACTTAGCTCTTTCTGCGTTCCAGCTCCCGCTGCTTGTTCTGCTCTCTCTTAAGAAGAAATCGGCACTAGCATTACATGCTCCTGCCCTCCTGTGGTAACGAAAACCTAAATGTTTTTCTCAAAATCAGGTTGTGTAAAAATAAAAGAGAAAGAGACACGAATAAGGAACTAGTTTTTCTCTCTGGAGCAGCTGCTCACATCTCTCAAGATGTAAGTTTGCTTTTGGTGAAGCGTTCTGCTTCAAAAGCCCTGAGAAAATGAAAGTCATTTCTAAACTTGCTGTTACAGTATCAAGAAGACCTTGTAGCCTTTTATAGCTTTGAATTAACCTTCTGACGTTTTTACATGATGTGTACTATCCCTTTTGCATTAGTGTAGAGAAATTAAGGCACAGAAGTTACAGGGAAGATTTTTAACAGTGGCAATGGGATTGCTCTGTCTTCCTTGCTGTGAGTCAAGGGGAGCTGAAACCCAGTTCCAGCACGTGCCTTGGAGAGCCTGCCCGGCCGGGTGACCCACGCCAAGCTTACCATGAGTAAGGAGCAGAGCTGGATCCCAGCCCCTAACTCCTCACTCCTTGCAGGCAAGCGAAAGGTGGAGCAAGGCAAATGGGTGCAAAACCGTTACTGCTGTGGAATTTTTGTCGGTAATGAAAGCCACACAGAGTGGAGTGTTAGATCTTTGAACATGCGGTATGGTAACAAGTAGTCATGTTGCCTGAAAGGCTCCTGAAGTGGCTACAGTCTGTATGTGACCGCTCGTTTCTTTAGTGATCCTCTGTATTAATCCTAAAAGAAGGCTGCTTTCATCTTGGTTTCAAAGCTAATGGTGTGTATAAACTATGGACATACAACTTCAGTCTCTTTAGGCAAATGTTTGTGTTATTCTCAACATGTAAAGTCTTGGAACGAGAAATCTGTGTTTGTCACAGCTTTCCCTCCTGTGACTTCCAGTGTCTACTGAAACTACTTAAATGTGCTTCATGTTAGCAGGAACACTTTCACAGTTTTCACACCGTTGATTCTTTGGGCCAGCTTGTTGGCTGTCTTTCAAAAATATTTAAGATAAATGATCAGTTGTATACCATGGTAATCTGAAAGTATGCTTTAGAGCTGCATCTACTGATTTTTCCCATTGTTTTGGACTATTACAATGTCATTTTCAATTCTTCTTCATCTATGGAGTCCCTTAATTAACAGTGAAAATACACTACACAGAGTTCCAACAAAAAGAAATGCTCCAGAATAAGTTTCTGTAATCTTTGCTCTAAATTTTGTACACTGTGACACAGAAACAAATTAACACAAGGTAAAATGGTGTGTAGAGCATGAAAGCTACCCATTGCAACTGTTAGTCTGTGTTCCCTTATCCCGGGGTATCATGAGTTATACTGCCAAGTAACTGGTATGCTGGAGTGTTTTGACTACTGAGTTATTCTGTTTGTGAATCTATCTAGAGATATAAAGTTTTCAGTCAAAAGCAGAGGGAGGGAGCGTGGAAGGTTTGTATGCAAGTGCTACTTTCTAAACGCTGCTGATTGTCATATAATGCTTTTTCTAAATAGGAATCTAATAATGGTTTGAACTTTTCTCTTGCACTTTTTCAATGATAAAGCCATGACTTGTTTGTCATGTTTGGAGATGATGAGCAAAGGATGATGAGCTGCAGAAAGGGTTCTGCATGGGTTGTGTGTGGCTGTAAAAGCTCATGGACTGAATTTCAGGTTCAGTTTAAGCACAGAGTGTAAAATGACTGCTCAGACCCTCGTCTCCCTACCAAGAGTAAGTTTTCTTTCCTCTCTAAGCAACTTTCTCAAGCAGTGAAGGGTGAGATGGATGACAGCATTGTCTATCTATTTTAATTATGATTTTTATATAAATTCAGTGTTGTATAACTTGGTTTATGAACTAAATGAGAGACTAAGGAACTAGTTAACAAGTTCACGTTTGTGGGGTTGTACTTCGATGGCTCTTCCATATGTACTGCAGGTGTGTGGATATATTCATCCAGTACAAACGCATGCTGCTTTTTAATTACCAGAAGTAAATGGGCAGAACTTGATTAATAGAATAGAATTAATCCTGGAAATGTTACTTTTCACCCAGTTTTTGACCACTTTTCAGGTGGCTGCTCTAATGTAAGGTTTACATTGATGCATTATAAAGATGATAATTCCAGGACCCCAACACGTAGGACTCATTTGGATTCTCATTTTCCTTGCTGCCAAAGCTCTAATTACCAGCGAGCGAGCCCTGTAAGTTGTGTTATCAGTCAGATGGGGGGGACTGGTTGTATGGTCCTTCATCTAATGTGACCATGAGCACTTCACATCTGAGAGTACTGTTTGGTTTTGATTATTATAAATATGCAGCTTTTAGCACTGCCTAGTGCTTTCAGCCTAATGTAAATAAAATATCCCAGCTTGAAAAACAGTGACAAAGTGAAATGAGTTTTCCTGATATGAAGGCTTAAACATGTGATCACAGAGCAGGCTAATTAGCCAGTGCAAGGAATTTGGTTCTTTTAAGTCAAGCTTTTCATTTGCCTGTAAGGTTCACTTTTCAGTATGAGGTGTTCTGATATGCTGACACCATTGTAATTGTACCATTAAAAGTGAGCTCTGTGTGTGTATATATATATATATATATATATATATATATGTAAAAGAAGGAGGGATTGCTTTGTGCCTTTGTGAAGTTCACCAAATTCACCTGTGGATCACTCCCAGTTTTATTTTGGTACTTCTGATGGCATGTAGTGGTTTTTGGTACTTCTGATGGCATGTAGTGGTTCTTGAAGTAATGTGGCTTTTATGCAAGTCTCTTAATATCTGAAACAATATCTAGAAATAAATAACAAATTGAGAGCTCCTGATGATAATATAGATGGGGAAGAAATTTTAACTGTAACAGATGGTATTGTTTTCAGCTCAGTTGTTATTTGCTGTTTTCTCTCTCTTGTATTTTTTATTTATTTTAAATAAACTTCAAGACTTAAGCATGCTCATTGTAACGGTCTTGCGCTCTAGAAATATCCGATTTTTTTTCCCCGTGGTTAGGGAAATTATTTTTTTTGGGCTTCATGTATCCCTTAAGCTAAGCAGTATTCTGTTGATTCACTGTTTCAAAAACTATTTAAAAGGAAAATCCAGGAGATGCTGGGTTGATGTTGGAGTATGGCTGTAGCTTCTGCTTCTTGTTAAAGTGTTTGTGTTAGTTCTCCTAAGAAGACATTTTAGTTGTGAGGTTCTTAATAAAAAAACCACTTAACCAACCGTGATTGTGTTTTCTTGCAGTAGTCTCAAACTTTAATGTTTTTCTTGAGATACCTATGGTGAACAGCTGGTCTTCCTACTGTAGTTTCTTTAATGGAAAGATTCAGGTGTCCTCTGTTGGCTTCATGATTGTTTTTTGAGTGTAAGGACACGTGCAAGTTCTTGAATCTTCTGGTAAAAGATAAAAGAAAAGCACTATGTCACTTAGCTGGAACAGTAAAATTTTACATTCTCATTTTACTTCAGCATTACACTAAATAATGACTTTGTTGAAAGATAATCTAGTTTCACTGCTGATTGAGTTGCTGGGTTTCTCTCTCTCTTTTTTTTTTTTTTTGAGTTGCTCCCTAGTTCTGTGCCTGTGTTTAGGAACTGTTTATTGATATATGAATACAGATCCCAAAAATAGTGATCAAACGCAATTACTATTTGCAATTATTTCTGATCCCAGAGGGCCAACCCAAATAGGTGCAGCCTGTAGGGAACTTCCTTTGCCCTAGGGGTCTGTAACAGTTCCAATTTTACAGTATGCTGGATTTGTAGTAGAATCTAAATTGATTGCTGATAGTTGATAATTGAATTCAAAATTCAGAGAAAGATCAAACTCTAGTTAACTGAGGCTTTTCTTTTTCATAGATGATAGGTTTTCTTTTTCCTTTATCTAATGTAGTGTGGAGAGTGAAACAGCGTTTCCTTCATGCTGCTTCTGGTCTCTCCCAGACATTGAAAATACTGCATTTGTGGTGCCACGTGCAGATATCCAAAGTCTGATTTATGGTCACGTGAACTCTTGTTCTTAAACAAAACCCCAAGCCTTTTAAGCTTTGTTTTAAAACGGATAGTTTTAAACGGTTTCATCTCTGCTGCAGTTATTTTTATGAATATCTTACATTTCTTTGTCTTGCTCTCATTCACACGGAAAAATGTCGTCTACTAAGTGGTGAATGTAGTAAGTTCGGTTGCATTCTAGAGATTTTTGTTTCTATTTAAGTTCAGGCTTTTGTATCTCTACTAGCAGCTTCATATATTGTATATGCAAGCTTGAATATGATGTTGGAGCAGGCAGGGCAGCATAGCTCGGTAGCAGTCCACTGGCCAGAATTGCCTTGCAGGGCAATGATTTACTTCCTTTTTCTGAAGGAGGGGTGGAAGGGCTATTTGGGCAACCAATACTTCAAGCACTGAACTTTTTCTTAGATACCACTTTGTAGCCTCATCCAGCTTGCTGGACATACTAGTACCATGGCCAAAGGATGGAGGGGACAGGCAATTTTCTAGCAGATTCCTGCAGAATTATGGTGTGATTGTAAATATAAGAGAGGAAGTGGATCCACAAAAGCATCCCTTGAAGATACTGCATTCTTCTGGGGAGAGATGAAGAACTCTTGAATTAAAATTATAGTTTATTAATAAATGTTAGAAGTAGGAAAAAGATGGTACTGCATAAGAGCAAGTACGCCTAATACAGCCTGCAGTAATGAGCCTGGCTATGGCAGGGTTCATCTGGCCTGGATTTAGTGGTAATGTTATTTGCTCTGTAAAACAAGCTAGAGGCTGGTTGTGAGAGAAGTGAGCAGTGAAATAGTATCATCTGCACAGATCTGACATGAGGAATTTAGGAGTTAGAGGACAGTGCACAACGTGACAAACAACAGAGGCCGTGATTAAAACCTTTTTCACTCAGTCATGCTTCAGCTGGTAGTCCTCACAACCACAGATCAAATTTAGCCTTAGCAAGCAAGAATAATTTTAAATTAAAATTTCCTTGTTTGCATCATGTCTGAATTTGATCCACGTAGGAAGCTGATTTAATATAAAGTGATTTTATGTGTATCTTTATTTTTAAAAAAAGAAATTTAAAATGCATGTTTATAGCACTTAATTATACTTTACACCTAAGCCAATACTGACAGTTGTCAGACCAGTTATGTTACTGCGTGTCCATGTAAGAATTATGCAATCTTTTGGTTTGGTAGGAATTTGTGTGATACAGACAAGCGATATTCAGCTCTTCAGATTGCAGCTTCTGCTCTGCCTTCTGTTTGAAGAATTATTGTCAGAGAATGGAAGAAGGGGAGGAAGGAGGAATTGTGGGGGAGAGAAGCTGCCCCCATTTGCACAACCTTATGTCCAAGAATCACAGGAGCTGGAGGTTGGTAGGGAGGAGAAGATTTCATCAGGCACATGCTAATCCTTCAGCCCTGCATAGGAATAAAAGAGTTGATGTAATTTGTCTGTTTCTTGCCTTGCAGCAAAGGGAGGGATGGAGAAAGGCTTAGGACAGGATGGAGGAATGCAGCACTGGCATGTTGTGCCTTGCTGTGATGGGGACATATGCTGAGAAGGGGGTGTTGGCCATGCCCCATTGCAGGGGACGGACCAATTTAGGTCCTGCTCCCCACGTCTTATGTAGTTCTGTTGTTCTGTCTGTCTTCTACTGCTCTCTGGTCGTTATTCCTATACGTTGTCATACTTACAGTTCCTTGCAGTCTGTACCCAGTACTTCTGCTCTCACTGTGGGTAGATGCTGGTGGTTGTCATCTGTCTTCTACCTGTATCTGTGCTCGTGCACCCTTTCTGGTCCTTTCTGTTTTCCTTGCAAATATCTTTCTGTGTGTTTTTTTTTTTTTTTTCTTCCTTTCCCACTATTTTGGCAATGGTTGAGTAAAAAAGGAACAAATATGCAGCAAGTATTTGTTAAAATTAGTTAATAAACTTCCTTGTTAAACTAATTTTTACTTACTTATTTTTAGAGGTTCAGGTACCCCTCCAGTGTTTCAGTTTCTTATTTTTCTTTCTGCCCAGGAGCTCTTTTCTCACGCCCTCAGATATTCTCCTTGTATGTTCATAGCATTCGTATATAAATATAGTACCTTGATTTTGAACATATTGTTCTGGAGCATATTGTCATACTGAAATTTGTTCAGTACTTCTAGTCAGTTTGAGTCTGTATACCTTTTCTGAGTGCTTTCTGTATATGTCTAATACTTTTTGGATTACACTTGTTTTGAAGAGGGCTAATTCTCTTTGGATTTGGATTACTTCAACCTGTACTACTTGTGTGAATGTCACTTAGGTGGCTGAAATACTCATCTCCTTCCCTGTGCATCAAGGGGAAAATCCAGGCTCCATTGCTTTGGCAAGCTGTGTGGTGGAGGACGGGTACAGTACAGGAATATGCTGGGAGGAGCTGAGAGCAGTCCTCACCTCTGTGTAAATCAGAGGAGCTGATGTGGGCAATCCGAATGCGGTGAATCACCTGTTCTCAGCTCGCAGCATCTAGTGCAATCCTGTGGTCTGTTTCTTTAACACGTACAGATTTTGCAAGGTACAAGTGTCTGGAGACCAGCAGGTCTGGTGAGGCACTATGTTGTGTCTAGTTGTTTTACAATAACTTTCAAATGTTCACCAACATATCGAATGATTCCTTGCTGAGTTACTTAGACATTTATAAACGGCATCTGTTTTTTATTTAAAAAGAAGGGCAATAAAGTGCAAAAATATCATTCATTATGAATAGGCATACAGTACAATTTTTTTTTTTTTTATTTTGCTAGGGTAGTGGTGTGAACTTTAATGTAGCTTTAAGCTAGCCTCCTTTTTCATCATTTTTTCCAGATTTCCATATCTTATTTCATTTATTAGAAAGGGATGAGGTAAAAGCCTTATTATTGCATGATATTTGTACAGTGTTGTTTAATTAAGTTTGTGTGTCTAATTTTTTTCCATTACTTTTTTCAGATTAACGTTGCTGCTACTTTCTACTTTTACAATACACAAGCCTTTCAAGCATGCTAAAGAGTATATCATCCAGTTGGTTTTTGGCAAGCAGAAATCATGTTTTTCACTATTTCTAGTAAAAATGTCATTGAAGACCTTTTGTTTTTTTAGAAAAATCTGAACAGATTTTGAAGAATCTGCTTGGAAGAGATCACTGGTTTTCTTTTTTTTTTTTTTTTTTCTCTTTTGAAGGAAAACATCTTGTTCTTGTGAAGATACCCAGTTTATCATGCATTTCCCAGAACTGTTAGTATATGTGAAATCTTTTAATCAGGCTCCTAGTTACAAATGGAATAGTATTCAGTGCCATTTGGAGTCTTTTGGGTGTCAGGCTGGAGCTTAAGATGTTGTGTGGTTAAGGCTCCTTGACAGCAGGAATGAGCATGAGGAGTGTTTGTGGCAGGTCTGGACTTTAGGTGGTTCTGCACAGGAAGGTAAACAGAGCTTGCTTTCTCTTCCATATTTATTTCAGTTTTCTCTTCTATCCTGGGAAAGAAATCTCTGGGATCGTCCGTGGAATCATAAGAATGTGGATGAACTTGCAAGAAATTCAAATGTTGTCATCCTTGTTTTTTTTTGTGATGGTAATGCATTAAATGTTGATTGGGGGAAAACCATGTAAAACCTAAATAAAAATACTTTAAGAAGTTATGAAAATTAAGTTTGCAATATAAAGCAGTCAGAATTAGACAGGTGTGAATGAGATGATAGCTTCTAGTGCTTTAGGTGACCATGCTTGTCAGAATGTGTTTAATAAATCTCCAATTACTACATCCTTTGCCTTCTTTAAGACCCCTTCTCCATGCAGTGTGTAGGAGCAGGAGTGGTGTTTGTTGACTGATTACAGTCTCAGTATTTTTATATCTGTGATATTCTCTTACATGGAGTTTCTTACCAGCTGCTTCTTGCCCACCACTCATGCTCACCAGTCTCCCATCCCTGTTCTTGTTCCAGCTCCTGCCCATTTCTCCTTTCCCCGTATTTCTCAGCTTGCCTGTGCTCCAGGAGCTTTTCTCCTCTACGTGGCCGCTGCGACCCCATGGAAGGTGGGGAGGATTGTAGGAGGGTGTCTCAGCTGGGTAGGAAAGGCCTGTTCAGCCACTGTGTGTTTGACTTGCTCTGGGGTAATGCCTTATATCAGAAGAAGTTGGCGTGTAGGAGTTGAGGAGGTGAAACAGACTCAGGGTTTATGAAATACTCAGCTCTGTTGGCAGAGGAATTCCTCGCAGTTTTCTTATTAGAGGTTTCAAAGTGGCAGGAGTGAATACGTGGTGAAATTCACTGTGGCACCAGACATCATCTTAATAGATTTAAAGTCCCTAATCTAAACCAAAAACGCCATAGTTGCTACAAAATCAATGTTCAGATTACCTTCGACATGAACAAAGCAACACGCTTTTACCAGCTTTCAGTGTTATAAACAGCTGAACCAAATAAATTATCTTACTTTTTCCCTCTATTCTCATGCCCCTCAAGGCCTCTCTCCCCAACCTCAAAACAAGCCTGAAAAAACCCAAGGGTTGGCAGGAGGCTGCTGGTAAACATTACCTTTGAGGAGGGAGGTCTAAAAAAGTTCAACATGATTGAAGAAGCCTTTTCCACAGAGCATTGGCTGTACATAGCTGTGTACAGTGCTCCCTGAATCACCTACAGTATGCACCTATTTGCTTAAATAATATTTCACTGCTTTATGTCATTATGTTTAATTCTGTTTGGCTCTTGGGGGAAAACAGTTGAAAGCTTTGAAAAAGGCTTGGGAGCAGTTTTATTCTTCATCACCTTATCAGGGTGTATAATGAGCCTGCATTTCCATGGTGCCGTTAATTTACAGAGTTCCCCAAGGTATTTCTAAGTTTCTTTGGCTTCTCCAGCTGTGGTTGAGCGTCGTTTCAAGCAGCGGTGCAGGATGGTGGTCTGTCTGGTGGAACATGAAAGCTGTTCAACCATGTGCAGCAACGCAGCACAAGAGGGTAAGGACAGGGAGGGAATAATGCAAAATCCGGTTGAAACTGCAGGGAAAATCTGGGTAGGCAGAATGCAGTTAACCTTAGAAATACATGTAGTGGTTAATAATGATAATCTAGCTGGAGTGGACACACATGCTACATGAAGGACAAATACCATTTCTCTTTGGCAGTTTGTAGTTCTTCCATCTGAATAATAATAGTGGGAAGGCAGAAGTGATCCATCACATCATGTTCAGGCAAACATTTGCTGGAAAAAAGAGATGAGAGTATTGTAACTTACATCCGGTTATCTGAAACGTAGCGGTTTCTTTGTAGTCTTGTTCTATCTATACTCTAACCTGGCCTGAATCAGTTTGCTTTCGACAGGTAAAATGCATTTATCTGAAAGGGTCAGATTACAAAACCAACCAAAAAACCTCACTGGAAAAGAATTGGTTAAGCAGTGATGGCAGAAGATGTGTAGATCTTTATTTTTCATTCAGAGTATTCTAAATTTGTTTTGGTTTTCTGTAATTTTTAAATAAATAATGTAAACTTTTGGAAAAATATGCCATCCTGAAGAAAACAACTCCAGCTGATCATTGTGCGGTTTTCAAATAAATTTTCTTTTTATTTAATTTAGTTGTAATGAAGCGGAAATGTACACTTAAATTGGAGCAAATTTGATTCCGATTATGGTGGTGGTCTTTTCTCTGTGAAGAATGCTGATCTGTTCAAGGAGATATTTAACCTGCTCTCAGAAAATAAATACAAAATATGTTAATGAATTCTAAAAGTGAGGAGATTTATAATTGGAAACTTGTGGGTAAATATGTTTTTTTTTTGGACTTTACCAGATATTTGTATATCTTCCAAACTCATGTATGTTAGTTGGAAAGTAAATGTTATTGCATATGTCCTTTTCTATACATTAGTTATATTTCAACTAGGTGTTCAATAAAACAAATATATCCAAGCTTTTCTCATCTTAGCTGAAGATTGAGAACGGCAAATAATCTTAGCTAGAAAAAAAATTGAACAGGGGCCAGATATTGTGCAGTGACGAGCTGCCATATGTAGTTATTGTGGCTTTGTCTGCTAGAACATAGAAGGTAAAGAGCCATCGCTCCTTTTCATGTTCAGAATTGTGTTAAAAGCACGTTTTAAGTTGATTTTCAGATAGGCTTTTTTCCTAGCACAGTAACCCTCTACAAAGGGATCTTGTGACTTACAGAGTCACTAATTATGGTCAGAAAATTCAAGGGACTGAGAGTCATTCAGCACTGAACTTTGCAAAATGGTCATAATTATTACATAAAAGCATGTTGAAGAAGACAAGCAAACTTAACTGCATCAAATTCAGAGACAAAGAAACAAAGAGAAATGCTACAATCAACAATATTTTTGCTTTGTTGCGAGATAATTCTGTGCTGCTGGTAGAAGCTAGGGTAGGATGCTACCCTAGATAGTAATGGAGCAATGTTTTATTTGGCTGAGATGGGATTTAGCATGTGGTTTGTCCCAGTTTCTGTAGGGTCAACAGAACGTAAGTTGCTGATAATATAGATAAGAGATAATTAGTGGAGAATGTATTACTCTATTGATGTTTTGTGTGTTTACTTTCTCTCCTGCCCATCATTCTTGTTTTGTCTTCTGTTGGGTTGGTTTTGTTTTTATATGTTGTTTTTTATTGCTCAGAGGAAACAGTGATTAAAAGAAAAATATTTGATGCTGGTTTAAAGTTTTCATCACCACCTTTGGTGGGACCAGTGCCATTTTCTATCAAATTTGTAACAAAGCCGAGTGTGGCAGGCTGCTTCCTTTGTTTATATGAATTGTTGAGGGATCTGACTGGTAGTGCCTGGGTGCTGCGTGGTGGTAATAGTGGAGTTTTTTTATAGTGGAAAGTAAGTTTTTGCTACAGCAGGGTGATCTTTGTTCAAAGGAAGGTACTGGGTAGATCGGGAGCACTTGCTCTTGTGGAAGGTTGTATGCCACTATAGATGCAGAATTTGTAGTCACAAAAATGAAGTGACTGGATTTTCCTAGACTAATATGTATATTTAGTATAACCTTTTTTTAGGCATATCTAGTTATTAGGACCTGTACTAAGACCGGGAAATTTGTTTCACCTAGCAAGTTACGGTTTTCAAATTTCATGTATTATGCAGGATCACACAGCCTGCTAATACAACAAGTTACCGTGGAAACAGAGACATATAGCCCAAAAGGTACATACTGGGGGACCACACATGCAGAAAGTACCTTCTTACATATTAAAATAAGCTGCTGCACGGAGTTAGCAGAATTCTTTGTACATGCTCTTAGAGTCTATTTCTACAAAAACATGAAATAGTATTTTATAACTTGGCCAAAACCCATTTTTTTTTCCTGTAAAGGAGAAAAAGAGAAAATGCTTCATAAAAATAAAGTTGGAGTGCATAAAATGAATCACAGTATGTATATTTTCATACTTGCTAGATGAGTTCAAAGGCAGGGCACAAAAGATTATTTCTGCCTCCTAGGATCTTAAGGCGTAGGTGACTTTCTGTCTGCTAGTGCAGAGCCTTTTTGTCATGATAGATCTGGACTTTGGTATGTGATCTGGCATTTAGTGTGATGAAGTACTTCCAGAGAGCAGCAAATCTGGTGACCAGTGAATGAAAAGATGGATTCGAAAGCGACAGTAACGTCCACGTGTCTGTGTGTTTGCTGTGGAAGGGCACAGTTGTGTTGGAAGCCGGGATGAGATGTCCTGGGAGATATGCCTGGTTCTGCAAGCACAAAGTGATCAACCTTGAAACACCTCTTGAAACTGATTCGCTTATTTATAGTACCTTCAGCTTTAATTGCACCTAGGTTTGTAATTAGGTGCCTACGGTTACAGATGCATCTGCAGATGTATGAAACCACAACTAAAGTGTAAGCAAGCCTTCAAAGACGGTCTAGTTGTCCTCTTGGTCTGATGTTTGTCAGTCATTCCCTGACTTCCACAGGTTTTGCTCGAATGTGAGATCGGGTTATGCTCAGCTGTTTTGCAGCTGTGGAAGTGGCAAGCAGGCAGGGAACAATCTTGGCTGCAGTCCTTTGGCAGATGAAGCTATCTTAAAGGGCTTAGTGGGCTGTCAGGGTCCAGGCCTCCTCACCGACCCAGCTCCACAGGCTTGGGCTGTGCGTGCAGGGAGGCAACAAGCTGCTCCCTCAGTGTGAGAGGGGATTAGAGGGGAAAGTGGGGTCACATCTGAAATCAGGCTAGATTGGTACTCTGTAAACTCCCATCCGCTGGCCGTTCATTTACAGGAAGGATCGAGATGAATTTAATGGTCAGCCTCCTCTGTTGAACAAGCCAGCCATCGCAGCTGGCACTGAGAACCATTACAGTATTACGCTGCTGCCATCGACTGTCCTGTACTCTGAAATAAAGGCGTTTTCTTTCCAAAGAAGAGAAAGTGTCTAGCTGGCGTTATTTCAGGGGCAGTACTTTTGTCAAGACATATTAGGTGATGTTTTTGATCTATGGCGGTGCGATGGCTGGTTGTTCCCGTGCTGTCTCCATACCTCTGAATGAGGTTCTGTGTTTAGAGGAGCAGCGCAACTGCCTGCTGACTGATTCAGCAGTTTGCTCCCAGCTGGTGTGCGGTGGCTGCAGCGGCAGAAGCTCAAATGCACTTACGCAGATGAAAACTCTGTAGGTCAGACGTTTGAAGCTAGTAAATTGTAGGAGAGAATGTGCTTTGTTTGCAAGTGACTCGTTGGCTTAAGCTATTTGGGTTTTGAAATGAAAGTAGTGGCCGTCTTTTTTTTGCATATGTGGTATTGAGAATGGAAAGTTGTTGTAGCTGCATGGGCTAAACTTTAAATTTCATCCATTTCTTATTGAGGTGTTTGTGGTGTAGTGGAATATGAAATGTTTTTGATATATCCCATGCTACTCTAAGTAGAAGTAAATACTTCTAAGGAGGTAGATGTTTTCCATTTGTTGTTTGTTTGTGAACAGGTGTTGCTGCAATTACTAGATAGCATTTGAACTCTGCCTTGTTGTTAACAGCTACTTAGGTCTGACTAATCAGAATTTCCTAGATCAGAATTGTGATCTCAAAACACTTTCTTTTTTGTTATGTAGTGGAATCATTGTCTGCTTACTCCGGAGTGTCAAGTATGAGCTGATTCCTTATGTCTTCAATGTGTTTAATATTTGGAATGATCCTCATCTGTTATTTGTGTTGAAAAGCACTAGGCATGGTGTGTGCCCTTTGGGTTGTTTAGTACAAACATAGAATGAAGAGAAAAATAATTCCTATTTCATGATATAAAATTATATACATAGTGAAGAATTTTCCTTTCAAATGCAGGCCTGTAGGTTTCTTGCTATGTTAGAGAAGAGGTGAAATTCTGTTTTGAGTGTAATGCGTTAGGCTTTAGTGAAAATCGTGCCTTAGGTATCACATGCTCAGAGTATTAGAAATGTTTATGATTTAAAGTTCCTTTTTTGGCTACTGAAACACAGAACATGAACCAGTAAATGTTTAAGTGGCGCTGTAAAGTGACCATTTTGTAAGATGATGTGCCACAATAATGTTCCTTTGGCAGAAAAGACTGCGGCTGGTTAGCCTCATCACTCAAGGGGGAAATTTTTCAGCAGTGGGAGAATATTTTATTTCCATTAACAATTTCTTCTTCAAACCATCTCTGTGAACATACAGGAAACTTTCATATACTTGCAAGTCACAAGACATGTAACACATCCTCTGATAACTGAGGGACTGCAGAGAGTAACTCATGCAGGGATGGCCTCTTCTGGAGGGGTCCCACCACCCTGGGGCAGGAGCAGCAAGACTTGCAGTGGGACCTTGGTGCTATCAGCGAGGTGAGCTTTGGCCATTCCTGCTGGCTGGCCTCCTCCGGCACATCGTGTTTGGTCACCCCGGCACCAGTGCAGCTCTGGTGCCAGTCGCCTGATGTGGCATTTCATTAGAGAGCTGAATGCAAACTGCTCCAAAGTTTGTTCATATAAAATCAAAATTAAAAGATGTAATTGGGGGGAAGTCTTTATTAAGCTGCAAAGTAATATTGGCAGTGGATTTTTTTCTGGAGGGGTAGTAAAATTGCTCTTCAGTAGTGGGTGGGAGACAGTTGAGTGTTTTACAGCCTTCTTTGAATAGCAGTTGGGTGAAATCCTTTATCTCAAGCCTCATATTGTATTACATAATGACCAGGAAGCATCAGTATTTACCAAATTGCAGGTGATTAGTTTAGTATTATTCCTAGAATCGCAGACATGATTGTTCCTATGTTACCACATTTTTTATAAAAACATTTATTGCATAAATGTTTTGGGTTCTATTGTTCAGAGTAACTGAAATATCTTTTCAATTACTTGTATGTATTTAAAAAAAAAATCAGTAAAATATACACGATTGATGTGTTATTCTTTTTCAGGCAGCTAAGGACGATGATACAGTTTAGGCTGAAGTTGTTTGTGTTTCTGAAGTTTCGTCAGTTACAGTTGACAGAAAAAAATACATCTGGTTATGTTCACCAGACATCACGAGGAGTGAATCAAAACTCCGATGCTGGTTATTTATAGCTATTTACAAATATTTTACTTTATAAAAAAAATCATATTTGGAACAGGGAAGAGATTATTTTCCTTAACTTCTCTAAAAGTTTTATTTTTCTTCATATGCTGTGCCAAGCGAGAGCCTTACTCAGTTTTCCAAGTTCTCCAGCACATAATAGTTAAATATTTTTATGTCAATTAATATTGACAGGAAGTCAGTTTGAACAGCATTGGAAAATGGAAGTAGTTGGCAGAACTGGCTAATTTCACTGAATTTCCTTTTGCTAAAAATAGCTCGAAAAGAAGCTCTCCTTTTGAGATACAATGAATGCTTGTTTGACTGTAGTTTAGAATTGATGGTGACTCTTGTCCTTTAACCAAAAGGGCTTGAAAAATATGAATAACCTTTTGATACATACTCATCTTTCTCTGTAGTATATGTAATTATGCTCCTGTCCTCCAAAAGTTTATATACATGCTTAACTTGATGTATGTGAGTAACCCCATCAGCTTGAATGATCTGCAATAGAAAGAAGAGTTCTGTAGAGCTGCTTATGCGAAGCTAAACATTTCATTTGTGTATGTGTTGGTAGGATTAAGGAGTTCTGAGCGTAGCTGCCCTGTTGAGTTTTGTCTCAAAACTTGGTCATTAATGTATGGAATGGCAAGATTTTAGTCCTGCTAACTGAAAGCATACAGTGTCAAATATGTATTCTTATTTATATTGCATGCAAATATGTTAAAAATAATTTTAGATAGGTTGCAATGGCAAGTATTAAAGTTTTAAAATACTAGAAATAGGATGAATTTCATATAGTTGTTTAGGTCCTGTGCTGCCTCTGCGTTATGATACAAGGTCATCATAGTGTACTTACAAGAAAGCCTAGAAAGTCATTCTGGGGAGCCTTCTGCTGTTGGGAGCCCCAGCCCTGGTGAGGGGGCAGAGGAAGGGGGAGATGCTGGTGTCTTAGGGGTGTCTCAGACTCTGGAGGGGTGAGGCTGTTCCAGTCGGGGCATTTTCTTCAATGCACTTACCCCAGCATTGGCTTTCATTGTGTATTATCTGGAGAAGGTGTCATCATAAGCTTTTTCTTGTTAGAAGTGCTGGTTGTAGTTATTCTGGTATTGGAGAATTACTGTATTTGGAAAGAAAGAGGCTAAACCTTCTCAAACTACTTCAAATACATTCTGCAGTCTCAGGCAGTAATTAAAACCCTCAGTAAAGAGAGAAAAATGACATAGGTGCAGTACATTTAACTTTTAGCCTTTTGTCACTCTGGACAGGGAGTATATTTTGCAGGCCTGCTGCACTGTGAACTTGGCTCCAGTTTTCGTCTGTTAGAAAAACACGGCTGCCTGTGGCTTGCCTGCACATTGACTGCCTCTGAACATCTTTAACCGTGAGGAGAGGTTTACCATCTAAGGAACCTGAAGGTGCACAAGTCCATAGGACCTGATGAGGTGCATCTGTGGGTTCCGAGGGAACTGGCGGATGAAGTTGCTAAGCCACTATCCATAATTTTTGAGAAGTTGTGGCAGTCTGGTGAAGTCCCCACTGACTGGAAAAGGGGAAACATAACCCCCATTTTTAAAAAGGGAAAAAGGGAAGACCCAGGGAACCATAGGCCAGTCACCCTCACCTCTGTGCCTGGCATGGCGCAGATCCTCCTGGAAACTATGCTAAGGCACATGGAAATCAAGGAGGTGATTGGTGACAGCCAATGTGGCTTCACTAAGGGCAAATCGTGCCTAACAAATTTGATGGCCTTCTATGTGACAGGGTTACAGTGTTGGTGGATAAGGGAAGAGCAACTGATGTCGTCTACCTGGGCTTGTGCAAAGCATTTGACGCTGTCCTGCATGACATCCAATAAGGAACAGGCTGGATGGTCGTACTCAAAAGAGTTGTGGTCAACAGCTTAATGTCCAAGTGGAGACCAGTGATGAGTGGTGCTCCTCAGGGGTCGATATTGGGACCGGTCCTGTTTAACATCTTTGTCGGCAGCATGGACAGTGGGATTGAGTGTGCCCTCAGCAAGTTTGCTGACGACACCAAGCTGTGTAGTGTGGTTGACATGCTGGCGGGAAGGGATGCCATCCAGAGGGACCTTGACAGGCTTGAGAGCTGGGCCTGTGTGAACTGCATGAAGTTCAACAAGGCCAAGTGCAAGGTCCTGCATGTGGATCGGGGCAATCCCAAGCACAAATACAGGCTGGGTGGAAAATAGATTGAGAGCAGCCCTGAGGAGGACTTGAGGGTCATGGTTGACGAGAAGCTCAACATGAGCCAGCAGTGAGTGCTTGCAGCCCAGAAAACCAACCGTATCCTGGACTGCATCAAAAGCAGCGTGGCCAGGAGGTCGAGGGAGGTGCTTCTGCCCCTCTACTCTGCTCTTGTGAGACCCCACCTGGAGTACTGCTTCCAGCTCTGGGGCCCCCAACATAAGAAGGACATGGAGCTGTTGGAGCGAGTCCAGAGGAGGGCCACAAAGATGATCGGAGGGCTGGAGCACCTCTCCTGTGAAGACAGACTGAGAGTTGTGATTGTTCAGTGGAGAAAAGGAGGGTCTGGGGAGACCTTATAGCAGCCTTCTAGTACCTTAAGGGGGCCTACAGGAAAGCTGGAGAGGGACTTTTCACGAGGACGTGTAGTGACAGGACAAGGGGGAACGGTTTTAAACTGAAAGAGGGTAGATTTAGATTAGATATTAGGAAGAAATTCTTTACTGTGAGGGTGGTGAGACACTGGCCCAGGTTGTCCAGAGAAGCTGTGGCTGCCCCTCCCTGGCAGTGTTCAAGGCCAGTTTGGATGGGGCTTTGAGCAACCTGGTCTAGTGGAAAGGTGTCCCTGCGTGTGGCAGGGGGGTTGGAACTAGATGATCTTTAAGGTCCCTTCCAACTGAAACCATTCTATGATTCTCTGAAATCTCTAGTCATGACCCTTTGTATTGCTCTGGATTTTCTTTATATGTTTCAGATGATGTTTTCAATGATTTTTCAATTTTTATCCTTTTGTATGGACAAAAGATTTTGTTCCTTACCAGAAAATGAAATGTTAGACTGGTGCGTTGAAACAGGGAGCCCTCCCCCTTTTTTTAGGTACAATTAAAGTAATTGCTAACGAAGACAGTGAAATGCATGCAGATTATTTGAAGCATTTGCACTACTGAGCTGCTTTCAGCAGTGCTAATCTCCAGCCGTCTTTCCTTTCTGAGGCTCCTTCAAAACCTCCTTCAGCTGCAGTGCATGTAAGAAATGAACCAAATCTCTTGGTGGGTCCTAAATTTGATTAAATTGAAAGCTCATGAGAGCAGCAGCCCTGTGAGTATTTGCACTGTAGGAGCTGGATGGGGGGCAGTAGCTGTCGGGCACTGCTACATGGCTGAGTTTTCTCTGTATTATCAGAATTTAGAAACTGACTGTTAGTTCTCAATTCTTTGTGTTATCTTTCGTACTGAAAACAAGTTGTCAGGCGTTTCAGGCTCCCACCCTTCAGTCAGCTGGATTTTTGCATTTGGAGTCATTACCTTTGCTATTGATGGAGTTTTACAAGCATGTAGATTATACAGTGCTGAGAACAAGTTTTAAAATATAATGTAGTGAGGTTGGTAATCTTGAGATTAGGTCGGGTTTGTGGATGGTGCAAAAGCTGGGTGGAAAGCTTAAGGATGCAATAAGGAACCAGCTTGTGCTGCTTTAGAGCACTCTGTGTTGGAGAAAATTTCCAAGTTAAAAGCTGTTGCTGCTTGCTGCTGCTAGCAAATGGCCATGGTCGTTTACAATGGAGTTGTCCAGGACACCATAACTGGAGGCAGCAGGGTTTTTTGGTGTTATGGGGTTTGAGCACACACTTTCTGATACTGCAGCAGTAATGAATCGGGGTGAAGGACTGGAAGCCACCTCCTGGGGGAGGTTCTCTTTTGAGCTTTGTTACTAAACGGCTTTGTTTGCAGCTGAGGTAAAGTGGCTTGCCCTTCTTACTGTCCTTAAATAGATTTTCTTTATGTTTTTTTTTTTCTATGTGGATGAATATATTGAGCAAAGTGTGTGTGTTTTCCAAATTATGTGTTTTCCAAGCACATGTTTGTACTTGAAGGCAAGCACACATAGTGTAACTGTGCAATTAAAAATAGTTACTTGAGCTTTGCTAAAAAATATTTGTATTTCTGGTACTTGCTGATGGCTTAAGTATGCAAAATATTATTTAATTGATTTTGATTATGAGCTTTATGAACTTATTCAGAAGATGGAATGCCAGGACAGCAACACAGCTCCTGTGGAGGCTTTAAGGGTATTTTAACATAGCTGGGGTGGCTGCGGAAACAATGTACTCTTCTGAGATACAAACTTCCTTCATCAGTGAATGCTGCGTAACAAAGGAAAGTTGGTTCTAGGCTAAAAGGTGGACTTAGATGGGGACATGGAATTGTTGTTGCTATTGATTGACCATTTATTTTCTTCCACAAACATACATTCAAAAACCTCTCCAGAGTATTCAGAATCCTGATGTTCTCGGGTGTGTCGTGTTTTGAATTAAACATGAAGCAAAGCTCCTTTCTATGGTGCATGATGATTTTGTAAAAATGTAAATGGGGCTCTATGGGTTTCAGGCATCTGTTCACTTATTAGGCTGCATTATAGTCATTGAGCGCGGAAAATTCAAGATACTGTTTAAAGATATTTTACATCCTCTCTTGAGAACTTCCTTCATAATTTTGTTTGTCTTGAAGCATAATATATCTTCTGAGCTTTCAGTTGACTTTTTGATAGGTTTATTTTAAAAATCCTCATGTTTGCATCTTCAAAGCACATGGAGCTGGTGACAACGTTCTGCTCCCCGTTAAAAGGAGAGACCTGTGGTTCAGAGTCGGTCGGAAGGGAGATCTTGAGGCAAAGTGTTTGTGTTACAGTAGCATATTAGATTTCACTGTAGATCAAATTGAGGCTCTTTTGTGCTGAAAGAATAAGCCTGTACAGGTTTGTCTGAAGAGGCAGGCACTTAAAATTATAGCAGATCTTTATTGACTGATTAGGCGTGGAGGAGAGAGAGAATATTCATATTGATGACCAGGGTGTTATGCTAAGAACTAGCTAAGAGATAAGATGGTGACTCAAATGTAGTCCTGAAGGTGGTATTATGTTTAAGAATTGTAATTTTTCTTTCCTCATGTATACTAATTAGTATAGCTCTTCTATCACAGTGGGTCTTCTGAGCAATATGTGTAGTATTTTTGTTTTAGCACTGGGTTTTTCATTGACATTTGAAGAGAAGGACAAATCATTAACTTGAGTTAGTGAGCACAGGCTTGATGTAGAAACATTCAACATTTAACTGGAAGTTAAGTTTTATATTTACACTAACTTTGGCTTCTCTTCTCTCTGTGTTACAGAAATACTAATACGGAGCATTTGACCTTCTAATCTCTACAGCTGAATCTCCTGATACCAGGATTAGGAGAGAGTGCCTTCAGAACCAATATGTAGCAAATGGGTATCACACCTCCGAAGCTCCTCCCTTAGTTCAACGCTTGCATGTTTTAAGGATCCTTTTCGCCTCAGCAGTGAATTGTTCTTGTGAACTTCAGAAACAGATTTCATGTGGTGCTTGCTAAACGTTGAGTCACCATGAGTAGTAATCTAGGAAAAGAAAAGGACTGTAAAGAGAAGGATCCAAAAGTCCCATCGTCAAAAGAAAGGGAGAAGGAGGCCAAAGCCTCTGGAGGATTTGGGAAAGAGAGCAAAGAAAAGGAGCCTAAGACCAAAGGGAAAGATGCCAAAGACGGAAAGAAGGACTCCAGTAGCACGCAGCCTGGGGTAGCTTTTTCAGTTGACAATACGATAAAAAGACCTAATCCAGCCACAGGTACCCGCAAAAAATCCAGCAATGCTGAAGTGATCAAAGAGCTAAATAAATGCCGGGAAGAGAATTCAATGCGCTTGGACTTGTCCAAGAGGTCTATACACATGCTTCCATCAGCTATCAAAGAGCTAACGCAGTTAACAGAACTTTATTTATACAGTAACAAACTGCAGTCCCTACCAGCAGAGGTGGGCTGTCTTGTGAACCTGATGACACTGGCCCTGAGTGAAAACTCACTTACCAGTTTGCCTGACTCTCTTGATAACTTGAAGAAACTGCGTATGCTTGACCTGCGGCATAACAAACTTAGAGAAATCCCTTCGGTGGTGTATAGGCTAAGCTCTCTTGCCACTCTTTACCTACGCTTTAATCGTATAACTACTGTGGAAAAGGATATCAAAAACTTGTCAAAGCTCACCATGCTTAGCATACGAGAGAACAAAATCAAGCAACTACCTGCTGAAATTGGTAAGCAATGACACTGACTGAAAGTTTAGTTCTATGCTTAAGTTGATTTTGAAGTATGCATAAACTGCCACTTCTCCAGGTGCCCCCCTTCGTTTAAAACTTCATACAATTATGCTCTTGATCATACTGTTGCAATGTTAGCTTGAGAGTAATCAATACCTTGGATCTATTATTTTTAAAACAACAAAAGCCCTTTTTCTTCATCTATCATCTTAAAATCAGATGTATCTTGTTTTCATCTTTGCCTTGTGCTTTCACATATTGTGTCTTCAGAGCACAGATGGTTTTTTAAAAAAAAAGATACAGGGACATATTTAATTTTAAGATTTCTTTATAAATCATTTATGAACTGTTGCAAGTTATAAACACATTATGGGCATGTTACAGAGGGGTGTGACCATGGTAATACAAGGTAGAATAGGTAGCTACATGCTATTACCATGAGCAAACTGTTGGATGACGTAACAGTTAATAATGTAGGTTAATGGTTCGTGAAAGCCTCTCCCTTTCATAGGTCATGACTATATTAATACATGGACTCTTAATATAAAAAGTGCCCAAATATTGCATGCATGGTTGATGATTCTTATGACTTTTTAATGAATAATATTTGTTTTTCCAAACATTGTTACTAAAGTTTGAAAGGCGGTGAAATAGTATGAAAGTGGCTTATTGATTTAAATAGTTTATTAGAAGAAATGTGCTGGAATAGCTGTATGTCAAGAACTCCTAAGTTGTTCCTAATAGGTTTGGATTCCTGGAAAATATCTCTTTGTCAAACTGTTCTCAAGCAATGTTTGAACAACATATGTGCCTCATAAAAGGGAGATTCTATCATCAGTGTTTTTTTTAATATGTATCACCAGTTTTTAAAATGTAAACATAGCTTACTCCCTTTAGAGGGAGGGGGAACATAAACTTCATGCAGTTAAGAAACTGCTTTGACTTTCAAGTGTGGAAAAAAACTTGTAAAAGCCCTTGTAAAACTGCGAGTAATAATTCCTGTGCCCTGTTTTTAAAAGCTGATGTGGGACTTTTTACTGGTAACCAAGCCAGTGCGGGAGTATGTTAAGTGTTACTGAAGTTGACCCCTATGCTCACTAATTTTGCAAAGCTGGGGAAATGCTCTTGTTTGGATCCCTAGCAGATCTTTTTCAAACCAGCAGTGTTTGCCTCTTTCTCCCGCACCTTGATATGTAAGATACGTAAGATAACATGTTCTTGATGGCAGGAACTCCTAGCCACGTCTGAAACTGCTAATCGTGTTACCAGCAATGTCCGGTACAGACAGCTTCTGTACGTGATAACAGGAGGGAAGAAACGTGGTGAGGCTGTCAGTTGTTGGTCTCAGTCTTTGGCTCCTTGTAGCTGCTATTGGAATGGATTCTACTGTAAGCCACAGAAACGCTTTTTTGCTAGGCAAAAATTAAATGGTTAATGTGGTGTGTTTTCTGATCGATGTGATTTTTGGGTTGGCACTAGCATCTCGGCAATCCTGGGGATTTCCCCTGGGAGAACTAAGGAATTATAATTTTGACACTTCAGTTTGAAGTCCAACAGCCTCTTTAAATCGTTGACTAATCAGAGAGTCATATTGGAAACCACGGAAACCGCGTGTTTCTACATACGTTGAAGAAATCGTGACATGTAGCTGGCTGAGCTGTATTACACAATTGTCAGTACTTTACCTGGGTCTGTTTGTGGCTCAGTCATTAAATGTAGTCTAGCAAAGAGTCAGCTTCTGAGGTTCAGCTGGGGATAGCGCTGCATAAATTTAAATTAATGCTAGTGTGTGAAGAAAAAACGTTTGTGAGATGTTGCATTCCAGTGTCTGGTGTTGCCCTTTAGAAACTTTTTGTAGGTGTGTTTGATACTGCAGACCTTATTGTTGCTGCTGGCACCAATTTGTTTCTTAACTGTTTTGTTTGTTGAATTCTTATGGTTAAGTTTACATTAAAGTATATAGTTTCTATATGTTCACAGTAGTCTTGAAAGAGAACATGTGTGACAGTTTTGTGGAGAAATTCAGTAGATATATGTATTGTGAAGGAATATGTTACTTTTTTCTTTTTTTTTTTTTTTTTTAATTCTTGTCTTGATATGCAAACAAGCAGTGTTCTCAGCTCTTTATCAAACCCTAACTTGAGAACATTAACTACTTTACTTCTCTCTTTGTATCCAGGAGTTAGTCGTGCCTTTATTTGTACTGTGGTAATGCCCATGTTCCTTGTTATGGGTCAGCACCTCATTGTGGGAGGCATTTCAGAAGCACAAATGCGAGACTGTCACCCTTATGAAGAATTTCGAAGGGCAGTTGCTATGTTCGACAGCATCCTTTTTTATTCAAAGTAAATCTCTCTGACTAGGTTGCCTGCAATTGAATCAGATGAAAAATAAATTAATTTAAATGATTTCTGAGTTTAAGTAACAAATAATTTTAACTGCCAAGACATACAGAACAGCCATTTGAAACCCTTTTTCCTCAAATAGTAAAACCAGACAAGATAGTTTCACTTTTGTGATTGATTTCTACTCACTCACTTTTGCGTATCTTTGTTCTAGTACAAAGTTGAAATATTTGAGTTGGAAACATAGCTGAAAAATGAAACTGCTGCGAAATGTATTTCTTACTTTCTAATGGAATTTCTCTGTTTCTTGAAACACTTGTTATTTCTCTACATTTTACGTATGCCCTTTAAAAAACCCTTGCCTTTTAAGTCCCAATGATTTTAATCCCTTGTATGTTTTTAATACAGTTTCTAAATGCTGTATACAAGCAAACACTTATCAGCTTGTAAATAACACAGAAATTTTTGTTGCTGCAAAACAGGAAGTAAAATGAGGCCATTATCTTTTATAAAGCAATATCATGCGGAGCATTTCAAATTCTTTTTAAAAATACCCCATTGTTCTAAGGCCTAAGGCTCACATATCTGATGGTAAGCTAGTGTGCTTGTTCATATTCTAAAAAATTCAAAGCTTATGTAACACACTGGACTTGACCAGCAAGGAGGAGTCTTGCAGCAGTTAGCTATGGTGTGTTCATGTTGCTAATCTGGTACGCAGCTATGCGAAGAACCCTGGGTTTTCTTTACTTTGTCTTTTGGAGGTAGATGTGTTACAAAAGGTTGCGCTGGACAAAAAAAAATAAACCCCCCCAGACTTCAACTTGAAAGATGGGATGTTGCTACGGTTCCCTCAAAGAGCCAGCGTTGAGTGTGATGGAATTAAAGTCTTACCCTGGTGCTAGAGACTTGTGATGGCTTTTACTACTACTGAACACAAAATACTAGTTCTGTATTATAAAAGGCTTATAAAAAGGCTTACAAAAGGCTTATAAAAAATTATAAAAGGCTTTCCAACTTTAGGACCTCGCTGCTTTAAAATAAAGGGCCAGCTGATTTGTAAGCGATCATCCTATTTAATTACTTTTCTAGGAATCTTTAGTCTCCAGCCTTATAAAATAAAGTTTGTTTTCCTTCTACTATCATTGAAAGAAATTGAAAGTAGGTCCTGGAGTCTTAAGTGCTCTGATATTTGAGACCTTTCTTCCATCACCCAATATGTCTATGACTAGTAGATTTTTGTGCCAGTGATGTTTCACTGTTCTTAGATGCGGCAGTTTCCCTTTGTTGCTTACCTTTGTTCTCCCACTGTATGTGCCGACAGCAGTCATATCTGCTCCCAGCCATTGCTCAGGCCACAATTTTTAGTCCTGTATAAAATCTCTATTCCTTCTGTCACCCCGCTATCCATTCTCCGTGTTGTCTTATGTTTTGAATGCTGAGCATGCTTGGTTAGTTTGAATATACCATTCCAGATGAGAGTTTCCTTCTTTGTGCTGGAGATAACTCTGTCCGTGCATCTGGATCATATTGCAAGTGTGTTAGACTTGTCATAGAAACGCTCCTGTGACCACCTAACACACCTGCACACTTTATCTTCTCTGTTCTCCCTCTCTGCCAGAGGTCAACCCTGAGATCCTAGTAGAAACGTACTCTTTTTTTTACACTACTGAATTTCATACGGTTTCCATTATTTTTAGTTACCTATTTCTTCCAGTGCCTCTACCTTGCTAGAAAACCTTCGCTTTCTGACTAAGTCGTTGCTGAAGACAATGTACAAGATTGGTCTTGAGGTGGATTCTTAAGAGTCCTGGAGAGGTAACCTCCATCTAAGCTGATATGTTACTTTCAGTTCTGTTACATCCATAGCAAGTCGTAGTCAATTCCTCAGGTATCTTGACATCTACCAGTCACCTGAGTCTCCTAGTATTTTCTGCATGCTACTACATCAGACATCTTCGTGGAGTCTAGGTTGACTAGACTGAATAAACTACATCTTCCATACTTTTGTAGAAGACTGTTAACCCTTTATGCCAAACTAATATTTTACTGATGTTTTTTCGAATCACTTCTTATTTGTCTCTGTTTTCATGCCTTTTGTTAATGTTTCCTGCAAATTCTATTGGTTTGCATAGTGTTTAGATGACTGTGAGGTTGTCAGAATCTCCCCTTGTTATTTCTCCTACCTTCAATTTTGAATTGATAGTCTCCAGTCGTGTGGTGGCGTTCCTTGTTTGATAGATGACGTGTAGTTACTATACTCCTGGTCATGTGATTTCAAAGTGAGTTTCTAGAAATGCTTATCTAGAATGTCTACTGCTTGCTGTGCAAGCATATGGTGTTAATACTTGGTAGAAATAGATTCCTTTTAGGGAAACCTGAAATTAACTCTAAAACATTTCTTAAAAGCCTGGGTGAAGGTAAAACATTTTGAAAAAAGTTGTTTGCAAAACACATAGTTGATCAGATTTTAAGTGGTCCTGGAAACTGCTTTAAAACAACTGACCTGTTATGGTGTGTATTGTCTTGAGGAAAACCTAGAAGAGTTGAACCTACCAGCCCTGAGCTGCTGGGGAGTCATGTAAAGCTCGATTCTATTTTGGGCTTTAAACTGTCTTCAGTAGTTAAACAACACAAACTTAAGTTAGGTGACTACACTGTGGGAAAAGTTGTTTTGCATTCAAAACAGACGTTTTAGTGAGAAAGAGGAAGTGTTATTATCTATAGTTAGTAAACATATGTGTGTGTTTCTGGATGTCTTTTCCCCCAGAAGGCAGTACCTCTCATTCCCTTGCATCCAGTTCCTTGTTTATAGGTAGGATGATGACAATAAGGTTTCCTGTCTTTTCAATATTCAGAAGGCTTCTTAATCTTAAATAGTAGTTTACTCAACTGAGCTCACTTAGTAAACCAAAAAATGAAGAAATTATTATCTTTGCTTTGGAAGAAGATAGTCTTTTCTTAACTTGGCAAATTCAGGCTCTAGGTACCTAGCAAATCATTGCTACTAGTCTTTTGTTGGACTTCTCTTAACGCTTTTCCAGCAACATATCTATTGCTTCCTCATTTTTAATGTGATTGAAATTACTTTAATAGACTACATAGTAAGCTGAGGTCTTGATATGCATTGTTGTATTTTCAAGTATAAATAGATTTGTTTGAATAAGATCTAAAAATACTTAAAAATCCATTTAACTGAAAACATATTCCAAGGTGGTTTTTTTTTAATATTTTTTTTTGCATGTTTAGCCAAAAGCTCTGTTCAAAAGTAGCTGAATTAGGGGGAGTTTTCATGAAATGGCTGTGCTGATATGTAACAGCTTCATGATGCTGAAAGGGGCAGTATCCACTCCCTTCCTCACAGCTTCCTAGCTGCTCACTCCTTCTGCCTCCTTCATCTGAGCTGTTCCTTGGTGAGCTGATTTATCTCACTAAACTAACAGAAAACTATTAATGGTTTTGCTACTTTTGTTGTCTATTACTTTAGTTAAGTGAAGTTTCAGGTAAGACTGGAACTGGTGTAGGAGGAGGAGTGGGAGAGCATGAACTGGAACAGGGAGAGCAGGACTGCTGCTTTTGCCCACACAGAGCTGTTAAATCAGCTTGGCTCGCTGCAGGTCACTTGTGAAACCTCACAGGTAGGATTGCTCATGTTGTATAAAAGCATGCGAAGTGCATTGCAAGTGGTTTGAAGAAGGATGAATTACTGTCTGCAAAAAGCCCTTGAAAATGTATCAGATGATGTTTTCGAAATTTCTTTTTCTTCCTTTTCCCCCCTGCTTTCCATGTCTTGTTCCACAAAACCCTGGGTAGCTTATTGGAGTCCTGGTAGCATCAGCTCAGCCCCGCCTTCCTGAAGCAATTTTTTTTCTGTTTTTATGTATAGTGGTGAGAATTCATTGATGCAAGTTTCTTGATGGCAAAGCTGCTCTATGTTGCTCTTTGTGAACCTAGTCTTTCTTATAAATTGCATCCTACCTAACAGTGGTGATAAATTTTCAGAGTGCATCTTGCCCAGTATCCTACTTCTGACTGTAGCCTTAAGCAAATGTCTGCATAAGAACAGGGTAAGTATATGTATGAGGCTTAACCTGACTCCTTTCCCAGATCCAGCTATTTTCATATCAGGGATTTCCTGAGTCTGGTGCAGCTTGCCTCTTTAGTAATTCTCACTAGACTCCTCTTCCAAGGGCTTGACCATTTTTTTCCTTTAAACTCCTATAAATGCATCCTTAGCAAGGTCCACAAGTTTGCTTTGAATGTTGTTCTTGACTGAAAGGTCACTGTTATGCAGATGTTGAATATATGTAGAGATTGAGTGCAAAAGCAGAACTTACCTGTTTGCTTGGCTGTTGAATCTCTGGTGACCTGAAATAAAACCTTAACGGAAAGGTTTCCATGTGGAAGCTTTGCCAAAACACAATATGGAGGGATAATTGTGGAAACGAGTTCTCAAGGTGGACTCTGGCTTCATCGCCATATCTGGTAAATTGTCCATTCCACTGAGATCAAAAAGTTGAAGATTAGAATGGAAGAACGTGAACGCTTTGGTGAGTCAGACAGTGAGCACGAGAAGGATGAAAACCAGAGGAACTGTCTTGGGGTAAGACCAAGCAAATGCTTCAATTTCAGGCTGTTACTTAAGCAAGCCTTTTGCATTTCTTGTATCAAGAATTTTATTGCATTCCTCCATGTTGTGTTGAAGGAATTGTTTTGCACAATCAAGTTGATAATATTTTATTTGCAAAGACCAAGATTGCATCTTACACCAGTTTTGGATATTTTTGTCTTCTTAGCATACACAGCTCAAATAGAAATAATATTGTTAACACAGTTGAAATTACATTTGCATAGTTTCTGCAAGTTTCTTAAGACTCCAAATATTGTGTTTTCTGCCTGTGAATGCAACTCTTATTCTATGGAGAATCTGGTCAGGGCTGTTCTGCAAGGGGAATATTTTTAGATTGTAATTCAGGGAATCTGCCTACACCAGACTTGGAATGTCTCTGAGACTCTCTTCTGTTCTTCCCTTCCCCCATCTACCCAGTATTTAGATAATTTGTGGTTTCTTCACTACTTTGAAACTCTTTTTCATAACACTTGCACCTGTTTGGTTTTCAGTAGCATAGACAGCAAACCAGATGTGTGCAGCTGCATTAGTTCATGTCTACTCACTCTATGCTGAATATAGTGCCTCCTTATTAAACGACTTGTTAGTTGCAAAGCTTTTCAGTGATGCTCTGAATTTCACTTCCTCCTTTTTTTTTAGCAGACCTGACAATATAGAGAAATATTTCTTTACATTATTTGTATCTGAGAACCCCTTCTTCTGTTTCAGCAGTTTGAAGGAAACCATGTTGTGTTCCTGGGCTTAGCTGGCATGCTAATGTCTGCAAACACAGCGGTTGAGAATATTTTCATATTTTTGTATTCTAACGTGATAAAAGCATGAAGTTGTGAACAGAAGTGGAATAAATATAGGCATTGATACATGTGTGCTGCTTCCTAGAAGTGAGAGAAAATGACTGCTTATTTGATCCTGTTCTGTTTGCTTTCTTGAGCTGCAGGAAGGGTGAAGAACTCCATTTTGGCCAGCTTCAGCTTTGGTGTCTGGGTTCCGATTCCTACGAAAGCTCTTGTGGGGATGCAGTTTCATCTTGTCAGCTAGTCAAATTCCTCCTGATTATGTTTTTTTCAGACTGGCTGTAGGATAATGATTAAGTAGTCCTGCCTTTTTGATCTACTTGCAGAGCTTACTGGGATGATGCCCCAAGTGTAATTTCAGTAAATACTGACAGCTTGTTAGAAGTCCAGCTTTTTTTTTTTTTTTTTTTAATATCAGTGCTGCAATTATTTGAACTGTTTGAATACTTTTGTAAGTGCTGAACAGAGGGAAATAATCATTTCTGTCAGGCTGGCCTTGCTAATGCAGCCCAGTAGGTTGTTAGCCTTTATTTGAGAGTGAGCACACTTGTTCCGTACTCAAAGTGGACAGGATCCAAGGTGTGACCCCAGGTTCTGCTTTACCAGGACCTCCTAGTTCTTCCCTCCAGAGCTGTCTCCTCAGTGGCTGGTGCGAGGCTGAACCGCTTTATGTGCTAGGTGCAAGACTTCGCTTTTTTCTTGGCACTTCATGAGGTTCCTGTTGGTTTATTCTACTGCCCAGCTTAAATCCTGCCTTGAGCCCTTGCTAAGACTGTTTCTTCTACGTGTTTAAAATGTTGTTTGAACACGTTTTTAATCTTATTTATATTTGTTACTTTTAGTTATAAACAATAAATAAAAAGTGTTTTGCTGTTGTGTCTTGTTGAAGCTTGTTTTAGACCAGATTTTGAGTCTGTCTTCTCAATTGAGCTTAGCTTCTGTGTGTTTGAGGGGTTCCCATAACTAGATCCTGTTGCACATTCTGCAAATTCTAAATATTTTACTGTGCTTATTTCTTACTTACATGAATATTTAAACTTTGGTACATAAGTCACTTGTGACCATATTAAAATTGCATTCTTTCTACTTAGTAACTCTTCTGTGTAAGTTATAGTTGTGCAGTAATAATACAAAATAGCTCTGACTGCTTAGCTGTTCTTTTGTGCAGTTGGTAATGCACAGCAAAAAGTTCAGGCTGACTGTTGCAGTGAGGTACTCAAATCTCATAGAGAGGGGAAAGATTCTGAAACTGTAAAATTGTTTTTAGTTTTTTCCTAAAATCAGGACACCTGTCCCAAAGAGTTTTATAGACAGACTAAAATTCTTTTGCCCTCTTTCTTTTTTTTTTTTTTCCCCCAGCAGAGAACCTAGTGAGAGAAGAATAACTACCAAAGTTATGGGAACTATTTGTAAGTTGTTCCCTGCATTGCTCATTTCAGATAATTATTCTTTACAAATTAGCTTACAACCAGTGTTCTGACACACCAGCCTGAAGTCCCACTAATATTTGCATTCTCCTCTTCCTTGTACTTTCCATAAGTCTTGTTCCTCTTGCTGTGTCATCTGGCCCAGGATTTATCATGTCGTGAAGGTTTTCGTAATTTTCAATCTGCTTAAGCATGGGCAGGCACAGAGTTAATCCAGTGGAAAACAGGTTATATTACAAATTGTGTTTGCTGCCCAGGAGTGTTGCCAGCTGAGCGAATTAGTGGTAGGAGACACTGAAGCCTCTTTGCTATTGACCTATACTCTCTCCCTACATGACTGTTAATTTGTGTGTACCTTTTTTTTTTTTTAATGAAGCTGTATTTTGTTTTTTAAATGGCCAAGAAGAATTTTCAGAGTTATGTAAGTCAGGGCATGTAACTTGGTCCTCTTGTCATAACAGGCTTTCACGGTTGGCCATGTAATGGGACTGTAATTCTGCCTCATTATGCAGAAAATTAGTCATTTCATAATGCTGGGGTTTTTCAGCTGGTATATTTAGCTTTGTCATACTGTAACATTTAGTCTCCGTGCATATGAGAACGACAGTGAGGTGATTGCTCACCTCACCTTTTTTAAGGATTATTGAGATGTATACTTAGCTATATTTTTAACAATGTTTTAACTGCAAGGTGGTTGGGAGTCTTCACAAACTATTTTCTCTGAAAAATGTGTGTGAATCGTCTGAATTTTTTTGTATCGTAGAACCTTTTAAAATATAAGTTTTTAAAAACTACATAATAGGGTGTAACTAACCATTTTGTGAAGGTTATTTATAGAGAAACTGCTTTATGTATTTCATATGGGCATTACTTCTATTTCAAAATCTTTTATTGTCAAGCCAGCTAGTACATGCAGTTTCTGTCTGCTTTCTTGGCAGACTTTGACCTTCAATTGCTTTTTTTCCTTTGGAATTACAGTGCAATATAGTATTAAAAAAAAGGCAAAAATATAATCCCCCCCAAAAAACTAGAAAAGTGCTGGTGTGTGGGGTTAGTTGATGTTTTAATTGTCCTGAGGATGCTTGTCCCTTCAATGCAGCTGCAAGTAGTCCATAGAGAATCCTTTATTCAATACTCTGAGCTTAACATTTGTCTATTTTGGACATTACTTGTGAAAAGAGTTAGTTTATTTTACCTGTGATTAGTATTTCCCTAAAGCAGTGCTTGCCTTGCTCCAGTGATTTTGGGTGTTTGAACAGCCCTTTGGTGAAGTGATGCTGGAGCTTTCCTTGTGGTGAACTGCAATGGGTTTTTCTTTAGTAAACTGCTTTCTGGGTAAGGCTCATTTTGAGCTGCAGCACATTTCTAGTTGGTGTATTTCTGTTAAATTGATCAAGATACGAACGTGTTTCAACAAAGTTTATGTAGTACACCAGAGAAGAGCAAACCTTGGTTCTTTTAATATGACTAAGATCATCAGCTCCTCGCTTATTAGCTGTTTTTTCTTTTTGTAGTTGAGCAAATCTTTCTTTTAGAAAAACTTTCTTTTTTGATTTGGACACATGCTTCGTACCCTGGCCAAGCAGAAATGCCAGACTTAGCTGTATCTTGCTGAAACTTATTTTCACCTTGTTTGAGAAGCGTTTCCTTCAATACAGTTGCCACTGTTCAGACAATAAGAAGGATGCTTTCCATCACTGAAACAAGCTGGCTTTACATCTGCTCCTAGGAAGAGTGTTGTGTGGATGGCCTTAAGTTTGGCCTCTTCATTCTTGCAGATCTTTATTTGTTGTATTGATTGTTTATGCTATGTGTTTATCCTGGCATAATTTTTGAAAGAGCTGTTGTTGTGCAGCAGTGCAATGAACAGTGGGTCCATTCACGGGGTAAATCACTGCCATCAGTTGGCCGGTGAAAGAGTTGCCCCTGTTCCTTAGCTGCTGGCCTGGCGGCAGCGCACTCTCCATGTCCAGAGTGGTTCTGGTCCCATGAACTGGGATGTTTTCAGTAGTGTTGGTCATGTTAACGGCAGTGTTGCTGGTAGTCGGACCTCCATGCACACAGAACAGAGCGCCTCTCACCCAGAAAAATAGTTAGAAATTGAGTTTAAGAAGACAGGGCAGATGGTTCTGATCGGCCGCAGGGCATGACCAGCATTGGTTTATAAAGGACTGGACCCTTTTATTTCCTTATCTCTCTATTTTCCCATACTTGTCCTCCTCAAACCACATTGAGTCCTCCCTTTCCCCTTCCCTAAAGATCCCATAGGAACTCTTAGCATCCCAAGTTGCTCTTCCTTGCAACCTATAGTAGGTGTTCAAGCCCCATATGCAGTAAGAGCCCTTAGTATGTGAGGTGCTCTGGAGTACCTTCCTGTTTATTCACTGTGATGGGTCTCACACTGGCCATGGGGCTATGGCTTTGCTGGGACAGCCAGTATTTAGGTTCTTCCACCCGCTGCTGGTCCTCTGTGTGCCTTTGCATGTGGAGATGAGCCTCTACCGCATCACATAAACATTTTTCACCTTGTTAAGCATATTGGATGTAAGATTTTATTCCATACATCATGAAGAACAATAGGAGAAACGTACCTTGAGTGCTTTTTGTTGACTGGCACACACTCTGTGTTGTGTCTTAGCGATCCCTGTTAAAGTATTGGAAGAATTTCGGTGCCAACAGCACTTCACCTCCCCTCTCGTTCTGCCTTTAGGGAAAAAACACCAACATTTTGGTGAGATGCTGTCAAACCATAAGTATTATTACGTCCAAGAGCAACATTCCTTATTGAGTGATGTGAACTAAAAGCTGAGTATTATAATCTCTTGGAATTGCTTTCCTTAAGTCACTGTACTTCATGAAAGGGCTTTAACTTTTGCTTGATTTCTCTAAAGTCTAGAATTTGTTGGGCAGTCCTTAATCTAACATTCGAAATTTTTATTAAATGTTTACCAGTGTTGCTTTTTAAAATAATGCTTGCATCTTTAATATAACAATATTAAGTATGTCTATCCAAATTAAACCAAAGTGTTAACTTGCCCTTAATTGAATAAATAAACATGGGCATCTCTCTTCTTTTTTTCCCCTCCCCAGAATTAGCTAGTGAGATGTTTGTTTCAAACATGTAGCATGCTGTTGTCAGAGTTTTCAGCAGGTGCAAAACTGAAATGCAGCAAGTGTTGCTGCAAAAACCCAAGTCTTTCTTCGACTTCAGCAGATGTAGAGTGGGAAGAGTCAAGTGAATGAGAAATCAGTGTGATGAAATGAAATTTATGCCACATTTCAAATTTGACATCACTGGTTTAGGTCTGAAGTGAAAACAAATGAAAACAGCAATAAGGAAGTGAAGACTACTGCCCCAAAGTGCGTGAAGGTTCTTGAGTTATCTTAGTAAAGATTTATGGGGTTCTTTGTTTGTTTGTTTAAAGGGAAGGATTTTGAAGTCTTCCTCAAGCTTGTCTTTCTCCTTCTATTGCCTTCTACACTTTGCCCACTTGTTTTCCTGAGTAACAAAAAGATGCTTCTACTACAGAACATTGTCTTGCTCAATTTTTTCTTAAATGTGCTTTCTTCTGCATATTAATGGCATTGAAACGTGTGGTTTATGGAGTGCTGGATGCAGCATGTTTGACTGCTGTCTCTTGTTGCCTGGAATACACTTGAATGCTGACTTAAGAGAGGGGACACAGAGACAGTGATGGAGGAGCTGCTTAAGCACCACCTTTACATTTTCATCTGCCTAGTTTCTAGAAAAACATCCCAATTGCGGTTAATAAATGCAGGGAATAAGATCAGTTATATGTTAACAATCTAAGAAAAACAATCATGAAGCCGTTGGGGTTGGCTTCTTTTTTGGGTGGACTTTCACACCTGTTTTGTGATACGTAGGTAAGTATTGCGGCTACCTGACACCTGCAACTCAATAGAGAGTCTGAATTCGTAAATATTTTACGATTTATTAAATCACCATTTGTGGTTATCTGGTGATCTAATGGGTAGACAGTCTGCACGTCAGAACTTGCCCAAGGTAGTCCTGCAGGCCTTTGGGAAAATCCTTCAAGGATTGTGTCAAAGATACAACACTGAAACTTAAAAATAGACGTTCGCTCCTCAAAAGGAATTTGCTACTCTTCCAAATTTGTTACTCACCGAGTCATGCTCTTATACACAAATACAGTGACCTCATCTTTACTCAATAGAGTTGAAGCTGTTCAAATAATTTGCATTCATTTCACCTTGATCAGATGCAAAAATATCTGAATGCGTACACCTGTATTCATGTACGCACACATTTTTTTTAAACAAACCAAAGAAGCCATTGCTCAGAATACAGTATGTTTACCATTAAAATAGGTGAAGCTACTGTACATAGAGAGTTGTGCCTAGCTGTGCTTTTAAGTTAATGTGTAAATGTCAGGAATGAAGCAGTTCAGTGTAAAGTAGCTCTGCACTCTAAGCAAATCCAGTCTTTTTTAAGGCTTAACAGATAAGCCTTTTATGTCAAACTTTTATTTGCTATAGCTCTGTTTGCATATACAAAATACAATACTCTGTATTTTATTAAACATAGGTTTACAGTTTACTTATCATAAGTTGCCTTTTTTGTGGTGACTTGAAAATGATTAAAAATAGCGCTCTGGGTAAATTACCTAGGTTGTCAGACAAATAATTTTGATGTCTCTTGATTGTTGATTTTGTGCCTGAAAGTAATTCGTGTTATAAAAGCAGTTCTCAATTTCTTAAAATTCAACACAATCCACTTACTCTGTGATGTTTTAAACTTCTGATCAGCCTGGAACAAGCGTGAGGTATAGGTTTTGTACTCTTATTCCACAGCTTGAACTGTCAGAAGAAAATAAGTAAATAAAGATTTCTTCAGAGAATCTATAAAAGTTTTTTCTGAGTTTTTAAAAATTGTTGATCAGGTTTTAGATCTGAATGATGAAATTATGATCCTGTAATACCTTATTTTATATGTATAACTTTACGGTAGCAATAGCTTTTTTCAGATTATTCCCAAATCTGTCCGATTCTGTTAATCAGTGTGTGGAAGTCATTGTCTTGAGCTGTACATTAACAAACTTGATGTTTTGGTTTTCTTGTGCTTTTAGGTGAGTTGTGTAACCTCATAACGCTGGATGTAGCGCACAATCAGCTTGAACATCTTCCAGAAGAGATTGGAAGCTGCATGCAGATCACGAACCTTGACTTGCAGCACAATGAGCTCTTGGACCTGCCAGAAACCATAGGTATGTGAAGAGGCTGGAGAAGGGAAAATAAATCACTATTTCAAAATGTTCAGTAAGAGGAACAAATTTAAGAACGAGTATTTGGTTGGTGACTGTAGAACGACTGGTGTGCAGCTCAAGGCAGCTCCACACTTGAGATCAAAAGCAAGGGGTGTGTGTTACCTTAAATGTAGTTTCTAGCTTTCTGAATTACATTATTAAATCTAGCTGTGCTGCAGAGTGCAGCATCGTCTAAGAATGAGAGTTATAAGGAAAAAAAAATCCATCACTTCTAACTGATTTAAGGTGTTGTTCTGTGGTTATGAATAAATATCTACAGCTTGTCTGTCCATTCTGTAATGAAACTGAGCATATAATGGAATAAAAGGCGAAAAGACTCTTAGTTGAACTGTAATATTTTGGCAGTTAATTTTGACTAATGTCCTTGGCTAAAGAAAAATAGAACTAAAAAGATAGATGTTTTAAATGAATTCTGCATATTTTATGTTTTTCCATAGAACGACTGAAAAAACCTTCCAAGTCCACAAAGTCCATGTTCTAATGCAATAAAATGCAGAGGATTTGCAACTTAGATCAGGAATAAGACTGAAATAAACACTGTCCTGATCGGTTTCGGAATCTCATAGGATGAAACAACAAAATATGACTTTTCCTAGTTAATTAAATCAGTTTTAAACAGATGGCAGAGAAGGATGCATGCTGTGATTTAAAAAGACAAAAACCAAGGCCATCATCATTTTAAGCTCTTATTTGTCACCAGGATATACTCAGAATGAATGTTATCACGTAAACTATACTTATATTGAACATTTTGTTAATGTACTTTAACGCGTAGTAAAGTGAATGAGAAGAGTGAGGAACCACTTAACAACACTCCAGCTTTTCTAGCAGTAAATTGTTGAGTGTGGAGCTACTGTGGCTTTTTGTTTAGAAAGTTTGATCTGAACAGAGTTTACATTGATGAAGTATCCACTGAAACTAAACTTCCTTTCTGGATTGGTGATATTTTTAAACTCTGGAGATCCCATTCCATCTGGAATTTGCATCTAACTTACACAATTCATAAGCGCAGCCTTTATTTTTGTAGCTATTTTGTAAATCCTATTGGAAATTGTTTTGAATAAAATTTATGTGTAGTGTACGTGTCGTATTTAGGAAGCGAGTTCTCTGGATAAACTGCTAATTATGGGAAAAATTCTCTAAGCACGTGTGATATTTCCATTGTCAGGGCTTACAGACTACTGGTGTTGATTCTTGTGCAGAATAGTAGTATGATTTACTGAGTTGTTTAGTGACTGACGGTCACTGAGCTCAGACGACCACAAAAATCTTTCTTACAATGTGCTGCAAGACTGTGCTTACAGGGAAAGGTCTTTGGGTAGAAGAAACACAAAGTTACTTAGGCAGTTAAGTCATTTGTGATAGACAGGAAATTGCTGACTATGCAATCAAGATAGTTTCGACTCATCTATTTCTTCAAAAAGTTATTGTAAGCTTAGGTGATTTGTATTGAGTCAGGTTCATACCTGGTTGGACTGGATTTCTGCCTGTTTTCTTTGTTGTGTTTTTCCATTGCATTGTCTTTATAGTTTTTTCAAAGTTACTTATTTTTAAATGTATATAGGTGTCCCTTTACATGCTTATCTGAGCTGAATATCAATGCTGTATAGCTCAACAAAGCACCAAAGACAGATGGATAATGGTAAGAGACAGCAGTGCGCTGTCTTGTCTTTAAACTTCCACTGGTTCAGTTTTTGCTCCACTGGAAAACACCTGTTGTGTTAACTAACATGTAGTAGCTGAGCATTTCTGTTTAAAGTAAAAACTTAAGATCAGGAATCAGTATTTGTGCCACATGTAGTTCACAAACAGCCGGAACTGAATACTGAAGAGAAAAATTTTAAACTCCAGCTTAAAAGATAATGATCAACCTACATTTATGCATGTTACAGAAAAGGCAGCCGTAGCCAGTTCAGCAACATTGGCTTTATTTCTTAGTCATCGCAGTGTTGGTTCAACATTAAAGCAAGTTGCGGCTTGATTTTTAGATTACAGCTTGCTTTGTGGTTGGGATTGTTCAGCGAGAGACTTTGGGTACTGAGAAAAACCCAGCGAGCAAACGGCGCGTGGCCGCCCTGGTGTGCGTCGCTCGGCGCGGCTGCAGGACAGTCTCTCCAGCTTCGCCATCTCTCGCTCCTGTTTCTGTCTCTTCCCAGCTCGCGGATATCTACCTGGTGTTTGGCACAACTGGCTTTTCTGGCAACATTTACATGCTGCCAGGTTTCAGTATGCTTAATATGTAAGCGCTGTTAATGTTTTGCGAGTTCAGTCAAACTGGGGTGGGGGTCGCACACCGGGTACAGAAAAAGACCAAGCACATTTGCTCATTATAAATATTTAATGTACTATGAGCCTGTGAGCCTCCTGTTATGGAACAGACTTTCCATTACTGCTAGGTCTGTCCCCTCCTCCCTCACCGACACCCTTTTGATGAAGGCCTGTTTTTTTTTTGTTGAGAGGGATGTTTTCGTCAAGCTACTTTGAAAAACAAACAGCCCCCTTCCTTTTCTATTTCTTCCTCCCCTCAAAAAGGACCCCTTCCCTCCTCCCCCCACACAAGATCCTTGCAAAATGCTTCTTAAATTGACTGCTGGACTATTTAATCAAGTTTTGGTTTTACCACAGAAAGATTTCTGGACCTGCCAATATAAAAAAAAAAAAAAAAAAAGGCTTGTTTTCTAACTTACTGTACAGTACTGAAATGTGACGGAGCTGCGAGGAAGGGATGTTGGAGGGTGAGGTGCAGGGGAGTGGCAGGGAAGGGATTTATGCATCAGCAATGATTGTAGACGTGGGAGAGTCAATATACCCAGTCTGTAAAAATACAAAGTTCTTGTTTCAACTAACGCTTTATAAGCACACTTTTGTGCAGTAACAAATGTCAATTTTAGATATTAGTTGTCAGGAAGTGACCTAATGTCTTGCTTTATAGATATTGCCTTAATACATTCATATCTGTATTTCTGTTGATTGAAAATTGTAAAGTACTTTGTGTATTAGATCACTTCCTGTAAGAAAAATGAGCTTTGTGGAACAGCTTAGCACATTCCAGGAGTCTCAAGTCTAGAATCAAAATCATAGTGGGATCTTAGCTGCTTCATGTTTTAATTGCAGATTTTCCCCCCACCCACATGTGTGGGTTTTTTTTTGGGGGGGGGGCAAATTATGATCTATTTACCCAGTGTCTTATCTCTGTATACTTAGCTGGCATGCTAATATATCCAAAAGATACGTAAAAGAAGGTGAAGAACATACCATTTATATTAAAAAAAATAATTGGACTTTTGAGACAGAGAGAAAGCAAATTTTGGGTGGAGTAAAGTGTTTCTTTGGATTACAAGCTAGCTTAGAAAATTTTGTGCTGCAAATACCACATTGTGAGTGTTCCCTCTTTGAACTTTTAGTTTTAGCATTCTGTACAAATGTGTTCACAATTTCTTATTTAAAAGCACAGAAACACTTATTTGAGAAAGAAATTCAACAGAAACAGAATTAAAGCTTTTAAAAAAAATCAGATTCTTCATCTGTTTTGTAATTTTCTAGTTTTGTGTGTTTACGTGTGGAGTTTGATTATAGTCAAATGTGCCATATTCATGGACATTTAAGGCAACAGACATTTTAATAAGAAAAAGAATAGTCAGTTGTAAATGTTCCAAAATGATGCTTTAAAAGCACAAAAAATTCCGTCACTGGACACACTTTCCAGTGTCTGACATGGCACTGTTCCTAAGAGATGGTTAGGAAGATGAGAGGCATGTTCAAGGCCCTGTGCTATACTCCTGCCCTCCGCTGCAACGCATGAGCTCAGAAGCTGAAATCACAACTCTAATGAAAGCAAATATTGTGTGGAGAAGCTTTGCCATTTTTGCTGGTTGAAATTGTGTTACAAACTAGGCTTCTAGCCCGTTGAGCCCCAGTGTGCCTCTGAGAGCATTGCTGTGCTTTTAAAACATATAGTTGATAAAACATGAAGCATCATGACCAGAACCAGGTGTATGTAGTTGCTACAGCTCAGGTTATACAAATTGTGGTTGAGAGCTTTAAGTCACTAGAAGTGCTAGTAAAGAAATTTCTGTAGAAAAGTGGAACTGCTTTAAAATGCCATTTTAAGTTTAGCAGACTTAGCAAAAACTGGAAAAGTCTTATTCTGAAACCTCTGACAAATGCTGTGGTCCTCATGAGATCCAGCAGAGGACCTGCAGCTCCCTCGGTGCTCAGGGATGATGTTCATATGTGACTGATAGGTTTGATGTTACTAATTACTCGCTACTGTGATGAAGCAAAGTGCATAGGCTCCTGCTCCAGCTTTGATGGTAGTATTCATATTCTTAAAATTTAAGCACATGACCTAGTGCTTTGGTCTGTGAGCATTCAGTACTTTGCAGGATCAAGCCCATTTCCATAGGCTCACATTGGGAGATCTGATCAGCGTTCAGTGCTTTGTGTAAGGGTTTGTTCTTGGACTATGCTGTTAATGAAACATTTCTAATTAGGTTCTGCTAGTATGAGGCAATTGGAATAAGCTCGGCCCTTTCTTTATCTGGTGGAAAGCAATGGCTCCTGTTCTTTTATTCTCATTTTCGGGCTATTATAAGCCTTTGCTAGTTCTCATGGTGGTCTCATAAAGGGAATGAAGCTTCTGGTTGTTGTTGGCTTCAATTCTAGACTTAGTAAATATAAAGCAGTGAAATTGGCTAGAAAATAGCTAGTGGCAGGAGAATAAGTGGGAAGTGACTGCTCACTGCCTTCTCCAACGGCAAAGCGGGAGGGATGAAGCAGAGCTGTGAGATGTCGACCGCAAATCAGTAAAAAGCAGACTGTACTGCATGCGATGGGTAGGGAACGCTTGGGTGTCAGTGTTTGCACAGAATCACAGAATCACAGAATGTTAGGGATTGGAAGGGACCTCGAAAGATCATCTAGTCCAATCCCCCTGCCGGGGCAGGATTGCCTAGACCATATCACACAGGAACGCGTCCAGGCGGGTTTTGAATGTCTCCAGAGAAGGAGACTCCACAACCTCTCTGGGCAGCCTGTTCCAGTGTTCAGTCACCCTTACAGTAAAGAAGTTTTTCCTCAAATTTAAGTGGAACCTCCTGTGCTCCAGCTTGCACCCATTGCCCCTTGTCCTGTCAAGGGATGTCACTGAGAAGAGCCTGGCTCCATCCTCTTGACACTTGCCCTTTACATATTTATAAACATTAATGAGGTCACCCCTCAGTCTCCTCTTCTCTAAGCTAAAGAGACCCAGCTCCCTCAGCCTCTCCTCATAAGGGAGATGTTCCACTCCCTTAATCATCTTCGTGGCTCTGCGCTGGACTCTCTCTAGCAGTTCCCTGTCCTTCTTGAACTGAGGGGCCCAGAACTGGACACAATACTCCAGATGCGGCCTCACCAGGGCAGAGTAGAGGGGGAGGAGAACCTCTCTCGACCTGCTGACCACACCCCTTCTAATACACCCCAGGATGCCATTGGCCTTCTTGGCCACAAGGGCACATTGCTGGCTCATGGTCATCCTGTTGTCCACTAGGACCCCCAGGTCCCTTTCCCCTACGCTGGTCTCCAACAGCTCTGTCCCCAACTTGTACTGGTACATGGGGTTGTTCTTGCCCAGATGCAGGACTCTACACTTGCCCTTGTTATATTTCATTAAATTTCTCCCCGCCCAACTCTCCAGCCTGTCCAGGTCCCTCCGAATGGCTGCGCAGCCTTCCGGTGTGTCAGCCACTCCTCCCAGTTTTGTGTCATCAGCGAACTTGCTGACAGCGCACTCTAATCCCTCATCCAAGTCATTAATGAATATATTGAATAGAACTGGTCCCAGAACCGACCCTTGCGGAACTCCGCTAGACACAGACCTCCAACTGGACTCTGTCCCATTGACCACTACTCTCTGGCTTCTTTCCTTCAGCCAGTTCACAATCCACCTCACTACCCGATCATCCAGACCACACTTCCCCAGTTTAGCTGCGAGGATGCTGTGGGAGACCGTGTCAAACGCTTTACTGAAATCGAGATAGACCACATCCACAGCTTTACCATCATCTATCCACCGGGTAACATCCTCATAAAAGGCTATCAAGTTGGTTGAGCAAGACTTCCCGTTGGTGAAGCCATGCTGAGTGCCCCTAATGATCCCCCTATCCTTGATGTGCCTAGAGACAGCACCAAGAACAAGTTGCTCCATCACCTTTCCAGGGATGGAGGTGAGGCTGACTGGTCTATAGTTCCCCGGGTCCTCCTTCCTGCCCTTTTTGAAGACTGGAGTGACATTCGCTTTCCTCCAGTCCTCAGGCACCTCTCCTGTTGCCCATGACTTAGCAAAGATGATGGAGAGTGGCCTAGCAATGACTTCCGCCAGCTCCCTCAGCACCCGCGGGTGCATCCCATCAGGGCCCATGGATTTATGGACATCCAGGTTGCTTAATTGGTCCCTGACCCAGCCCTCATCAACCAAGACAGATTCCTCCTCTATCCTGACTTCTTCTGAGGCCGCAGGGGTCCAGGGCTCCTCAGGACAGCCTCCAACAGTATAGACAGAGGCAAAGAAGGCATTCAGTAACTCCGCCTTCTTTTTATCCTCTGCCTCCAGGACCCCCACCTCATTCATCAGTGGGCCTGCATTGCCTCTAGTGTTGGCTTTACCTGCAGTGTATTTGAAGAAGCCCTTTCTGTTGTCCTTGACCTCTCTTGCAAGGTTTAATTCCAAGGAGGCCTTAGCTTTCCTAGTTGCCTCCCTACATCCTCTGACAACAGACTTATATTCCTCCCAAGTGGCCAGCCCCTCCTTCCACGATCTGTACACCTTCTTCTTCCACTTGAGTTTGCCCAGCAGTTCCCTGTTCAACCATGCAGGTCTCCTGGTACCCTTCCTTGACTTCCTACCTGTTGGGATGCTCTGATCTTGAGCTCGGAAGAAGCAGTCCTTGAACGCTAACCAACTATCTTGGGCCCCCTTACCTTCTAGTACCCTGTCCCATGGGATTTCCCCTAGCAATTGCTTGAAAAGGCCAAAGTTGGCCCTCCTGAAGTTCAGGGTTGTGATTCTGCTAGCTATTCTGTTCCTGCCACATGAGATCCTGAACTCTACCATCTCATGGTCGCTACAACCAAGGCTGCCCTCAACCTTCACCTCTTCAACCAGACCCTCCTTGTTAGTGAGGATCAGATCCAGCAGCGCTCCTCTCCTAGTTGGCTCATCCACCATTTGCATCAGAAAGTTATCATCAATGCACTGGAGGAACCTCCTGGACTGAGGATGGCTGGCTGAGTAGGCCTCCCAGCAAATATCAGGGTAGTTGAAATCCCCCACAACAACCAGGCCCTGTAATTGTGAGACTGCTCTCAGCTGCCTGTAGAAGGCCTCATCACCCTCCTCATCCTGATCCGGTGGCCTGTAATAGACACCCACAACAGTATCACCCCTGCCACCCTGCCCCTTAATTCGCACCCACAAACTCTCAACTCGCTCCTGATCCGCCTCTGGACAGAACTCAATACATTCTAGCTGCTCACTCACATAAAGAGCAACTCCACCACCTCTCCTTCGCGGCCTGTCTTTCCTGAACAGGACATAGCCATCCATGACCACATTCCAGTCATGCGAGGCGTCCCACCAAGTCTCTGTAATTGCCACTAGATCATAGCCCCCCGACCGAACACGGATTTCTAACTCCTCCTGCTTATTCCCCATGCTGCGTGCATTGGTGTACAGGCATTTCAGGGAGCGAGCTGGGCACACCGATTTCATCCCAGATTCACCCCCTGATTTCACCCCAGGGGAATGGGGGGCCTCCTGGTCTACCTCAACACTAGAGCATTGCCCCAGTGGTGCAAGCCCAGCTACCACCCCATCCCCCTTCGAATCTAGTTTAAAGCTCTCCGAATGAGCCCTGCTAATTCCTGTCCCAGAACCCTTTTGCCCCTACGACATAAACCTTTCCCATGTATCACTGTCACGCCTGTTGTCTTATAAAACCAGCCATTATCAAAGAACCCAAAGCCCTGCCTGTAGCACCAGTCTCGTAGCCAGGCATTAATAGAGAGAATCCTACTATTCCATCCCACGTCATCACCTGAAAATGGAAGGAGGGAGGAGAAAACAACTTGTGCCCCAGACTCTTTCACCAACCGTCCGAGGGCCTTGTAGTCTTTCTTCATCCCCCTCAGACTACGGGATGCAGCTTCTTCCCCACCTGTCTGGAAGATCAGCAGGGGGTAGTAGTCTGTGGCCTTCACCAGGTTGGGGAGTTGCCTGGTGATATCCCTGATTCGGGCTCCAGGCAAGCTGCAGACCTCCCTGTGATGGGGGTCAGCTCTGCATATTGGGCCCTCAGATCCCTTTAGGAAGGAGTCTCCAACCACTAAAACTCTTCTCTTCTTCCTTGTGGAGGAGGTAGCTATACGCCTGTCAGGTTTTTCTGACTGTGGTGGGACCTCTGATATAGGTTGCCTCTCCACCACATCCCCATTGGACCGGCTGTATTCCACTAGGGCTTCATATCTATTGCTCAGAGGCACCTGTGGAGGCAAGGTAGGCAAGGAGGGCACTCGCCTTTTGCCACGGCCATAGACTTGCCTCCACTCACTCCTCTCCTCTAGGTTATTGTTTTCCACCTGAGAGGGGCAGAGTACAGGGGTCCCTCGATCCTGGGAGCTCTCTGGCAGGTGCTCCCATTTTTGTTGCAGGGAGGGCAGAGCCTGGCTCCACCAGTCTATCTCCATTTCAGCCTCCCGAATGCTCCTAAGCCTTTCTACTTCGGCTTGAAGCCTTTCAACCTGGTTTTGCAGCTGTGCCGCTCGGCCAAGCAGATCATCTACCTGCTCACAGCGCACACAGCCCCCTGACACCACAGAGACGGTGTAGCATTCCCTGCAGCCCGCAACCTGCACCATCGCCTCCTTCCGTGGGAGCTCTGTCTGGGTTCCCACATCCATTTTGGTCTTCTTCCACCGGGTAGATACCATTTTTCTTCCACTGAACTGGGAAACACCTGTTCGTGGCACCCCTGGTTCACAGCTCCTTGGCACCTTCCTCGCCTTGTGCACTGGGAGGGAGTCAGCGCCCTCCCCAACGAGTTGCAAACAACTGCAGCCTCTCCTGCCCTGGGACACACCCAGTCACTGCTGACTCACCCAGGCACTGCTGAGTCTCCCCCCTCTGGACAGTCCCTGCCACAGGTTGCTGTAGATGCTAAAAGCTCACAGGGCAACGTGACAGTTATGCAGGAGAAAAATGCATCAGTTGCTGCTAAATTCAGGAAGTGGCTCTTGGGGAAGTTTGAGGGTGTGCTTTCTCTTTTCTTAGGTTCTTCTCTTGGTATCTGGTGTTGGGCACTTTTTCCAGAGAGAAGATACTAGGTAGATCTGTAGTCTGAGTGCAATAATTCTCACATTCCTTAATTAGCTAAAATTATAAGTGTATGTTTGTGTGTTATACATTTTAAGTTTACTCTATATAGTAGGGCAGACTTAAAAAATTACACACATCTATCACTTAGGAAAGGTTAATGTTTTTTCTGCATTGCTATTTAGGTATAAACCATTCTTACAATGTAATTTACATTTATATAAATCTTTAATTTCACAGAAAGGTTTTAAATAGTCAGTTGGAGAGGAAAATAAGACTACCAATGAAACATTAAATAAATTTCAGTAGCTTTGTGTTATTATATGAAGTATGAATTGAGTAAAATGCAACACTTTCATTGACAGCCCAAAATAAGTCCCAACTATTGCTTTTGACTCTATTGCAATGTGAAGTGTTTTTGTATGTTTGTATCATTTTCAGCTAATGATAACTTCCTTTTTCTGGTTTAATAAATAAATCTGCAATGCAAGCCCAATATAGTTAAATACATATGTACTGTTTTTCTGTAAAAGTTAAGCTAGCTTCTATTGGCTTACTAATTCTGAGTTTATTGATTTGATGTGCATTTATGAAAATATTTTTAAATTTGTATTTTGGTTGGATATTCTTCCTGGTAAGACTAGGATGGGGACAGTTTATTTTAGTGAATGTACGTACCATCATACGGTAATTAGATGTGGAAACCAATATGTACAGCTATATTATAACTGCAGCTCAGCATTTTCAGAATGATTTGTATACTGCAGAAAAAAAAAGCCCATAATCTTATTTTCTTTATGTAAAAAGCAGGCACGAGGGAAGAGTGAGTCAAAGGAATGCATCAGAATAGAGACAAGCAGGTCTATTAGTTATGTGCATTTTGATGAACGCATGTTAAATGAAGTTGAATTTTCATAGCTTAGACAGTTGCAGAAACATGTGACTAGGAGTTTGTGCTCCCTAGCGTTATGCAGGTGTTGTGTGTGGTGCATGTCAGATACTTGAGCCTCTGTCGCTCAATTTTTGCCAGCATCTTGCGTGCATCTTTCACGCATATGCAGTTGGCAATGATTATGGTCATGAATCAGCGTCGAAAAACAAATAACTGCTGACATGGTCACGCCTTAATTTTGAAATAATGAGGGAAAACCTGTCTTTGGTTGATACTGTTAGACTGAAAATAGACAGGAGTCTCTCTGCTCTCATCAAATGATATTTAAACCAGTAAGAGTGGTAGAGATTAATTTTAAATTTATGTTAAAAAACTTTCTAACAGATAACTTCTTTTAGGACAATTCCTAGACTTTGTGTAAGGAGCATAATGCACTTTGGTTTGCACAGGACTAAAAATGATGGCTTCTGCTGATGTCGTAATTTCTGAGTCTGAATCTTCCTCCCACACTGGCCTGATATATCAGGAGGTTGTGGTGGCTGGGAAGAAAAATTAAAATACACTAAAAATCACTTTACTGTTAAACCAGCAAAATCCAGAGTTTGTAAGTCAAGCTTTGTGTTGTGTTCAACTGTACCTTTGTATTCAGAAGAGTATAATTACATTTCATGCTTTGGCTTTGGTAGTTGGTAGCAATGATCAGGAGGGATTCTCTTCTTCGACAGTTTTCCCGAGTGGTTGCCCTCCCACCCCCATCATCTTTCTGTCCCCATTCCCAATTTCCTGAAAACACCAGCCTTTAGCCGCAGCACATCAAACATTAGGGCTGTTCCAGCTCTGCAGGTTGTAGAAAGGATTTGACCTCTCTCAGATGATTGATTGATGATGCTAGTTTGCATTCATACAAATCTATAGGCTTTGGTTTAGGAAGGAGTTGCTCCCAGATCAGATGAGTAACAACTATGGGATTCTGTTCTGCTTTCCTCTGCAACACGCTCACTGAGAGCACCTTCAGGATGCCTTGCCGGAGCAGTCACTTCACGCTATCTCAGTGTTGGACATTGGCAGACCTCGTCTTTGCTAGTGGAATTGAAGGTTAAAATGGTTTATCTGAAGCCTTTCATTTTACTCTACAGCTATCAGGGGAAATGGTTTGCTTTCTGACAAGAAATTAGATTAAACATGTCAACAGCTCCTTTCACCTAAAAATCCGTGAAACTGTTCAACGGTTGTCATGGAGTATGGCCGACATCTGGAAAAACTAATATATAGTAAGTACAGAGTGCGATACAGGCATTGTCTGACTTACGGCTATTTTAGGCTAGGAGCACTGTTGAAATATTTGAATGCAGTGTTTAATCTCTATCCATAGCTGTCCATCGCTAGCTTCTCTAGCCTTTACCATTCAGTTTTCAGCTCTCTTAAGGCCCTTGGGTCCCACCTGTTTTGTAGCATACTCGTTGAACCTCTTTTGGCTTCTTCTCACTGCAAGATTAATGCAATGTGGTGTATTAAGCTTAATTCATGTATGTTTTTTTTTAAAAATGACGTCAAGTTTTGTTTTGTGGGGTTTTTTTGTTGTTTTTTTTTTCATTTTTTATTAATTTTGGATGTACCTCTTGGTTTCTATTTGTTAAAAAAGACGTCTGGTACCTTTTGTATGCAAACCAGCAATTTCTTTCTTAGAAGAAGATCCTGTAGTGAATTAAGTGAACTGCACTCTATGAACTAATACGTGGTCATGTAAAATGTTCTTTAATAGGTGGCTACTTATTGTATGCAAAGTTTAGTCAAATCAAAACCTAAGAATATTTATAGAAGTTAAGACCATCAGAAATACTTAATAGTGTCGTGTTGTTTGTAGCAAGTTTTTGCAATTATATATTGCGTGCTGAGGTTCATGTATACTTTTGATTACAATCTTCTGGGTTTTTGATGTGCTCAGCTCTTGTAGTTACAATTTGTGTTTTTAATCTTATCTGCAGAAGAGTTTTCTCTAGTGAATAGATTTTAAATTGATCTGATGGTTTATTTAGGAGAAAGCAAGTGATCCTGATAGCAAACTAGCTTGATGAACTAAGTTATATAAAATAGACTAATTATTCCATCTTTTAGTAATGATACAGTAATATTTCACACTAAGTAATGACCCTTCATCTCAGGATCGAGAATTTGAAGGATTATTTTAACAAAGGGAGGGAAAGGAAGAGGTGTGATGAATCTCAAAAGAAGAGAGCATTTGTCACTCCCTTTAGAAAGCACTGATAGGACTTTGAATTAGGAATTTGGATTTCTTTATATTATTCAACATACCAGATCCTGTTTCTCTTGATTTTGAAACACTCAAGAAAGTGTATTGCTCCTACCTGGAGAACCACTTCAGGTGGTCTTTCTGAAAAGTGTGTTTTTGTAAGCATGGTTTTCTGCTTTATTTCCAGTCTTCCCTTCATTTTGGGATTGGCAAACACCTGTTTTTTCTTCGACTAATATATTTGAGGTACCTTTAATAAAGAATTTAAATTAAAATCATCTATTTAGAGTCCCTTTTATATTAACAGTTTAATTTAATGTTTCTGGATTTGCATGCTTCTAAGTAATTTTTAATTAATTTCTGTGTAAATTAATGCAATCATTCCAGTGAAGTGATTATGAATTTTGCACTTAGGTTGCTTCAAACCTGAGAACTGGGCAAAGTGGAGCCCACTGATGGGCATAAGTACGGTTTGCTGGTGAGAAAATGGACCTGAAACAAGGTGGCGGTGTGAAACCTGATTCCCAAGAGTGACTGTTCATGCCAAAAGTTGAACTAAAACAACTTTTCAGTGATTTTATTAGGCCTGGCGTAAGTTTAGGGCTTAATCAGGCTTTAGTTTCATATTTTTGGAAGTATGAATGGATGGAGCAGTTGAGTTTACAAGATTTTTTGTAATGGGCTACCCAAGAAAACAAGTTGGAAGGGGTTTTGCTTGTTGCTTTTCCTGCTAATAGGTACTTTTCGGTTGTGGTTATCCAAACATGACGTTCATGAAAATGTAGTGCTGCGTTTTCTGAGTCACTCTACCTGTGAGGGACTGTTTCAGAGGAAGCGTTGAGGTACGATTTAAGTGACAAAAGTACAACTGCAAATGATCCTGATGACTGAGTTGATCATGATCAGTTTTTCCATTCCTCACCTTATTTCTTAGACGTAACCTGACAGCATGTCAGCAGAGTACCTAGTATGGTGCCATCTTGGAAACCAATAGCTGAACTGGAGAAGATGGAGATGAGTGCAGGCACTATAAAGCAGCTTCAGATATGAGTATCAGCTAGATAATCCTTAGCTCAGGGTGCTGTAAATGGGATCACTTTTGGTCACGCAGTGCGCAAGGTGTGCTATTTAGCAACTTGTAACAGTTTCTGTTATAAACTGGAGTTTGTCACTTGGTGGTCAGAGAGCCATTGAGGAAACCTGAGCATGCTAGCCAGCTGCCCAGTGACTGGCCCATGGACCATGGAGGCAAATATTACAGAATCACAGAATGGTTGGGGTTGGAAGGGACCTCTGGAGATCATCTAGTCCAACCCCCTGCCAAAGCAGGTTCACCTGGAGCACGTTGCACAGGGTTGCGTCCAGGTGGGTTTTGAATATCTCCAGAGAAGGAGACTCCACAACCTCCCTGGGCAGCCTGTTCCAGTGCTCTGGCACCCTCAAAGTAAAGAAGTTTTTCCTCATATTCAGATGGAACTTCCCATGTTTCAGTTTGTGCCTGTTGCCCCTTGTCCTGTCCCTGGACACCACTGAGAAGAGTCTGGCCCCATCCTCTTGACACCTGCCCATAAGGTATTTATAAGCATTGGTAAGATCCCCTCTCAGTCTTCTCTTCTCCAGGCTAAACAGACCCAGCTCTCTCAGCCTTTCCTCGTAAGAGAGATGCTCTGATCCTCTGATCATCTTTGTAGCCCTCCGCTGGACTTGTCCAGTAGTTCTTTGTCTTTCTTGAACTGGGGAGCCCAGAACTGGACACAGTGCTCCAGATGTGACAACATTAACAGATGTGACAATATTAACATTATTGTACTGATCATTCCTTTTTAAAAAAAAATAAGTTTTAACACACTGAGCAGAGGGAAGAGCTATAAGGATCATCCTTTTTTTGTGAAGAGGAGACTAAGATCTGACTTACCAAGCATGTGAAGATAAAAGCTGATAAGGGTTTCTCACCATGATGCATTCACAATGAGGTGTGAAGATGAACTCTGATGAGGGTGAAAAGATATCTGAGTCTTGTTGACTGAAGACTGATTGGCAGTAAATTGGCTATAAATAAATTCTGGCTTGAAATGAGAAGGTAGCCCATACTGCCTGCATCAGCTGGATGCAGGACAGCCCTTCTACAAGCAGTGGGAGAGCTGCTACTGACAAAGCTCCGGCTGAAATCTTGCTGCTTTTGTTGCCTTTGCATGCCTTTCCCATGGAGGAGAAAGATGACTAGGAGAGAAACACAGTGAAAGTTTTATTGAGAAATGCTACTTATGATTAAAAAGAAATTATTGAGAGCAGCTGTTTATGCCTCCTTTCTGATAATGCCATGAGGACAGCCAATGTGTGTCATTCTCTCCTGGAAAATTATGGTACAGTTTGACTCTCTCTAATGGCTGCCTTGTTCCGTTTTTCTGAAATGCCACGTTGCTGGTAGGAAGAGAGCCATATACTTACAACCTGTGCTCACAATCTGGGAATTGGCATAGCGACGTATTGCTAAGCAACAGTTGGCATCATGCTGTCTGCTAGAGCCGTTCCCTGTTTGTCCAATTTGCCTGAAAAATCCAGATCAGCGTCTAGCTCAAGGTTTAAGTAGTGAAAAAGAACAGTAGATTGATATCTTATTTTGTGTCAAGTTTGTCATTCGTTTTGTTGGTAAAGCATTAAATAACAATTCAGAGAAATGCAGTTAGGATGTGCTTTGTTCATCCCTAGAACGGCGAATGATCTTGGAACCTGCAACATCCTTACAATAGGATGTCTATCGTGTGAAGTGAGGCCGGTTACCTATACAGCCAGCAATGCCAGATCTCACCAAATACAGCAGGAAATAGCTATGTTACGTACAAATGTGCATCTTTATACTAGTGGATTGTAGGCTCAAAATAGGTCTTAATTATTTTCTTTAGTGTATACACGCACTATAGGATGTAACCTCAAAAGATGAAGATTTGTGCACTGGAGAGCAATATTGATAGCCCCGGATTTTAGATGCCTTTTTTGGTTAAGGGAAGACTTTCTTTGCTGCTTCTGCAAAAGCTAATTGTATACTTGCTAAGAAAGAAAGCTGTTAAAAAGTATAAATGAAAATCCCAGTGGGGAGATACTACTAGTTAAGCAGCTCAGGGTGACTACCTGTTGTTTTAACTTTTGTTTTGTTATGACAATACTAAGTGAAACTTGTTGCTAAGCTTGTTAGCTAAATATCAGGTATGCACTGAAGATGCATCCTCTTTTTGTTCTTGATTCGTAAGACCTGGATAATTTTTGTTCTGTATAAGTTTTTGTTTGTTTTGTGTCTTTTTGTTTGGTTGGTTTTTCTTCAGTTTTCTTTTTTTTTTCCACTTTCACTGTTCTTGTGAATCTCCATTTTAGTAACTACAGTGAATGATACAACATTTCCAATTTCCAGTTTTTATTAGCTACATTCCCAGCTACTCAGTGATGTAGGGTCATTCTTACAGTATATTTTGACAAAATTCTTACAGTATATTTTGACCAAGTTCAAGAACGAGGTATTTTGCCACTTCCTTTGTTGAGACTTTTCCTCTGTCTGGCAGATCCTGTTGTAGCATTTATATTAATTTTCATTCTCCATTTCTTTTTATTTTGTTTCATATTTTTGCTTCCAAGCATATTTCATATACTACATTTTCTTCTTCCTTTGTTGTGTTCCAGTAACTTTTGTATAAGTACATATGCATAGACTTTAATATATCCTTCATTTAATGAGTAGTTAGATTGTACACATTAAGCTCCTTTCATCTTTTAAAATTATTTCTTGTTATTCTTGCTGCCATTCGTTAAATCTGATGTTTCTTTTTTAATGTGTCTTTCTGGTGCTTGAATTTGCAGAACAAACATGTTGTGCCATGAGTGGTTCTAAAAAGGTGTGTAACGTAGTGAATGTTTTGCAAGGAACGGATTGATTGTGTGAATCTGTTCACAGGCTCCACTGGTGTGATGTGCACATGCGCACAAACATGTTTTCTGATCATAGGGATGAGCCGGAAGACTAAGTACTGTTCTTAGTACTATTTGCTAGTTGACTTTTTGGTGAAGTTCAAGGTCTTACTACCTGTAGGAGAGTCTAAATGCCGCAGCACCATATAGTTCAAAGATATCCATAAGCAGTTGATTTTGGTCTTTAGTACTTGTTAGATGGTAAAGGCTGGAGCTAAAGGGAGCTTCAGTTGGGAAATTTTCAAGTTTCTCAAGAATTTTTTTCTTGACAGAAATGCATATCAACTGGGACTGTCGGCCTGGCAATATTCAGTAAGATTTTTGAATGCACTATTGTCCAGATTTTTGTGGACATCCTCCAGACTTTCCCTTCAGTATCATTCAGAAAATTTGCAAGTTGTTTTTTTTTTTTCCCTAACACTTTTTAAAGGCTTTGTTACTTTTGGAGGATGGTAAAAGGGTTTTTTTCCCTTTAGAGGAAATTATTTTGCCAGGACCTGAGCTGTGTAATGTACACCCAAGTTCTGGTAACATGAGTCATGGCACTGAGTGACGCTATCTGTAATTTTAAAAAGTCATTTTGGGGACATCTGGAAAATCATAGAATTCTTTGGTAGAAAGATCAGGATGGAAGGACTTCTACAATAGGACATAAGCCTTGCTTGCTTACCATATTATGCACAACTTAAGAAGAATATTTAATATGCACAATCTACTTCTGCATGGTTGACTTCAGTGTTGGAAAGCACTGTAATCTGTGTATCTCCTGTTTTGGGATGATAGCTCCATTTCACTGTATGAAAATTTTGAAGTGTAAAGTGTGAGACAACAGAAGAATCAGAAGTCAAACCTTGTTCTGTGCCTTTGTGTTAATCTATTGATATATTAATATCTGTTTCCTACCTGTAGGAAATCTGTCCAGTCTAAGTCGTCTTGGCCTGAGGTACAATAGGCTGTCAGCAATTCCGAAGTCTTTAGCAAAATGCAGTGAACTTGATGAACTGAACCTGGAGAACAACAACATTTCTACTTTACCAGAGGTGAGAATTAGAGGGAGTGGATTTGGGAGGGAATGTTGTTGTAAGGCATCGGTGTTTTGCAGGGGGGTTGGAACACGTGAAATTATTTCGTCTAGCATCATAACTCTGAGGAATACCCTTTGTTTTAACCTGTGTGTGTGTAATGTGAAATACTGCAATTCTGTACGTATTAGGTGTGTCTAACTAGTATAGAAGAACTGATGTCATACAGTTTCAGTCAAAAGCGGGTGCAATACATGTGGTTGTATTTGCTGTCCTCAGTCTCTTTAGAAAACCTCAAATAAGGAGTACAGGTTCCCAGCACTCAAGCTAGATAAGAGCTTCTCAGTGTTTCTGTTTCATGGGGGTAGGGAAAAAGTAGAAAAATGGGACATCTCTTTACCATCTAATTGAGGCAAGACTGACCTTTAACAGAACGGGTAAAGCTTGTCACAGCTGCTTGGCCTCAGCGTTCTCATTTTAATGTGGAAAAGTGCTGTTGACACCAATGAGATGTCGCCTGGCAACTCATTGATACACCTTCTGTCAGTTATGAAAAATAAAGATTTGCATAATTTTTCAGTTTCCGGTGACTCTCTGAGGATCATGGAGGAGAGAGGAAGAGAAATAAGTTTTCTTTTCATAGCTACTGTACTTGATTGTCTTACCTTGGTCTCTCTTGCTTCAAGCTTCGTGTGGGACCAAGGAAAATGTCCATAGTTTAGAAGTTCTGGAGCCACCTTGTCAGTCTCTTCAAGTAACACGTTCCCTGAACAGAGTGCTTTGCTAGCTCTGGGGTGAAGAGACAGAAAGTCCTAGTCCCCAGTGCATGTGTATGTTTATCTATACTCCTTCCCTAGAGTTCTCCGAAAGGTGCTTCTGGATTCCAGTTTCACAGTCCTGGATAGCTGCAGTAGCTGGTTACAGACCATTTTTTAAATACAGGTTTGTGGTCCGCAGACTTTGAAACTATTTCAACTGTTGGTTACACCTCTCATCCTGATTTTCCTTTTCTTAGTTTCTTGAGACTGATTTATTAGGGTAGCAGAGTGTGAGATCCTTGGCTGCATCTGCATACTTTTGGTGCTAGTAAACATTTAGAGGAAATGTTTGACTTTAAGGATTAGTGCCTGGGTAGAATTGCTCTGATGGCAGAAAAAAATCTGATGTGATTCATTCTTATTTTGGATATTTCTTCTATTGCTTTAGAACTGTTTGGAGATGAAGGCTTCAGGACACAACATAGAGTTTTATTCTGTTCTGTTTTAATGATGGTCCAAACTGCTTTCCTAGGCTGTTTAAAAAAAAAAGTGTAAGTTATTAGTATCAAATAATTCAAAATGTGTCTAAATAGGTATATAGGAACTATACAAAGAAGAAAAAAAAGGCATTTGGAGTTAGGCAAAGTATTAATAGTAGCGAAGTGCAATAAGTAACTACTTCAGATAAATTTCTAAACTCAGCAAGGACAGACTGAAAACAGAATTTAATAAATGTTTGGGTAAAACTATCATTTAAGAAAGTGCTACTGACTGAAAGCTACCAGGGTGCTTTTAAGATGAGAGCTAAGCTAGCCCACCCCACCCAGATGTACTATAAGAGCAACTATGGCATAATTACAAAAAGCTAATGTGGGAGATGATTACTTGCTTTAAAATATGTTCAGTCATAATATAAAACTCTTTGCGACTGTGCTGCCGCCTTCACGTGTATTTGCCAACAGTATGTTAACACTTAAGCTGCTACCTTGCAGAAGTGTATAGTTTATACTGTAATCTGTTTAAAGTAAAACATTCTGTGCTATAATACAAAGAACTGTATTTGTAGAAGAAACTTCTGAATTTCAAAACATAGGTGAAGCTGCTGACACAATGCCTAATAAATATTTTATCTTAAAAGGATGGGCTGGGAGAAGGCAGCACTGCCACAGCTCTCGTAGATATAAGAGCATTGTTCTCTGTACTGCCAAAGCCCTCCTGCTTCCCTTCAAATGTGTTTAATTACTCTAGGCTATTAGAGTGTATTAGCTAACATATTTTTAATATTTTTTGTATGGAAGCAGACTTCAAAAATGGCTTTTTGAAATGCCAAGATCCATTTGAAGCAATAAAGTGTGCTTGTAACAGAGCTCAGGGACTGCCTAACCCTAGGACAAACAATATCTGTTAATTAAAATATAGCTGGAAGCAATATTTCCTAATCAAAGATTATACTAGCTAATGATTAGGTTAAATTAATACTGATTTGAAGATCCATTATTTTATCTTTAGGGGGAAAATTGCTTCACTGATATTTGCCAAAATGCCCTCAGAACTGTATTTCAGTGCTTAAAGTTTTAGCCATGACATGTAGACAAGTCCGTATTTAATCCTGTTTTATTTACCATAATGTTAATAAACTATTTAGAAAAGTAGCCAAAGCTTTCCTGGTGAAACAGCAAAGCCATGTTCTTAAATGTAGCACTGAAATTGCAATCCAGAAATACTGACATTAGGAATATGGTTGGAATCATTATCTTGTTACTGCTCTTTCCTGATTGCAGATGTTGCATTATTTATGGTATGTAATGCCACGCATAAATCTCCAATTTCTGTAATACATAAGCAAATAGGGCTGAATTCAAGTTGGCATAGTAATAAGCAAAGGTGACACTTCAGCAGTAATTTAGATCTCATTATTCATCCCCACAGTTCCAGCAAGGTGCTTGGCACTTGACTAACAGATAAACTCTGAGATCCGCGCTGCCGAGATTTTAGAATCTAATTAGATTGTGAAGTGAAATGAGACTCTGGATTCAATGGGCAACCATTGCTACCCAGTTTAACTACAGGCTGCTTGGTTTTTATTTCTTAAGGAGGAAAAAAAAACAAAAAAAGAGAAGTGGAATAATAACTATTTAGGGATATTTTGAAAACGGGGAAAAAAATGGGATTCCCAAAACCTTGCCTTCCCATTCTTTTTCTCTGTCCTGCCTGGTTATCTGAAACTGTTACAGCCTAAAAGGAAACTTCTACCAGCTGTGTTCACCTTATGGATTGTTATTACATTAACAAAGATTTGTACTGGAAGTATCAAACACCAGTTTGAAAAACGGTGTGTGCAGTTGATACTTCTTTGGGCTCCACTCTCAACTATGAGCAGGCATCAAAACCGAGTGAGCTGCAGTTGGGTGGCGTTGGCCGAAGCTGGGATCGCTGTTCAGGATGGACACACTGCTGCCCGGAGCTCTTCAGAGCTGCCCAAGACATGGCAATGTGTTATTAAAAAAATTCCTTTAGGAGGAGAAAAGAGTTACAAAACCTCCTAAACTTGTGCTTTTGAGTGTGAAATGTTTGCTTTTTTTGTATCTGGCAGTATGTGAGGAGAGAGGGGGAAATAAGGTAAAGGCTGACGATTATGAGCAGAGATTGTTGCTGATGGAAGTTGTATCAAATTTAACACTGGTTTATGTGTTGCAGCACTTATTCAGGGGATGGACTTGAGGGGAGAAAACATTTCTAATTAGACCCATGAGGGAAAAGAGATGTTTTCAAATAAATCTGTCCTAAGTTCCTGGGTGGTTTTCTTCTCTCTACAGGGTCTTTTATCCAGCCTTGTCAAACTGACTAGTTTAACACTGGCCAGGAACTGCTTCCAGTCCTATCCCGTGGGTGGCCCGTCTCAGTTCTCCACAATCTACTCTCTCAATATGGAGCACAACCGCATCAATAAAATCCCCTTTGGAATTTTCTCTAGAGCTAAAGTATTAAGTAAGCTGAACATGAAGGTGAGGCACAGAAACATGCTACTGTGTGTAATATCAATGAGGAGCACTGTGTGCTGCTCCATGAATTCTGGCAAACTTAATAAGGAATGAATTTGTCACGCTGAAGCGGACACTGCTGCTGTCACCTATAGAAACAATTCTGTATTAGTTTAAAAATGTACTATCAAGATGTTATTGATTTGTCTTTATTTTTGTTAGTTAAGCTTTTGTCACATTTGCTCAAGTTTTAGCAATGCAAACAAGCAAGTTGCTTGCAAAGTTCTCAAATATTTAAATGAGATACAAGTATGTAGAGTAGCTTATTTCTTTCTCCCCTCTACTGTTACAGTTTAGATTAAAAACAAAATTACGTAGAATATCCTTTTTTGAATATATTCTTTCAAAATTTAAGTTTGGAGACTTTTGTCAGTAGTTGTAGAGCACACAGAAAAAGGGCCTTTAAGTCTGTGCTATGTACACTTAGAGTGAGGAGAACTAGGGAAAAGAGACTACATTTTTCTATGACTGGGTTTGTTTCAAGTTCTTAAATTATTTTTAAAAAATATTCTTGAGCAGTAGCTAAGCTCAGCTACTGTTTTAGAATATCTTTTGGCACAAATGGTTTCTCAGTTTGCATTAAGACCATTTTTTATCACGTACCCATTTGTAACTTTGCATGTTTACCAGGACTTTGTGTGACCTGTTTTGGTTTTTAGATTTTGCAGTGTCTGGTCTAGATCAAATTTTGTAGCAACATTTTGAGCAGTAAAATGTTCAGATTAATTTCAGATGCTTTTATTCTGAGCCATTAAGGTATATTTCTTTTGTGGTGTGTTTGGTGGGGTTTTTTTTCCTTTTTATTTTCTTTTTTTTTTTTTTTTAATTTTCCCCTTTCCTAAACCACGTGTACCTGTTGTTTTCCGACTTGAGCTATGAAGCATATCTGTCTGTTCGCTGTGTCCCAGCTCAGCCAAGTAGCCAGAATCTTGAGTAAAGTCTTCGCTGATGTTGTTTTGTAACTACATCACCTTTTTTACTGTCTGTGAGAGGAGAGGTTGGAGTTTCTTGTTTTGTATCTTCTTTTTTATAGCAAACTCCATATATTTTTAGGATTCCAGCATTGCTGGTAGCACCTTTGTAAGTTATGGTGATTTTTTTGTTCTTTCCTCACCCTCTCCGTTGTATTCAGCAAAGAAAGGACGAAAAATGTTTTAACTACTGGGATATATGAAATCTTAAGGGTTATGGACTTCCAGTTTTTACACTTCAGTTCATATTAGTAACACAGAGTCAATTCTGTAACTCTAGGTTGGGACTGCTTATTATGTTTGGAGGAATTTAAAAAATATTTGGCCAATTATCAACATTTTATTATTCTGATTTAATTATCTACTGTTTTGTTATGAAGCATTTTGTAAGCAGTTTGTTTAATCTCTCAAATGGCTTGCCAACTTCTTGCAAGCGCAGACCCTAAATGTTTGATATGTTAAATCACAGGACAATCAGCTGACCTCTCTCCCCTTGGACTTCGGGACTTGGACTAGTATGGTGGAACTGAACTTAGCGACTAATCAGCTCACAAAAATCCCTGAGGATGTATCTGGGCTTGTTTCTCTTGAGGTGAGAAGAGTATAATGAACAGCTAAGTGAATCCCTGCAAATGGACGTTCTCTGCTTCACGTTTAAGTAATACTCCTTTTGGGTCAAATAAAGCCAAATAAATATGTGTGTGTATCCTATTTAAATAGATGCGTTGCATCTGTTTATGTTTGTTTTCAACAGCTTTTTGAATGTTGTTCTTTAGACTCTAGGTGAGTGTCTGTGGACAAAGAGTTAAGTACATCTATATTTTAACTATGTAGAAAGAAAATTTTTCTCAACAGAAAGTTACTGTTGTAAATGAAACGGCACTGAACTCAGTTCGATTCCTGGAGAGACCAGCATGGAAACAGTAAGGATCAGAAAAGCGTTAATGAAATGGTCTACAGCCAGAGGTGGCTTGAATGTAGCACTGTGAACCTTGTAGGCAGACGGGTGGGAATTCTCAGCCTTTGAGGAGGAGGAACTCGTAGGTTGAAACTGTGAACTAAACCTGTTGTGTCCACTAGTCCTGTTTCCCAAGGTACCGTCAGCAAAGACAAACTTAATTGCCTTGGAGGGACATAAAGGTAGAGATGCTTGTTTGGGCAGTTGAGGGGACTTCATAGGCTCTGTGAGTTGCTGCGAAAAATCTGTTGAATTGCAATAGCAAATGGTGTTTGAAATTGCAGATTTCCAGTGTGACAGCTGCTCTGAATAATTAATAATTCCTGTAGTTTGGGGCAAAAATGATATGGCAGAGTAATAGCTATTTAGGGGCCCAGTTCCCTTCAAGTTAAGGCTGTGATTGGTGTGTTTGGGAAGTTAGTAACCTCTAACAACTGGATTTGCCAATGGTCTGCCAGCTGCTGAAGCTGGAGAGCTGCATGGTCTGCAGACCCGTTAGCACTATTTTTCTCTGTAATTAAAGAATCAAGTACAAAGATCTATTTGGGCAGTGTTTACACAAAAGTGAAGGTTCCCACAGCAATGCTAAGTCAGCTGCATTGCCTGTAGGTAATATTTTCTGTTCCTGCCTTTGTTTCTTGATAGGTGATTAAAATGTTACTTTTCTTATCATTCTGTGTATATCGTAGCACATAAAGGAAGGCCACTGAAATACTGCTTGAGCTAATGCTAAGATTTTGGCTTTTATTCATTTTGATTTTCGCTTTGATTTTTAGCCTTGTTTTCTATTCTGTTCCTGCCTTTGGTATTTCCACGTTGTGTGAAGCTAGTGAGAGTTGGGAGTGGTAGAAGCCAGGCATTTGCAACCTTGGCTGGCTTAGCAGGGAGCTGTGCGTGGCTAGCATGAGGGTCCACATTGGGTGCTCTTTTGCATCCTTGTGTTTCAATGTGTCTTATTAAATAACTAGATAATAGCATTGTTTAATTGGTAATTAATTACCTTACTGCTAGCCACGTTGTTACGAGGCTTGATTACTTCTAAGGACTGTTAGACTTCTCTGGAGGAAAAATGGTATGGTAGTGTAACCCCTGTTAACTTGTGGTATAATGAATAACTCTGATAAACTACATTTCAAATAAGGATACTTTTCTTAAACCTAGGGTATTTATAATTCAGCTTAGAAAGGAGGAGAAAAACAAGAGGGTAACACTCTAGTAGAGGTGGGTGTGGGATAGGAGACCATTTTGAAAAGCCAGTGGATATCTATGCAGTGTTCTGCTTAGGTGCTCTGATCTGTATGTTTACTTGCTGCTGCTCCTAACCAAAGGGACATAGGGAGAAGAGGAAGTATTAAGCTTTTTAAGGAGGACTTGGCAAGCACAGCAAATAATGTAAAACATGGTTATGAGACAGCTATAAAGAAGGATAACAAAATGATAGGGAAGTCCAGGAAGAAATTGTTTTTCTTTGGTCATTTGAAGAAATAAGGTGTTCTTTGGTTTTGCTTTGCATTTAGTATTATGTAAAATAATATTTGAAAGAATTCTGTCATAAATCTATGCATTTTTATCATTAAAAACTTAAAAAAAATTATCTTAATCACTGATTTGATTTTTTTTTTAATCTTTTCACTTTGCTTTCATAATTTGAATGTAGGCTAATCTTGGACTTTATTACTTGAAATGTAAAAAAATCCTGTCTTAATTGTTATTTACTAATTGCGTTGCTGAAATTCTGTGTGTTTGGGTTTTTTTTGTTTGAGGTTCTTATCTTGTCAAACAACCTACTAAAGAAACTTCCCCATGGAATTGGAAATCTACGGAAACTCCGAGAGCTAGATCTAGAGGAAAACAAACTGGAATCCTTGCCAAATGAAATAGCTTACCTCAAGGATCTGCAGGTGAAACAAAAATGAGCTGAGATAAACATCTTACGTCCTTTATTTACACCATGGTGATTTAATTACAGCTAGTTTGATGAGGGAAACTCTTTGGGACTAGACATAGATCCAAAAGTTAAGGATATTGCGCAACTTCATCCACAACCTGTCCTCACTAATTCTTCCACAGATCTATCAGTTAATATCGAACAAACAAATTTTGAAGAGTTTAGCTGTTGTACCATGAGTACAATACTGCAACAGGAATAGCCTCTGATTTCAGTCATGTTCATGAAGGCTTTTACATTTAGTCATGTATTTTACTATGTACTATTTTATTTTTATGTTTAGTGGTGCTTAATAGAGGTGTGAAGTGCTGTTGAAGGGTAGAAATTTCTTTGTTCAAATGCTGGAGAGTAGCACCCATCAATTTATCAGCTATATATCTTGTTACTTGCTGTCATTCGGAGCAAAAGTCATTAAGTTAATTTTTAAAAATGTGTTTTTCCCTTAGAAATTGGTTCTGACAAATAATCAGTTGACCACCCTTCCCAGAGGTATCGGTCACCTTACCAATCTGACACACCTTGGGCTCGGAGAGAATCTTCTCACACACCTTCCTGAGGAAATTGGTAAGGTCCCTTTTTGTGATTTTATGCAGGGTGCCTGAGCCAAAGCAGTTACTGACACATAAGATAGGCATCTACTGTGCTCATAAGTAGAGGCCACAAAATTCATGTGAAACTTCTAGATATACACAACCTGATGTGAAGCATGTGCCACAGGAACAGCACTATAGCGTATGATTTTTATCTTGCTGAACTCTAGTGGAACAACTAGTCTAGCTTTTTTCAGTTCTGCAGAAAGCTGATGGACACACATTAACTTGGTATGGTGAGATTCCTTTTTGCTCCAAATTCTCCCACAATTTGTGTATTATTAGTCATTCAACTTCATAAACCTGTTCTTGGAAAGAGTCGCGCTGGTCCTATTCTAATTCCATGGTGTAGACCAAAACCTTGTGTCAGGTGTAGACAGCTGAAGCAAACGTTTCTGATGATAGTCTCTCTGCACACACTTCTGTTTATGGACCATCACATTGTTTTTCACCTTGGTGATATAAGAAAGGAAGTGAAGAGAAGGAGCTCTACAGAAAGAAAGGGAGGAATAGGATTCTCTGTGTCTTCTTGAGACATCCAGAGAAAATGGGATTCGGAGCATCTGAAACTGAGAGCCCTCGTTTCTTTTATAGTCGGTTACAAGTACCTCCAGAGCATGATTCTGAGCACTTAAGTGAAAATCTTAAAGTTAGAGCTCATTATGGAGGAAAAAATGATGGCAGAAGCTACACAAAGCAAAATGTGGTCAGAAACAGTGATGAGCAGATGGAAAATGCTGGGACATGGTCTGTCTGTCCCAGCATCTTTAGTGAAGAGCCGTTACAGCTTCTGCTCATCTTGTATTTGCCTCAGTGTGAGAAGGGCCTAAAACAATCTAAACCTGGAGCTTTGTGATTTAGTTCATAAGTTAGTGGAGAGAGTTTGGATGCTGTGGAAACAAGCTGCGGAATTAAGGTATGTAAGTAAACTTGAAATACTATTGTAGGAGTACAATTTGGCTATTAAAGCTGGCTGTCTTAACAGATTAGAGAATAGTTAACTATTTTCAAATGTGACTGCTTCATCTAAAGTTATCTGCTATTTCCCATTATTTTATAGCCTTTCCTTTTTGTTGGTTTTCCATGCCTTGAGCCCTGGCTACTGCTTTCTCTTGTGAAAGATGAAATAGTTTTTTAGGTAACAGGAGATCTTTATGGTATTTAAGATTGGAAAATGGGGAATATTTTGATGTTGTACATATGGAGTGTATTTCAAAGGTACAGATTAATTTTGATTTTGCTTGCTGTGGAGGAATGGAAGTCTTAAGAGAGAAGAAATTAGTCTGTTTTCCATCTTCTGGTTAATCTATATTGCAGTATCTGTAGTAGAGGCAGGTTGTAAAATTTGAGTTCAAGAGGAATTTTTCACATGGATTTGTTCCATTTAATAAATTCACTGCTGTGCAGAGGTCTTCCCTGCTTTCTTCCTGTGGCACATTACAGTTACAGCTTCAGGTCTTTAATGTATGGGTTCTAATTAAATAAAAGGTATGGCATAGATATTTTTATAGAGATAATACATACTGTATGGTATAAATATTTTCTAGGCTCTTCTAACTAGATAGCTATTCAATATTGGCTGCAGTTGCAAAGCATTTGGCTGAGCAGTTACGGTGAAGTCCTTCTCAGTTCTCTTATTCTGTGTATTCTCAATTCATTTGTTATCTAAAGGAGATGCAGTAATGGATATTTCTACAGGGAAACTAAACCAAACTGGTTCTTGCTTAGGTTCCAGTGCTTGAAGATAGGCGTTTAGGTGAGTCACTGAGTGTAGATTCTACATAGTAAAGAATCTTGAGGTGGACTTAGAGCTTCTGTCTAAAAGTTATAAACTGCATGAATCAAAAAAAAAGTACTACTTTGTATTATTTTATTTTAACCAGGTACACTGGAGAATCTGGAAGAACTGTATTTGAATGACAACCCCAATCTGCACAGCCTTCCCTTTGAGCTGGCTCTTTGCAGCAAACTGTCAATAATGAGTATTGAGAACTGCCCACTCAGCCACCTTCCACCTCAGATTGTTGCAGGAGGACCCTCCTTCATCATTCAGTTCCTAAAAATGCAGGGACCATATCGTGCCATGGTCTGATGCTAATCGGATTGTCCAATACACTGTACAAAATACAAACTGCATTAATGTTGTAATTGTCTGTATATGTATATATAATATAATATATGTGGCTTATATTATATTATATATATATATAAATATATAAATAATATAAAAAGGCAAATTTAAGACTGCATTATGTGTTTCTGCTAATAGAGGAATCATAGCCATTTAGATTTTTTTTTTATTCTGTAAAAATGCTTGTCTAAGTTTTCTTTGCTGAATTTGATGGAAATTGTCTGAATAATCTGGAAATGCCAGTTCATTTAAAGCAATTGCCAACGAACTCAAAGTTTAAATTTAAGGGACAAAAATAGTTTTGCTTAGATTTACTTTCAGTTAAGAGAAATGTATAACCTTTATATAATGAACTTTTCTGTTTTCCTCCCTCTTTTTTTTTTTTTTGTTGTGTCAAAACCTGAAAGGGTCATGTGTCCTGAGGTTGGGATTTTCTTTTAACTTATTTTGAGATTTGAAGCAAATGGTGTTTTTATATTGTTTACAGTCAGAGTAAATCACTGGATTTTGTTTTATTCTGATTTGCTCTGTTTTAATCAATCATATCTAGAATTTATATGCCTCTGCTGATGAATTTTTATCAACCGGTTTGTATACTAAAAACATACACTCATCAGAACAACTGGCAGGTGAAAAGGATGCAGTCAAAACAAAAGAAAAAGAAAAGAAAAAAAAAAAGCTTGAATTCCTTTAAGTCTTGCTTCCCTGAGTTATCAGTTGCAGGCATAACATATCTGAACTGAGCCTTTTGCGGTTGGTCTTTTCTAGCACAAGTAAACCTTTTCAGATTGGTCAAATGTTGAGTATACTCAGTGAAGAGCGGTTTTCATTTTGTGAAGTAACAATTCCATGAGGTCTAACAGTACAGTTAAGTGGCAAGGAAATAATATATATGTACATTTTTATTACAATGTTGAGTCATAAACTACAACAGGCAATTTTAAGGATTCCTTATAGTCCTTGTACAATAAATGAATGTGTCTTACTTTTAAACACTGCAATATATGTAAGTTTTAAGGTTGGTTAACAATGTACTATGGTTTTATATCTTGACTTGCCTTGTACCTCCTTCCATTATGGAACTTCTGTGTCCAAGCACAATATCTTCACACTGTGCTGTTTTGCTGCTGAACTAAATGCACTTTTCCCCACAGCTGGGGCACTTGCTTCAAAATATTCAGTTCAGTATCTTGATTATTCTTTTTTAACTTCATCCTATCTGTTTCAGTATTAAACCGATCTATTAAAAAAGAGGCACCTTTTTCATTTGTGCATAGATGTTGGTGGCTGAAGAGAAACACTGTAAGTAGTGGACATTCAGGTTTATCATGACTTTCTTGGTTGTTTAAAAGGCAGAAGATGCTTCAGGGAGATTTACACTATTGCTGCACTTGCAGGGCCAGTTGTCCTTTTTCAGGAGGGTAGGAATGCGATTGCATTTCACGGTTACTCAAGAGATGTCCAGTTTATCCTCACTGGAATTGCTGCTGGGGTAGTGTGACTTAGAGGACTGTACCTTTTGAACAAAATCAAATCAACCGATGCCATGGGAAATCTACTTCACATGCAGAAGTTTGGGGAATATTATTTCTGGCTTTCAGGCATGCTGACTTAGACATATTGCCTTGATCTATTTGCATTCTGTTTTGTCGTTTGTCTTTTCATTAACAAGGAATAAGTTTAAATGGAAGGCAGGTGGAGATATAAAACCTTAGAGGGCTTAAACATGCTGTAAAACTATTGTAGATGTCACTGGATTTTACTAAGTAATGTTCTTTTCTTTCTCACACACTCTGTCCCTCTGTCGTGTCCCCCCCCCCCCCCTTTTTTTTTTATATCTACTGTAGCTTTTCAGTTTAGACTTTAGTTTATAAAAGGCTAGTTCCTTACAGTTCTGCCTGAAGTTAATCTGTCTCAGCATTACGGTGTTAAAATATGAAGAAGCTGATATGCTTAGTATCAAGACTGTAATCTAACTTCTGAATATAGTGCTAAATCCGTATTTGTGCCCTCAGGTCACTAGGGGAAACTGGTTTGATTAGTATGGTTCCTTAAAAACAAAAGTGGCGACCCCTTGTGTTTTCAAGCATCTTGGTCTTAGTCCCTGTCTGCTCCTCAGTCCCATTTTTATAAGAGTTGATGGGATTGAATTTGTTTATTTTGTAAATATGTTGATTATTCACCTTGTTAAGGTACACGGTTAATGACTGTATGATTGGAGCCGCCCCTCTCTCACATAAATTCTTGTGGAGAAGTTGGCTACCAAAATAGCGCTCTTTACACTCTTAAAAACAAACTATTCATTACACTTATAAATAAAGCTATGTTTTAATTCATGACTATATTAAAAACAGGATATTTTTTCAAGCTATCTTTGTACTAGTATGGTTGTTGCAATGCCAGATAATCCTGAGCCCTGTTTTAGGAGTTTAATTTTATACATTCTGAGGTGAGTGCTTACTTTTTCAGTTCTCAGGACAGATTTGAATAAAAGCAGTATGAGAGAAATTCAGGTACAGGAGAAATCAACTCAGAAGAATTTGAAAAGTTCTTTAATATTATCTGAAAGTTTAAGTATTAAATGTATGGCATGGATTGGGAATAGATGCATATAAATCCATATAAGTACATACATGGATTTATGTCCAAATCTATGCACAGATCCATATAAATCCAGCTGTTTTGATCATTCGAAACAATCTTGCATCCTGACACATCAGACTTGCATTTCCCAGGATGCTGGATTGTTAACTGGTGCAGTTTCTAAATTGTATTTAATGCCTGATGGCATTCAGTTGGACACATGTGCTGGCTTATACGTGTTAAGAATTTTGTTTGGCCTAATCAATTAAAGTATGAATGGAAAGAACTTCATCCTGACAAGTGTATGTATACATACATACATGTATGTGTATCTGTATATGTATGAAAGCATAGACAAGGTGGAGAAATTAATCCTTTACGGCATCTTTGAAAACAAAATGGAGGAACAGGTGATTACCAGATACTTGTGTTAAATACTTACCCTCCTTGCCATACTGGAGGAAATAATTTAGAAAGGTTATTGAAAAGTGTGACAATCTTTACTTTGGGTGAAAATCATGACCTTGATTGCTTGCCCGTAGACAAAATACCAATTTTGTATATGTCTGTGCCTATGTACATAAGAACATGTACATATACACATGCCCCATAAAGACACTATCCTGAATCATGCCTTCATTTAACAAGCAAAATTACTGTACTACAGACTACATAGTATTATGGAAGTCTGGTAAGGTGCAAAGCAGATTAGGGGTTTGTTAAGTAGTGAAAAGAAGGAATAATTGCCATTGTGACTCATGCTGGTCACATATGGCATTTAAATTTACTAAATAGAATGTTGTTTGGTAGTCCTTCGCAAAAATGTTTTCTTTTAGTGTAAACCCATTAAAATTCTGCCTCTGGCTGTCCTACATTTAGGTTCATCACCAAAGTTGTCTAGTATAAATGCAGTGGAAATGCTGCATGTAAAGTTGGGTCATACAGTTGTGTAATTGGCACTTTTCTGTTTGCCAGATGCTATTGGGAGCTTTGAAATTCATACACCCTTTTTAGAAAGAGATTTGGGTTGTAGAATGTTTGCTTCAGTGCCTCTCTTGGATTTAGGTTTTCTCTGCAGTTTTGTCCATCTTTTGCTAATGTTGTGTGAGAAAGTGCACGTTCAGACTTCTTGAAGGTCGTGTTTGCTCATGTACATGATCTGGTAAATTAGCACTCAGACTGTCTAGCTGGTTAGCGCTTATACCCATTGTGTCACCTGGAATTCGGGTATCATCTTTAATCCTGGGAGTTTGAAAAATACCTTTATATAACAATTAGAAAAATTTGAGAGGTTATTTTTTCCCCCCCTCTTTTTTTTAAAAAAAAAAAACAAACCCAAAATAAATTAAATTTCTGAATCAGTACAAACCTGTATCAGGGGAGTATTCATATCTGGATGCAAGGAAGAATTTTCATATAGTCAGTATCACACCTCGGTTGAATCAAATCAGCATGCCAGAATAGCTTCTAATTAGAAATTAGAAATGTGCAGTTGGCAGTAATTTGCGCAACACAAACTTCAAGGCCCAGTAAGGACAATTACAAACAAACGATAGTATCTGCAAATGGTTTTTGTTTTTATGTTAGCAAAGATGAGAAAATTATGTTTATTATTCTGATGTTTAGGTCTTAACCAGGACTGCACAGGACTTTTGCTGTGGAAAAATACCAGACCACACTAATTTTGTGGTTAAAAGCTAAACAAGAGTGTAAACAGTCTACAAAAATGTACTTTTAATCTGATTTATTGTAATGTTGATTGTTATGTCTATATAAAAGATTGCCTTGCTTTTTTATAAGAGTCATTCTGTATCAATGCATTCATTATAAATAGTATATTTGTAAATAAGCTGCCACTGAGTCTTTTGAAAGTTTTCTAGTATTTCTAGTCTAACATTAACTTGGATGCAAGTCATACTTTTGCAGTGCACCAAATTAGCAAGAACTGCTTTCTCATTATATACTCACTCACTCTTTTTTTTTTTTCCCAAGTAAAAGATTTTCATGTATAGCAATTACAGGAAACTTGAAAAGTTGCATGACAGTAACTGCTTTACTCAGAGACATGTGGATTGGACACCTTTTATAAAGCAAATGTACCTACAATCTTTTACTTTCAGTTTGTTATAATGCAGTAGGTCATATAGTAAAAAAGAAAACCTTTCTCTCCGAAAGGGAAAATAAATCTTGAATTGTAGTGCAAAATGCATTTCAACAACAACAAAACTGAAGTAGGTATAGAATTCTGGTGCTTATAAGACAGACACCTGGATTTAAACTTCTGGTTTAATAAAACAATATTGCCAAGCTGACATGACACAGCTCTAAACTGATGTCTTTTAACTCTGTAAAGCTCATTATGATAGATGCTGTTTCAAGAAGGTCATGCTTACATCATGTCTTACAAACAAAAAAATGCTGGTATCCTTTGAAGTCCGAATAGAAAGGCCTCAGCAGTTCAGGTATGGTGATGACGAGGAGGGCACCGGTGTACCTGCTGTGGCTGATTGCTTTAAAAACTGGAACGGGTTCTCATAGTGTGCAGCAGTCACTCCTGCGGTAATCTCAGTACCTCTGTCCTTACATCAGATCTCTGCTGATTAAAATCAGTAGAGGGTCTGATCAAATGGCCTAAAGGTCTGTCTTTGAGTTGAGTTGATCCCTGTTGGTATAAGTGATCCAGCAATCTGAACACAAGCTAAGGAACTGGCCAGTCTCATCACAAGAGTGATGTTGGACTACATACCATCCCATCTGACCAGGCTGAGTGGCAGAGGTGCACAGAACATAACGGGGACGTGCAGTTCCTCCAGCATACTGCTCCAGACCTCACCAGCCAGAGTTTGAAGGGCTTGTGAAAAGGGAAGCAGCATCTGCATCACTGCATTTAGTAGTCCTTGATAATTAGGCAAATTCACAGAAGAAAGTGCTTTCTTTTTCTTTTTCTTTTTTTTTTTTTAAAAAAAAATTCTAAATCTATTTGTATTTCTGGCCTCTGCAACAACCTGTGTCTAATAATTCTACAATATGATTATGTGCTGCGTGAAAAAGTACTTCCTTTTGTTTGTTTCAAACCACACCACCTTATTTCATTTGGTGACTCCTAGTTCTTGTATTCTGAGAAATTTATGAATGGCATTTTTCCTGTTCATCTTCTTTTTACTACTCTTGAGGGTTTTTGTCATAAATGGTAGCGGTTTTTTCTCCAAGTCAGAGTTTTCTAGTTTTTTAGCTTCTCTTCAAACAAAACTTCTTCCATTCTGTGATAATTCGTGTTGCCTTTCTCCATAGTTTTCCAGTCCCAGCTCTGATTCTTTTTCCTAATTCATGGCCTTTAGCAAGCTGTTTTGTTCTTTGTGTACTTCTAGTTTGTGAAATAAAAGTACAGCTCTGTTACAAAAATTAAAGTTGAGTGGGCGATAAAGTTTAGTGCTAAACTCCAGTGGGGAATAATCCCACTAGGCAATGATCAGGTTGGGGTTTAGACTTCAGATGGAAGCCGCCCACTGCAATAATGAATTGTTTCCTCTGATTAGCTATAAGGGACTTCAATCATCTCTTGCAACGAGGTATGAGAAACAAAATTAATATGAAATTTCACATAAGTATGCTGATTTAAATAATGCCAGGATTTAAAATACTCTGTTCATGCTAGTAAGAGTGCGTCGTTTTGGAAGATATGACTTTTGAATATTTCAGCTGGCCTTTTTAAACTGTCAAAACTCAACATTTTCTGAAAATATTAGGAAATTTCTAGTGATGGTGTTTCTTTGGAAGAGAAGTTGAAGACTGACAATGCACTGGTTGAGTTTCATTTTCCTTCTTGAAGCCTTTGCAGAAAGCTATGTAAGAAATTCCCATAGTTTAAAAAAAAAAAAAAAAAAAAAAAAGACAAAAAGCAATTTCCCCGGCCCCAGTAGCATCCTGCTGATAATTGGTGCCACACAGCCGGGACTGGGGGGGAACGTGCTGGTCCTGACCGCTTTCTGTTCAAATGACTGAAGTGAGCATCCAGACGTGAGCCCGGCCTTAGAAGAACAATGCGTGTTGGCTCTAGTTGAGTGAAAAGTGAAGACAATGGCTTGTTTCTGGTACCGTATGTCCTAAAGACTGTATTAAAGGCCTCAAAAATGTGCAGGTGGCATCTTGGGTGACTCTGGTGAGACAAACAGGTTACGTGGTTGTGTCATTAATTCAGCCTAAGTGCTTCAGGATACCGAGTCTCCCGACGCTGCTCTCCAGTAACAAGTCCTACTTTCCACTGGTGGGAAGCTGTGGACTGAGGTACTTACTGTATGTTGAAGCGTTTAGTGTGCAAATACTGTACAAAATCTGGACCCTGGGCAGCTTTACAGAGTATAGCTGGTGCTTTGAACTGTGTGTGGTGGCAACAGCAGCAAAAAGGTGTTAAAGGGCTGGAGATGGTTAGCTGTGATACAATTAGAAGAGGCTGAGTGTCTTTAAAGCCAATTTGTTTTGTTTTCGCAAGCCATCTCAGTCAAATAAAATAACGTCATCTCTTCGTACAAGCCTTGCTTCACTTAGGGTTGTCAGAGTGGGAGATAATTCGATTACCAAGATAAAATGATGATGTTTTAGAGGAGGAGCCATCTGGAGTACTTGAGTGAGCAGCTGGCAGCCTGGGCTGCACAGTTAATGATCTGACTCTGTGCCTTGCAACTATTTTTTTCCACTGCAAAACCTTTTAAGAGTCTTTAGAGATCAATCTACCCCACTGCCTCTGAGTACGATGCTAACTGCAAAATTGCACACAAGTGTTCCCTTTTTAAAAGCTCTTTCCACAACACCCTTTTTTTCCTTTCTATTGGTAAAGTATTTCTTTGTTAAGACTCATAATGAATCCTTAATTTGCTGTAGTTTGGTAGTTGCTTCACTTGACCTAGTCGTAGCTGGTTTGCTTTTTGTCCTGCATTATTACAGCTGTGCTGTCTGAAGTGATTTCCAAACTTCATCTGGACAGTTTTAATGGAAATACATTTTTTCCATGAAAATCTTAAAATGTTGTTTGAAAACAGCCATGGTAAGAATAATGCAGTAAAACTCTTCTCTCTATATGACCCAAGTTTTTTGGATGCCCTTCAGCTTTTTTTTGGTCCTTGCCAAGTACGTTAACTGAGTGGGAAGTTACAATTGAGAAGTCTGAAATCATCTCTCCTTGACAGCATAGCAGAGGGCAAGAAATTCAGCTGGGTCAGGAGCTGCTGGTCAGCAAGGCAGCTCTGATTTCAGGCTTTTTAATCTTCTCCAAGTACTTCTTTTTAGGCTCGGCAAGCATTTCCAGCCTCCCACGGCGCCACATCAGACAGCGCTGTATGGCTCTGGAGTGGGTGACCAGGAGAGATTCTCCCAGCAGTGTCAGGGAGTCAGAGGTTTGCCTTGAAGGGGTGAAAGGCACTGGAGGAAGTTCCCTAAAAGCAAGTTGAGCAAAGCAGTGAGCGGGTCCCCTGCGGCCAGCATCTCCTGGTTGGTGCCATTGATAGCCCAGACCCAGCTGCAGCTCCAGGGACAGCCTGCCAGGCAGGAGAGAGCGGAGCCAAGATTCTTGGGTCTGTGGCTCCACCAGATGGATGGTCCTGGAGCCAGGCCACCGCTTCCTGAGAAGAAGATTCTGAAAGTTGGGGGGGTTGGGTTTGATGTCGCATTAAAACAGAACTGTATTTGGAAGTAGCAGACTCCTCCGTGAGAAGGAGAGGCTTTTCCAGCAATGTCTGTTTTTTTCGCTATGAGCTCTTGCAGTGTCACGTCTGATCTCATCCTCTCCACTTGCGCTCTCGCCTCCCATCTCTCCTACTTCAGATTTTCCTCTTTTTGCAAACAGCCATTTGTCTGACCCCGGTGCTTCCCACACTGTGCTGAGCTGAAGTAAGTGGAGAAGGGCAGGAAGAGCAAAAAGATGATGTGGGACCAGTGGCTTCAGATTCATACAGCTGTTGATGCATCCAGTTCCTCTTCTGAACTGGCTTCATATGGGTTACGAGCCTCTGTTGCAGAATGGAGACACCAGGAGAAAATCAGGATTTGGGAAAAGACGGCTGGGAGAGGGAAATAGAAAAGATGGGTCTGCTGCACGTGGCACAGCTGTGCATTGCTCTACAGCTTCTCTGTTGGCTCCTTGGACACTCGGTTTATAGAGCCCAGGCAGGTTCTTACATGGTGTCTCAGAGTCCCTGGGAAGGGTTTTGATGTCTGAGTACTTACCAGATAAATGATTTGGCTTGGGAGACGTGTCAAGACTCGGATAGGAATTCATTTTGATTAAATAACAATTCTGTGGCCAATCTTTGTTCCAAACCGTTTAGGAATAAGGATGAATGTCTTAGTTTTTGAAATGACACAGAGCGCTTAGCAGTCTGTAAAGAGTCCTGAAATATGTGTAATGCTTAATAATACTCATCGCTTTCGCTTTAGGAAAACCCACATGCTCCCACAATTAAATTGTTAGTGAAATATTAATGAGAAAATTACTTTCTCATTTCATACAGACATTAAATTCCCCAGAAATGTTAAAAAATTTAGATTTTCTTAAGATATTTGTTAAAGTTGTAAAGTTGGTTGCTTTTTACCACTCTTGTCTCTAGCTCTGCTTAAGGAAAATTGAGATTGTAGTGAGGAATCAAGGTGATCTTCAGGGACATCAACTGCAGAGGACTGCTGGCCTGGTGAGGTGTCCCAGTGCTCGGAGACACTGGGAACGCTCCTCAGTAGCACCTGAGCCTGGTTCCTGGCTGGCTGTGTGGGTGGTTGGTCCTATACACACTGGCTGCTGGGCAGTGAGGAAGGTCTCCTCAGCAAAACAGGTTTGAGGGGCTGTTGATCAAAGCCGGTTGGAATCTGCAACGAGCTGTCTTTCTGAGGATTTGGGGGATATTTCTAGCCTCACTGAACTGAAGGGGTTCTGTTTAAGTGTTGAGATTTCGGTTGTGATATTTTCCTCTCGATGGGTCTGATTGCACTGGGACTACGCCTCCAGTAATGCTTGGATGCTGTATGGCAAATTCCACTTCTTTGCGGTTGTGACCCAGCAAATGGCTTGGCCTCAGGATGTGGAAAGAAGAGTTCAGGGCAGGTTCAGCGCTCCCCATCTGTAGGGGAGCTCCAGTGTTTCTCAAAAAGTTTGCTTTCCCTTTCAGTCCTTCTGCCCTTGCATTTAACTGGCGCTGACAGGCTGAATATCAGAATCGTATGTGAAATAGTAGAGATTTCTCCCTTCCCTTCCCCCAGCTGTAGCTCCATCGGTTGCTCTCGGAGTGGCAGAGGGTGTTAAGGACATTAAGCCTTGTGAGGATGGGGATGGCATCCTGTGCTGCTGAGAGCCCTGACCTGCGGTATCCTTAATCTGAGTGCAAAGACAGAACTGTGGCACAAGAATTTGCTGGTGTTGTTCTGCGCAGGGTTGAAAATGACTTCTCGGGGGAAAAAAAAAAAGATAGTTTTGTTTGTAGCAGCAGAGATTAATGCTTGTTGGTATGCGCTTAGTTTTCTGTGACACTTCAGGGAAATACGTGGATTATTTTTCTCTTGAATTTTGTATGGCAGGAATTTCCCTTGCTGCCTAGGATGTTTCCAGGGAAAAGGAAAATCTGAGTTGAAAAAGCACAAGTGGAGATGTATTATAGCTCTTCTCTCAGCATCTAATGTATCAGCCTGCCTTCTTTAAGTGCTTTGTCCTGATTATACAAAGGGTGGTAATGTGTAGTATTCACAGATAGGATAAATGTTTCCTAGGGAGGGAGCTATTTTGTACTGCTGAAAAGCAAATGACGGTGCTGAATAAGCAAATAAATCAGAAGCTGGCATTTAAACTTAATTTGAGCTGCTCAGGAAAAAAAAAAACAAACGTAGTGCCTTGCAATCTACATAGGGATAATCGTATTGTAGGCAACGAGGGAACAAGCGCAGTAACGGTGATGGATTTCCCTCTGCGGCACGTTGCATGCAGGATCTGCAAACCCCCGCAAGGATGGAAACCCTGGCTCTGGAGAGAACCTCCTTCCTGCGCCCGGCAGATGATGAATGTTCCTGTCTGCTTTCCGCTCGCCTGGCTATCATCACAGGCTGGGAAGGTGTTGGACCATCCGCCAGCCGGAGTTCAGACATGGGGCAGCCCCTGGCCCGGCTTTGAGGGCTGCACCCGCTCTGTGAGCTGTCCTCTCCAGGAAGTCCCCGTGCAGAGGCAGCTCCCTGCTCCTTCCCTCCCATGGAGCAGATCCATGTACAAACATTTCTGCCATGTCCAGTGGGCAGATTGTGGCCGGGGTGTGGGAAGGGAAATCTCCCCTTCCGTATGGCCTGATGGCAAAGGGGCAGCACGGGGAGAAAGCACCTCTAGAGAGTTGATGAAGGCAAGCTCTCCCCAGCACCCCAGGTGCTCCTAACACCCAGCTGAGTTCACAGTAAAAGTTTTTCCTTGAAGGAATTTGTGCCCCTTTTCGAACACCCTTCCTCCTCTACCACCACAGCCCTGGCTAACAGTTCAGCTGAGGTGGGGAAGGAAAAGCCTCAGCTCGGAAGGACTCTGCTCACCCTGACATCTTCTCCTGGGGGCTTAGCGCAGCCCGTGCCTTTAGCTGAGCTGGGTTTGATCACTAGGAGACCTGGGTTTGTCCTACCCAGTGCTGCTCTGTGCAGCTGTCTTTGCTTACTGTCCCCCTGGGAGCTGGGGCTTCCCCAGAGAGAGACAGGTGGTTTTGGGGAGGGGCTGGGGGCAGGGGGGTGGGAGGTGGCCACTGGTACCTGGGGGGAGAAGTTACAGGAACCTGTGGGTTACAGCTGCGGTGGGGGGATGGCAGGGACACAGCAAGCAGCAGGGGGTGGGCAGAGGGTCCTGGGATGGGAGTCAGCCTGTGCCATATACAGGGCTGTGATTTAGGACTGGGGGACTTGCAGGGCTCTGGAAGCTCCCTCGTGTCCTCCTCTGTGTCCTTAGCCCAGGCAGCTTGTGGGGGTAACTGGGAGAAGCTGGCGCAAAGAGAGGTCTCCTTCCAGAGCCAGCTGCAGCTCCTGGATGGCTTCTCAGTGTTATTTGCTGTTGCCACTAGATGGTGAAATACGTAATAAGGGAAAACATGGAAAGTCTTGTGTTCCCTGGCGGCCTCCCTCCCTGTGAAACCATGCTGACACGCTCTGCTTTCTGGGAACCCAGCAATTTCAGGCAATTATTCCCTGGACCTTTTATATGGCTCAGCCTTCAAGAACTGCTGCTGCCACCCCGGCTCTTTGATCTTTTTAACTCCAGTGCTGCCACCCTGGATTCATGTAGACGCAGCAAGCTGGGTTAAATGGAGACAGCAAACCTGCCTGATGCAAGTGTGCATGGAAAGCTGTCTCCTGCTGTAGCAGCTTGCTGTGGTCTGGTTTTTGAAGGGGATATATGATCTGCTCCCCTTTTCCCACGATGATCCAAACCTGCTGAGAGACCCACACCTTGCCAGGTGGGAACTGCAACCTTCAGTCCCTGCTTGGCTGCTCTCTGTTGTTGTACCCTCTCTTTTCAGAGCTGTTTGCTTTGCTGGAAGCTTTGCTCTGGCCATGCCAAAGGAGCTTGCTGGGGACGTGCAACGAACTGGAGAGTTACAGCTCACCTGGGGCACTTCTGCCTTCGCAAGAGGGATTGAATGAATGTTGCTGACTGCAGTCCCTGGCCCAGAGGTAGCATCACTGTGTCAGTCTCAGATGGAGATGGTGAAGAATGGGGAGGGAAAGGGCAGAGACACGTGCTCGGGCCTTAGGGAGTGAAACTTGAACGAACGAGTTGCTTCTCAGCTGAGTAATTGAATGTTAACCTCTCCCAGTTGGGAAATTAAATGCTTTAAAGTGAGGCAGCCTCAATTTTGCCTTAGACGTGGGCCGGCTCTGCTGATGAAAGGTAACTTGTTAAGCTGCAGAAACTTGATTGGTTTCATTTAGGGAAGGTTACAAGGAATGTTAGTGGCACCCAACCTTTCTCCTTCTCTGAATGCTGGCCTGGGTGCCTCTCCACATGCCCAGGGCTACCTGCTGGTTAGAAAATCCCTTCTGGCCATTTCTGTGCTGCCTCTGCTTGTGGTGTGGGCTCAGGCCGCCCTTCCCTTTGTGGCTGGCTGGAGCGGCTGACGGCTGTGCCCTACCCGCCCCGGCAGCACGGCAGTGCTCCTGCCTGGGTTATGGCTCGCCGGGGCATCGCTGCAGGGGGGAGCCGGCTGCCTTGGCGCTGGAGCGGATCAGGGAGCACTCACGGGAACGGGGCTGTGTGGGGGTGACCTCCAGGAGGGAGTGGTGCCAGAGGGTCAGGGTACGCCTTCCCTTGATCTAGCCAGGGCTGGAAGGACTTGGCTGTGTTTGCGCTGTGTTTTGGCTATATGGCCCCATATGTATGGAGAAGCCCATCGTAGTGTGGTAAAGGGTTTTATGGGAGGCAGTGAGTCAATCCCCTGAGCGAGGGACTGATGGTGAGTGGTATGGAGTGTCCCTGTAATATATTAGGAATGGTCCATAAACTGGTTTGTTTTTTCTTATGCTTTTTTTTTGCCATTATTGACTAATTTCAGTGGCATCCATCTTGTGAGGCAGCAGGATGGGAAGCCTGGGGAGGGGGATGGAGGGGGATGGAGCTGCTCCCTGGCACTGAGGGATGGCCCCAAAGGTGTTTAGTTCTGGCCACGTTGCAGGATGCAGCGAGGAGGGAGGATTCCCAGCTAAGGAACCGGATAAAGAAAATTGAACTGCATAAAAACACGCTCGCCTGTGCTCGGCACAGCGGAACACATGCGTGAACGTGCTCGCGGGTGCTACAGAGAGAAAACGCACATTTCTCTCTCCCCTTCTCACCTAGGCATGAAGTGCCCAAGAGGCACAAGGCTGGTGACATGCAGACAGCTGGGGAGGTTTCTTGTTGTGCATCACTCCTCCTGCAGAGCTGAAACGAGCCTTTAATGTCACAGAGGCCACCGTGACACCAGGCAGAAGCAAAAGAGGGAAAATGATGACTAAACAAACCCGAGGCTCACATGAGTGCAGTCCCGGTGTCCCAGCCTCACCCCCTGACTCTGCCACTCTATAATCTGTAGCGTAGAAATGTTTCTCTTGGCTGTTGGTTTAGGGCTGTGCAATCAAACCCGGTAGTTAAAATCCTGCCGAACAGGGCAGGCAACCTGAACGCCAGCTAATGAGGAAAGGCAAGCAGAGCTTTCAAGCTGTTTGCAAAAAAAAAACCCCACTGGAGGAGCAGGTGGTCATATAGGATCCATCTTGCGCTGGTTTGAGCCAGCTCTCTGCAGATGGGTGGTAGTGAAGAACAGCCACCATGGGTAATATTCAGCGTGCCTCCTTTCCTTCCCCTCTGAACACCTCACACTGCGGCAGCGTCCCTGCTCATGAGGGGATTAGGTGCTAGCACAGCCCGCCGTCGCAGCTATCTGTTTCCCACTGGTTTATTCAAATGACTCGGAAAAGTACATCCAGCAGCTGAGTCCAGACAAACTCTGTTGAAAAACATGGCTCTGCAGAAGCTGCTGCTGTGAGATCTATGAAAAGAGCAAAACTCAAACCCACACACGCAGAAGCAGACAGGGAAAGGAAGGGCTGTGGGTTTGAATGTGTGTGCGGGAGGAAAAGTGCCTGGGGTCCCAAAGCATCTGGAGGGGTGGCCAGACCAGCCATGCTTCTGATGATTTTTTTTAAAAAAATTAATTTTTAAAATAAGAGAAGAATTTTGGATCACAGCATTTGAAACACCTCCCTGGAAATGGCTGGTGTGCTTGCTGTAGTACTTTTTATTACTCAGTGGCACCATGATACACCCAGCAATTCCAGGATTGCCTGCAGAAGGTCTATGCCCCTTCCCCTGACAGCTCCTACGGTGTTATTCCTCCTGGGGTTAACATAGCAAAGGGGAAAAGCGGTTTTTTTTGTGTGACTTGGGTGCATCTCTGCTGGCTCGCCCCAGGCCTGGAGGAAAGCTGGCCATGAATTCTCAGACTCAAAGCTGCCATGAATTCAGTCGTGACTCCACAGTATGCCACCAGCCATGGCATTTCAGTGTGTTACCCCCAACTGTGGAGCCCAGTTACTAAAGCAAATCTTCCTGAAAGCCACCTTGCTTTGATTTATTGAAATACACCCAGCAGCATGATCAAAATCCACAGCTACAACAAGGGCTTCCTACCATGGACGTGCAAATATTGAGATCAGTGCAAAGGAGCAAACCGCAGCTCTCCTAACACAAAGTAAACTGTGACTGCTGTTTACCTCCGGTCGCAGAGCACCCACGGCTCCAATGCAAGGCTCCCCTCTTTGACGGCTTGTGACAAGTCTGGAGAACAAGTCTTATGAGGAACGGCTGAGGGAACTGGGGTTGTTTAGTCAGGAAAAAAAGAGGCTGAGGGGAGATCTTATCGCTGTCTATAACTACCTGAAAGGAGGTTGTAGCGAGGAGGGTGTTAGTGTCTTCTCCCAGATAACAAGTGACAGGATGAGAGGAAATGGCCTCAAATTGTGCCAGGGGAGGTTTAGATTGGATATTGGGAAAAATTTCTTCACAGAAAGGGTTATCAAGCAGTGGAACAGGCTGCTCAGGGAAGTGGTGGAGTCACCATCCCTGCAGGTATTTAAAAGATGAGTAGATGTGGTGCTTAGGGACATGGTTTAGTGGTGGGCTTGGCAGTGTTGGGTTAATGGTTGGACTCGATGATCTTAAAGGTCCTTTCCGACCAAAACGACTCTGTGATTCTAAGTCAGCACAGAGCTGCTCCTGAAAGCTTCTGCCAACAAATAATTTCTGCACCTTGTTCTAGGGGTTGCCCCTTTCATGTGGTCCCCCCAGGAGCCTGTGCTGCCATGCCTTGAGCTGGCCTTAGGTTTGTCCAGCTTCTGTAACCTTGAACCAGACTGCCCAAAAAGCAAGTCTCAGTCCCTCAGCAGCTCTTGTTACTTTTTTCCCTGCCAGGATCTCACTGCTCTTCTGGAAATAAACAATTCCTGGGGCTGCTTGTTCAAAACACGCATTTTGCAGCCTTATTACCATACCGATTCTTTCCAGAGATTATCTCCCCGTATATGATCTGCTCTTGTGTTGTGAGCAGCCCTGAGACCCTGCGAACATTTCCTAGCTCCCTCTCCCCGAGAGGCAGAGGGGAGGGTGGTCCCAGCATCCCCTATACCACTGGAAGCGATGCTGGAGCCGATGGGCGGAAGAGATGTATAAACATGGAAGCAGCGTGCCTAATTAATGACCTGAAACCAGCCGTAAAGGTCAGCTTGTTTGTGGGGGACGTGCTCGAGGTACACGTGCTCAGTGCGAACTTAGCCGCTGTGCCTTGGAAAGGGCATTGCTGGCTGCCTGGGACGGCAGCTGGCGGAGAGGGAGCTGTCAGAGGAGGATCGATAGCCTTCAGCCTCACTCATTAGTGCACACCAAGGCTGTCCCCCCTCGCCTGGCGAGCCCGGCTCCTCGCGGGGCTCTGCTGAGAAACCAGGCTGCTTTGCGGGGAAAGGGCAGGCTCCCGCGGCTCTTCGCTGTGCGATGCCGCCGGGAAACAGGCTGTTTTCTGGGCTGTCTCGTCAGGCACTTGTTGACTAACTTCAAACTGCAGAGTCCTTTTAATAACTCGTATCAACGCTGTCAGCAGCACACATTCAAAAACTGAGCATCTGCATGCAAATGCCAGGGGACTGATATAAAAATTTTATTTACTAGCTGTTTTTTTCCCCCCTGAAGCTTTTCTCTACAGTCTTCCAGGGGCTACAAATTCAAGTTTCTTGCCTAATCCCAGGACTCTGGGAGTTGAGGCTTTATGAATGTTCCAAATTATCATCAGGCATGGTATAGACTCGTAAAGACGGCTGTACTGTAGGACAGGTGCGCCATGGGTTGTCGTGTGGGATCTTAAGGGTCCTTTGCCACCCCGGCAGTTTCCGATAACTTTTCACCTCAAAAATTGGGCAAAGCCATGAGATGACCTGCAGAGAAAATGAAGGGGGGACTTGATATTACCAAGTCACTTTGCAGACAGCACTGGGTGTTGCTGGTGTCAATAACATCAGAGATGTCATGTGCACAATGATGGTGGTGGTGCGAGTAAAGTGCCTTCGATGAGGCAGGTTTTCACCCTCTCCAAGAGGAGTACAATACCATCCCAGCTGTCCCTCGCTTGCAGAGACCTCTCTGTCCAGCAGTGTTTCTGGAACAAACGCTTTTCTTCAGGTTTTTGGCCTCGCGTGTCACCCTCGTGCTCTTTGTCCCAGCAAAGAGCCCTGATCAAAGCTCTGCTTTTGCGACACGGTGGCTCAGTAGTGATGTTGTTGGCTGGGTTTAGCTTCAGGTGGGCTGAGGGTGTCCAGCCACAAAAGGAGAGAGAAAATCAAGGCAGCTGGTCATGTTTTGTTATTTAAATCTGCTCTCTGCCCGTGTTGGGAAATGCAGCTTGGCTTTGCAGAGAGCAGGGGGTGTTTCCAGAAAGTCACCAGCCCAGATCTGCAGCAAAGCGTCTCAGACAGTCCGTGATAGCCTTAGTGCAGGTGCAGTGTTACGACTGAGGTCAAACTGGTCAGAGAAGGTGTTATCCATGTCAAGCAGGGCATGGCCTGCACTCTCCCTCTCTCTGGGTGCTTCCATCCAAGCAGTGACCAAGGAGGCCTCTGCCAGGGCTGATTTTAAGCCCCTGTAGATCCCCCATCTGAGGGAGACGAAGACCCACTGCTGGGCAGAGCTACGCGTCGTCCTGCAGAGCACACAGGTCCCCTGCAAGGAGCAGAAGGCAAGAGATGCTCACAAAGTCCAGCATCTCCTCGATCTCCACCCTGGCCTTGCCATGGACTTAGGTGAGTCCTTTCATCCTTTGTGTCTCCACTTGCCCCTTGCAGTGAAGTCTGTGGTTACACATTGTATTTACTCTCAGATAGAGATCTTTTGTGCGTGCATGTCAGTCATCTTGGGTTTGATTTACAGGTTTTAAGTCACTCCCTCCAGATTGCCCTTTTCCCAGGCAAACCGGCACAGTGGGTCCTGCACTCCCTTGCTCATACAGTGGGATTCCCTCTCGTTTTCCCTCGCTCGGCCCTGTGCCAGTCCCAGAGGCTGTGCTCTGGCTCTCAGACCCTGTCTTTCCCACAACTGCTCCCTCTCTCCCAGGCGTCATCACTCCTGGGCCTGGCTTATAACATGGTGTGTGGTGCGGGGACAAAGATGACAGGGCTTCCTCCATCTCGCAGAGGTAATACGTTCATTGGCCCCAGCGTTCAGCACAGTGATTAATTGAGAGCTGCCTGAATCTGGAGCACCAAGTGAGCATCATTAGAGCCATCTGAAAATGAGGGAGAAGAGACCGTGAGCCAGAGGATCAGGGCTGGAGTCCGTGCGCTGTACGGGTGAGTAATCTGTGTATGCTGAGAGCTGACAGCTTTGGGGCCGGGTGGGCTACCAGGTACGTCACTACTGCTCTTCTGCTGCTGAAAAAGTCCCGCGTTGCTGTTGCAGCCGTGCAGGTGGGTGATGCCAGCCCCTGTGCTCACCTGGGGGTGCTCCCCAGGGCTGGGGCACCCCATGGGACAAGGGTGCGGGGGCAGCTTGCTGACCTGGGCCTGCTGCCCACCTCCTCTCCTCCTGCCTGTGGGGCTGGGGAGAGCCAGTGGGGAGCACGGGGGGAGGAAATGAGGGGGGCCCAGGAGGAAGTCTGCTGGGTCTGGTGCTGCGGAATGGGAGCCCTCGTGGGTGCTGCGAGGGGGGAGGGCCCGTGTAGCCGGGGCTGAGCCAGCCTGGGGAGCTGCCCCATACCTCGTTGCTCTGCCCCCATACCTGGTTGCTCTGTCCCACCCTTCCCTTTATGGGATCTGCTCCCACACGGGACCCCTCGGCAGAGGCGTTTCCCCGCCCGCGGAGCGGGGTGCTGGGGTTCCTCCTGACCGCCCTCGGGGGGCTGCCCGGCCCTGCGGTGGGGGCAAGGCTGGGGGCTCAGCCCCGGGCGGGCGGTGGGTGCAGTGAGGCGCCGCGGCCAGCAGGTGCCACTGCCCCGCCGCGCTGCCCGGGGCCGCCGCCGCCCGCCCGGCACGGCGGCAGCGCCCTGCCCGGGGGCTGCCCTGCCGCCCCTCCGCCAGCGGCGCGGCCGTGCCCCCCCCGCGGGGCCGGGACCCCCGCACTGCCCTGCCCAGCCGCCCCGCGGGTGACAGGCCGGGCCATGGGCGAACCGCTGCCCTCGGGGCTCTCAGCGCGCCCGGAGCGGAGCCCCTCGGTGCCCCTACGTACACGCGGGACGGGGCAGCTGCTTCCCCCCCCAGCGCGGCCCGGGCTGGCGGCGGCAGGAGCAGCCCCCAACGGCACGGCGGTGAGTGCCCGGAGCCCCGCGGGCTGCGCAGCGCCTGGATGACGGGCGCACCCCTCCACGCACCTCCCACCCCCATAAACACGCGCTCCAGCCCCGCTACCTCTGCCCCAGCTCTCCCGTGCGCATCCCGCCCCCCCCACGGGTGCGACCCGCCGGGCTCCGCTTCGCGGGGCCGTTCCTCTCTCCGGGCGGGACGAAGCCGGTTCCGCGACCGTGGGGCGGGGAGCAGCGGGGCTGGGGGGGGGTGGGTAAGGGCTGAGGTGCCAGGGGTGAGCAGTGTGCGTGTGCGCTGGGCGGGCGGGAGCATCTAGCGAGGTGAGCTGCGCGGGGGACGGCCGGGGCGGAGCGGCGGGGGGAGCGCAGGGCTGGGCGGGGGCTGTGCGGGTGCGTGTCTGTCCGTGTGTGTGTGTGTGTGTGCGCGCACCGGGGGCAGCTCCCCACGTGGGGCTGACGCGGCAGCCCCGGCCTGATCCGGGGCTATAAAGGGGCTGGGCGGCGAGCGAGGCAGAGCAGCCGCCGCCGGCTGCAGCCCCGGCCCCGTTCCGCGCCGCTCCGCGCCCCGCTAACGCGCTCCCGGCGGGCAGCGTCCCAGCATGAGCCGCGGGCGCCCGCAGCCCCCCGGCGGCCGCCGCGCAGCCCCGCCCCGGCCAGCGGCGCGGTAGGAGCGCGGAGCCCCGCGGAGCCGGGCGTGGCGCGGGTGGGGCAGGGGGCGAAGGGCGGGGGTGTCCACGCAGCCGGGGTTGATGTTTAACCTGGAGCGCCCGTTCACGGAGAGGGGCCACTTCTTCTCCTCCATGGAGTACCAGCGGCAGCTGGAGGAGGAGGAGGGCTACCTGCCTCCCGGCACCAACGGGACCTTCAACGACAGCGGTGCCGGGCCGGGCTGGGGCACACCGTACCCCCTGCACACCACCGTCGCCCTCATCAGCCTGGCGGGCTTGCTCATGCTCTTCACTGTCTTCGGCAACGTCCTGGTCATCATCGCTGTCTTCACCAGCCGGGCGCTCAAGGCCCCCCAGAACCTCTTCCTGGTCTCCTTAGCCTCGGCCGACATCCTGGTGGCCACGCTGGTCATCCCCTTCTCCCTGGCAAACGAGGTGATGGGGTACTGGTACTTCGGCAAAGTCTGGTGTGAGATCTACCTGGCCTTGGATGTGCTGTTCTGCACCTCCTCCATCGTGCACTTGTGTGCCATCAGCCTGGACCGTTACTGGTCCATCACGCAAGCCATCGAATACAACCTCAAGCGTACCCCACGCCGCATCAAGTGCATCATCTTCATCGTCTGGGTCATCTCAGCCGTCATCTCTTTCCCGCCACTCATCTCCATTGAGAAGAAGAGCGGGCAGCAGGCTGACCAGGGGGTGGCAGGGTGCAAGATCAACGATGAGAAGTGGTACATCATCTCTTCTAGCATCGGCTCCTTCTTTGCCCCCTGCCTCATCATGATCCTGGTCTACATGCGCATCTACCAGATAGCAAAGAGGCGAACCAGGGTACCGCCAAACAAGCGGGCAGAGCGCCCTGAGAAGAGGCAGAACGGCTTGACCGACAAGGAGGACCTGCCAGCCACAGCTCAGCTCAATGGGGAGAAGGCAGCAGGAGGTGGCGGCGGGCAGGAGGGAGAGATCAACGGCATAGACATGGAGGAGACCTCTTCCTCCGAGCACCAGGAGAACAACCAGTGTAAGAAGTCAGAGAGACCACCAAGGGGAAAGACCAAGACTAAACTGAGCCAGATTAAGCCTGGGGACAGTTTGCCCAGGAAGGCAGAGGAGGAAAGGAACACCAAAGGGTCCCGGTGGAGGGGCAGGCAGAACCGGGAGAAGCGCTTCACCTTTGTGCTGGCGGTGGTGATCGGGGTCTTTGTCATCTGCTGGTTCCCCTTCTTTTTCACCTACACGCTGACAGCTGTCTGCAAGAGCTGCTCTGTGCCCGACACCCTCTTCAAGTTCTTCTTCTGGTTTGGTTACTGCAATAGCTCATTGAACCCCGTCATCTATACCATTTTCAACCACGACTTCAGAAGGGCCTTCAAAAGGATCCTCTGCAGGATAGAGAGGAAAAGGATTGTTTGAAGGACCCTTTGCTGTGGGCCGGACTAATTTAAGACTTTGTAGGCGAGTAAGGCACGGCTTTCTTGGGCTGTCCTTGCATGGGATGGTTTCCTTCAGCTTGCGAGCAGGAAGCCTTTAAAACCCGAGATGAGCCTGAGGAAATGCCGAGGAGCAGCAGGCAAGTGGAAGCCTGAGCCGTGGCATTCAGCTTTCCAGGGGAGGATGGCTTTTGACTTGCTTGGTTTATTTTGTTAGTTTTTTTTCTCTTGCCAGAATCTCTCGGTGGATATTTTCATGACTGCTCAATTTGACTCTTTAAAAGACAAGCAACGTGCAGCTCCGTGAGATGAACAACAAAGAGGGAGTATGCCACCCCAGAGGTGTTGGCTTTTATATTTTGTTGTATCTTTTTCCTCCTGTTGTATATGTAATTAATTTTAACCCCCTTGTAAAGTACAGTATTGTATCCCTGAATCTGAATGTCTTAATTTTTGTAAGGCAAGCAGCTTTGAAACTGTGAATGCTTTAATTATTCTTGACACCTTAGAAGTCCCTCTCTTCCCACTCCTGAAACCCCCCCACTCAAAACCGCTGAACAACTAGAGGCATTACCCCTACCTGGCAATTTGATAATATTACCAAAATTTCCAATATCCTGTCATTTTTTTTTTTTTGTCTGTAAAGCTTAGGATCACAGACCTCACCAGACTGGCTATTTTTGTTGTCATTTTTTATATCCTACCTGATTCTGTTTAATTTCTGTGTTGCCTGTGATATAATACAGCTGAGGTGGTGACTGCCCTCTTGTTGTTCATTAAAGCAGACCCTGACGGAGTGGTGGCTTTGCTGTGCAGGCAGGGACATCCCGGGTGAGGGAGTGACAGGCTATTTCCCATGCAACGTGAGGCTTGGGACCCGGCCAAGCTTCCCGCGAGTTAAATCTCGGTTAATATTATGCCACACTGCAGCACTGAAATGTGTTCGATGCTAACCTGCTTCCCCTGACTGTACATAGATACCATTTCAAAGCAAAGAGCAGGGCTCCATATATCGTGTTATCTCATTTGTATTGATTTGTGATGGTTTAACTCCTGCGGGATTTCCTGCAGAAGAGGAAGGGGTTTGTGCACGGGGGCTGTTGTGTCTTTATGAATTAAGGGAGAAGAGTTCAGTTTTTAATCTGCCAGTCTCATCTTTCCTAGGAAATATGAAAACATCCCTCTTTCAGTCTTATACAGGGCAAAACTCCGAAATGGGAAACTTAACTGACACTTTCTGCAGTATTTTATAGTGTAATTAAGCTTTTTTTTTTTTTTTAAAAAAAAAAGAAATGTGTAAATATTGTGAGATTGGAGCAGGAGAGCGAGTTAATACTGCTCTTACACTCCTTTCCTGAAATGTGTTTCAGTTCTTTCTGCTAAAAAAAAAAATACAAAAATGGACAGAACAAATCTAACATCCTTGTGCCATGAAGAAATTTCTGGAGAACATTAAAAGGAAAAACTTTTGATTCATCACAATAAATGAGTCTGCAAGCCTTTTAATGTTGTGAAAACAGCTTTGTCAAATACTGACAAGTCATAGAAATTGTTTGGAGAAAGCAAAGTTTGTGTAAGTCTTGTGTATAAGATTAATTTGCCTTTGCTGGTGTCATATGGTGCACAGGAAAAGACTTTAAAAAAAAAACCTTTTTACTTTTGGGAAGTGTTTTGTTGATTTTGCTCTCTCTTTTGACTTTGTAATTAACTCCAAGGGTCCCTGGATGTGTCTTGGGACCTGGAGAGCAATGTTTACATTCACTTGCATTTTCAGAACTGAATCCTCAAGAGGTGAGGAAAGCAAATAAACTGTGCTTTACTGTAAAAAAAAAAAAACAAACAAAAACCAACCATGAGCAGAAGTTGCTATAATGGATGATTATTTTTATCAAATAAAAGAGCGTTTACAGATCAAGTGTGAAAACCTTTTGGATAATCTGTTAGCTATTTTATTTATTTTTTTTTTCAGCTGTTCACTGATCCTCCGGCAGTTTTGGTCTTGATGTTTTTTAAAGAACACATTGGGAAAAGCACTCGTGTGTTCTGAAAGGCGTTGTTACCCCAGGTAGGGAACAATGGCTCCATGCGTCGTGCAGTGGCATAATAACAAATGAGTCCTTGATATTTCTTGGTGGTTTTTTTCCCTCTCTTTCATGCCACAGTAAGAGCATTCGCATGTTTCTTAAAGAAAAGATCTCAGGGTTTCAGGGTGTGATTTGCTCCCTGTTGCTGGGATCGCCTGACTGGTGCAGCATTTACAGCTATTGAGTTGAGAAGGTTTTTAATGATTAGGTCGCAGATGGGATTAGAAATGATTAGGCTGGAAGGCAGTATTTCTTGATATATGCAGGAGTGTCCACCTCAGTGGGGCTTTGTTTCCAGCCCCCGAGAGCCAGCCAGCCAGGCTCGCTTGCCCTTACACCAGCGCTGCCGAGACCATCCCTGCAGGAGGGTGATGGGGGATTGTTCTCCCACCCAACGAAGCGTTGCTGCCGTGTGGCTACCTGCCCCCCGAGGACGCTGGGTCCAGCTCACCATTGGCTGCGGCTGGGCTCCTTCTTTGCCACAAGTGCCAGGTAGCTCCAAAGGCGAGGGGACACGAGGTGCTGATCCTGTGAGTGCTTCAGCATGTGCTTCATTTTGCCCAGGAGCACATGTAACTGTTGGGGAGCTCTGGCTCCTGGTCTTCCCACTGTTGGGGTCCCTGGAGTCACCCTGCTTCCCTGCTCTGCTGCTTGTTTGGTGAGACGATAAGTGACTAGAGCCCAGTGCTAGAGCTGCTGGCCTCATGGCCCCACTCTGCCACTGCCACCAAGGTTGTGGTTGGAGGCACTTGGCAAGCTGGGAGGTGGACCAGGGCTGGCAAGCAGCATCGCTGCTGGGCATAGGGCACCCAATGATGGCCCAGAGATGAACCTTTTGGTCACCTCATGGTGGGCTTTGTGAGCCAGGAGGACCTGATCCAGGCAGAGTGTCTTGCTGTCCATCCTCTGGTCTCAGCTGGCCCTGTTGGCCTTGGAGGGTTTTACAAAGCAGACCCCGTGGGACACGCAGGGGCCGGTGCCTGGGGCAGGAGGTGTTCCAGCAGCCATTGGTTACGCTTGCCCCTTCCCTCTGTCTGTCTGACGTCCTTGTGGCCAAATCCCTAGTACAGACAGTAGAGTATTTTGGTGGTTTTGCAGCTGTGGGACTGGGGCTTTGGTGGGCTTCCAGTTGGTGAAGCTTTGCACAGCTGAAATGTCTAATTGCTCCCAATTTTCCATCAAAAGTAAAAGTAAGGTGTAAAAAACTGAAATTATGTCTCCAGGGTGTGTCCCTCCAAAAACCTGGTGCCCTCATGGTTCAGCCCAGTCAAACAAAATACTCAAGGGACTGTTTTAATTGGGGGCAGTGACTCCCTGCATCTGACACGGCAGAGCTACCTGCCCATCCTTGTGGCCAGTGTCTGAACTTCCACCATCCTGCTGCCTTTGCCACCTTCTGACTCAGGCTTTTATTTCATTTCCCCTGAGCTGTTGGTCATTTTTGTTCCAGCTGTGTCCTGGACCCTCCACGCCTGCTGGGGATGGGCATGTCCAAGCCACAGTGGCCTCTGGGCACCGTGGGCTCTGTGGTGGAGGTGCTGGTGTGAAACCATCATCACTTTCTCTTTGGTAGGTGAGGACCAGCCACGCTGCCTCTGAGCCAGAGGCCATGTTGCCGTGGGCTTCGCTGGGATGCTCTCTCCAGCTCTGCAATAACCGAGTCCAGCTCTGCTCACCTCCATGCCTGCCCCATCTCGCTGTGGGGCTGAGTCCCTCCACCCTTGCCAGGTCCCGATGCCTGGCTCTTCCCCTTCCCCCTCCCAATTCCCTTCTCACCAGGAGAAAGCTGCCTCATTGCTCCCAGCTCATTCCCATGCAACTGACACATCAGGGGTTGTAATGAACTTTGGTTGTTTTTTATAACCTTTTATTTCAGGGCTGAAAGGTTAATGGTGCTAGGGTGGGGAGGGGGACCCGCCTCCCCGCGGGGTGAGAGGCCAACAGCGGGCAGAGGTGCCACTGCCAGCTCTTCCCCGGGAGGGGTTTCTCCACAGCTTTCCTGTGTGGGGTCACCCTGCACCGCACCCCTTGTGTGGGAACCCCCAAGGACAGCCCCAGGGTGCCAGCTCAGGGACATGCAGGAGGGGCCCAGGTGAGGTGGTCTGGTGTGGCAAGTGTCCTAAAATGTCCCCAAGGGGTGAGCTGCATGAGCAGCAGGGCTGCCCTTGGAGAGACCGGTGGCTGCCTGCCCAGAGCTTGTCCCTGACACCCTTGGTCTGCTGACACAAGCATTTATTTCTGTGGGGTTTTAGTCCCTGTTCTCTGGGAGATAAGGAACTGCTCACCCAGAGGAAGCTCTCCAAGATCTTCCAGCGAGGGATGGACTTGGCCCGAATCATTCCGCTCACACAAAATAGGTTTCCCAGCCTGGAGGAGCCTCTGTGGGTTTCAGCCCGTGTTCATCAGCCATCCTGTGCCGTAAGTACCCCCAATCCCACCCAGCATCCCCTCGCCCAGGGGTTACTGGACCTGGTGCCCTGGGATTTCCCTCTGGGTTGGGTAGCTGGCCCTGCTGCCTGTGCAGCTCTCATCAGCTGAAGTTCTTTGTTTTATTTTATTTCTTAACTTTCCATTTCACCACTGGAAAAGTTCAAAGTCTGCTGAGATTGCTCCTTTGTTACAGCCGGTGCCTGGCAGACAGCTACACTTGGCGCTGTCTCACCGTTTTTGCTATGAACCGCTCTTTGCAGCTGGTTTGTAGTAACGTCTCTGTGGCTTGTTAAATATTTGTAGCTGTGATTGCAGTGCCTTATCCCAAGCTGTAGAAATGGAGTGAAGAGAGAACAGGGTTAGCGGGGAGCCCACCCCCTGCATTAGCCGCTAGTACTCAATCAGCTCACAAATGCTCCAGGACCAGATCCTGACCCCTCTGTGAACAGAAAGGGTCATAGTCTGAGCCCTGGGAAGTCCGGGAGAAATTCCAGCTGGGGGTCACAGTGCAGTAGTGCTGCACGAGGCCACAGCGCACTCCCAAACGTCTCCAGGGCAGAGCAGAGGGGCGTGAACAGGGCTGTGGGGGGCACCATAAAACACACTTTCCTTGAGTCAGACCATGGCTGGTCACAGGAGGAAGGTTTGTTGCAAGCAGAGGAGAAGAAGACCTGCTGTCATGGGGCAGGAGATGTGAGAGGTGTTGAATGGAGATGCTGATGCTTGGACTGGTCAATTAATATCCTTTCCTTCTCGAGGGACCTTCTTGGCCATTTGAGTTGTCCCTTAGGAGTGCTTATTTCCCAAAGAGGACCACCAGTGTGTGAGGACAACATCTTGCAGCCAGGTCTATAGGGAAGTGAGATAGGTCCCAGGATTCAGATCCAACAGAGGCATGAGGACAAACCATAAAAGAGAGAAGGAAGGCATCTCCCTCACTTCAGCATAGGTCTCTATCAATAAAGATGTAAACTTGCTGGCTTAAACTGGCTTAAAACTGCTTAAGGTGGCTCTATTTTAGACTGGTAGTGTGACGATCAACTCCAGATTGGCTAAGTTAGGAGACACTGGCTTGGATCTAAGGTCTTGCTCTCCCTCTGTGGCTCTAAGAGTGGCCTGTAGCAGATTTTACGGAATAGGGAGGAGCAAGGACCCTTCCCAGGAGGCTCGAGGGTCATTAGGCACTCAGGGATTTCCTGGGGCCAGAGGTGCCTTTTGCGCCAATGGAGAAATTCCACTGACATGTGTTTCCCTTCAGCGATGCTCTGCAGCGGGAGGTCTGGACGTCTTTCAAAAACGTGTTTGAGTTGAAAGCCAGCAAATGGCTCTGTGTGAGAGTGATGGGATGAACGGGTTTTATCAGGGGGTGAGACGAGCCGATCTGAGCATCTCCGCTTTCCTGTGTGCAATGCTTGCAGAGTTTGGCCCATACTGGTTTGGGCACAGCCCAGGGCGTCGCATTTGCAGGAGCAGCCTTGAGGTCCTCCAGAGTTGTGTGACCTGCTGTAGGGTTCGCTCCCAGAGATGAGAAACGTTTGTTTTAAATCAGCTGCTACATGAAAGAATTGATTGCTCCTTTGCCGATTGAAACAGTTGTGTTTTGCTGACCCATGCCTTTATGGCCTTTTCCCTGTTTTTCAATTGCTCTCTACAGAAAAAAAAGAGTGAGCTTCCCACCACTGGACCTCTCTAATAAAATAATTCCTGCTGAAGGCTGCTTTGCCTTCATCTGCATGCATGGAGGTGCTGCAAAGCATTCATCTGATGATTGAAACCTTAAGGTGTTACTGATAAATTCCCCCAGTAAAAAAATAAAATAAATGTATAGATAAATATTTAAGAGACTGCATCCAACCTTCTGCTTTTCTGAAGTGACTGAACTTTTTTTTAAGAGTGAAATGCTGAATTCTGGCCTTTTATTACCAGGATAACTTTTGCCACCAGGAGAATTTGGACAAACTATTCCTATTTCAGACCAAAACGTGCAGGGTTAGACCCCGAGTGTGGCAGACCTGCGCAGCTTGGCTGCTGCAATGCTGATTTACATCCTGGTGGAGCTTCCCCTCTCGTAGCAATTATCCATGCAATCATGATCCCTGTATAATTGAGTGACAAGGCATCTCTTTGTAAAGCTGAGTTTGCTCTTGGTTCGTGATGCAGATATTTGACCTGAAATGGCTCCTTGAACAAGGTTTGCCAGAAGGAGCTTCCTGCTAATGTAGGAATGGCTGTGCCCAGCGCTTTGGAGCCTTGCTGTGGCACAAACACAGCCTCTCCTGGTTTGTCAGCTCTGCTGTGCCATCACCCGGACAGGGCACGTTTCTACAGGGGCTCCCAAATGCATTACTAAGTTCTTCTGTTCCCCAGGGGGGTACCCAAAATATAGAGCAGCGACATGACCCAAGTCAACCAGGTAGCCAACGTGAGAAGAGAGTGGAGTCCCCCTGTTTCTCTTGGTTACGGGTTTGACCTTTAACCTAAGCACAACCCAAAGATTAAAACTTCAGAGATGCTAGTTAAAAGCAATCCTACATTTATTATTTTCAAAATATCTTGTGGCTTTTAAGTCAGCCTCAAAATTTTGTGGGGCCAGAGAGTTAAAATGGCCGGTTTAAACTGAATAATCTGACTTGCTTACATTGAAAGATTTACCATCATAAGGCCTTTGGCGTTGCTGTCTCAGGATAATGAAGATGCATCCCAGACATTTTGAACTGCTGTATAATTACTTTCGTCAACACCGGTCGGCGTTCGGGTGAGATGGCTTTAAAACAGTGCAGCAGAGAGGAGAAGAAAAGCTAAATGCTGCTCTGCTAAATCAGGCGTGCACTGAGGAAAGCAGGGTAAGTTGTGTTGCATGTACGGCAATCCTTCATCACTGTGGGCTCTACTGGGGCTAATCAGAAAATGTGTTTTGGCTGGTATGACTGGGATGAATGGGGTTTGGGGTTTCCTGTGGTAAAATAAGATGGTCATAGTGGCAGATGCAATGGTGGCAGCTGCCTTTATAGCCCAGCGTTAATTGGCTTAAATCCTTCGCAGTGGAAATGATCTGCTCCTATTGTAGCTGCTCCTCGTCATCCCCATGTGATGGTCTGAGACGTGCAGCTGTGTCAGGAGGGTGGGATTCACACTGGCTGCATCCACCCATGGAGGGCCTGGGTTTTATTTCCCCTTGGTGAAATAGCTTTTCTCATCACCTTGGCTTCGTGGATTCCTGCCGCTGAGGATGTACCAGTGTCTTGAGAGTGGGATAAGGGCACGCACTTTTGGGGAGACAAATGAAGTCCATGGAAAATGAGAGACAGTGAAGCAGGGTGTGGAAATGGTTGGTGTAAACCAAATCATGCTGCTGTACATCCAGCTGCAAAAAGATACAGCCTAGAGGAGGCCAACAACCTGCCATAGCAACCCCAGCAACTGGGAATGTAAAGAGAGGATCCCTCCCTTCCGAATTACCATCTCATCTGGGATGGCATAAACTGGCTTGTTCAAGTTATCACGTTTGGGGGAAGAGGTGAATTTTTAGCAGCTGTTTATTCAGACCAAGATTTAATTAATATTACATAGATTAAATATTTGATGAAATAGACTGGAATTAAATATTTATCTCTTCCCCCCAGATAGCACCCCCAGTGGGTGTTTATGTGGGCAGTAAAGCTAGAACATCTTCTGAACGCCAGACAGTGTTCAAAGGCCAGAGCTACATGGGAGCATCATCATCAGCGGTAGGAATTAAATTAGCCTGGGCCCCTTGTCTTTGTCAGGCTGCATGGGAATGTGATCGTCCTTCCTCTGGGCTTATTCAGCCACGACCCACTGGGACTTCAGGTACCACTTCAGCGCGGGTTGTTGACCCTGCTCTCCTGCCACATCCATCTTCAACTGGGAAAGAGGCTTCATGGGGAAGGGTTTTCTCCCACGCTTCTCATTTCTTGGGGCAGTGGGCAGGCAAACACAAAATGGGAAGCAAACAGCATCGCTTTATACAAAGTAATTACATCTCACCTCCTGAAGAGGAAGAAAACTTGTAGAAAAGTGACATCTTGCCTGAAGGAGGACAGCTAACTCTCCACCCTTTGTGCAGGCTGGTGCCCCTGTGATCTCTGTGTGTAGCAGATGTACCCTACGCATGTGCTGAGTTGGATCTTCTCTGGCGTCAGCAATGCCGAGAGGCAATGGCTCTTCCCAGCGCTGTTAGGGGAGCAGGGCTGGGATGCTTGGCTGGTCCATACAGTGTCAGTGGTGCTGCTGACTGGGATGGAGGCAGACGCCGTTGCAATAAGCAGGTGAAATCCTGTCCTGGCTTTGGCAGGCAGGAAGCAACTTGCCTGCGGGAGCTGCAGGTGCTCAGTCTGGTGCCTCTGCTGGGCTTGTGTCCTGCATGGGTGGTGGTGGCTTAACTGGGGAAGAAAACAGATAATACAACTTAATGAAGTTGGCATTTCTCTTGTTGTCAGGCCTGAGGAAGAAAGCCACAGGAAAACCAGGCTCTCAGCCCTCAGCTGTTTGCTTGCAGCACAGTTTGAATAAGCCAGAGAGAAACCAGAATATCTGGAATTTCATTATGAACTTCAAGTACAGTCTTGTAAATTAGACACGGGCCACTTGGAGCCCTGTCACTCACTTAGCATGCTGGTAAGTTTGTGCTGGTTGGATTATTTATTGTCTATTCTTTCTCTGTAAAAATGAGCTTTACCTCTCCCTCTGTGGTTCTCTACAACTCTCCTTTGGACAGGGCTTGAAGGCTTTGGAAGTATTAAGACCTTGCTCTCTGCCTTCATCGTACCTTTCCCCTGCCCAAGCCTCTGTATGTAGCTGTCAGAAATCAGCTGCTTGGCCTTTGAGGTAGGTACTTAAGTAGAAGTAGTCTCATTTGCCAAAATCCACCTGCCGGTGAGTGGAAACTGAAAAAAGCATCCTTGGCTTGGTCAAACCAAAGACCTGCTTGGAGCTGAAGGCCCTGCCCGCCTGCATGCTAGCAGTGTTTGATCTAATTCCCTATAGAAGATAGAAGAATTCATGTTGCATTTATAAATCAAATCCAGATATCTTATCAATATTGCAGTGTCCTGCTTTATCTATAAGAGCCTGATACTGCTTTATAACCTAAAATAACAAAAAAATCCACTCTGTTCCTGCAGGAGTAGATATGGTTTCATTTGTTAGCACAAGGTTACTTACTTAGTTAAAATATTTAGAATTTTCATGCAATTTAAAGCACATAGGATTCGCAGGCATGGCCAGTCGTGGCCTCTCTCCAGCCACTTAAAGCACGAGGGGGATATATAGGTTTATTGTCCCAAGGGCACCTTTACCAGGTCTGCTCCTTCTTTTGCTAGTTGGTGTGTCCAGTAAGAGCCTGGATTAGATTATTTCCCAAACACCTCCTCAGCCTGAGTTTTCTGATCCTGTATGTGTGTGGAGGGAATTTTGATGGCATAAACCTCATTTAGGTCTCATGTCTCAAATGTAGATCCTCAAAACTCAGTCCCAGAGCTGCCTGAGCTCCAAGGCCATAAGCTCTGCTCTCCTGGCACCTCTCCTTCTGGCTGGGCACAGATCACTGTCCTGGCACCCATGCAGGGGCTTTTTGCCATGTCCTTTATTAGTGGGACAGGACTTCAGAGCAGTTTGCACAGTGCCTGGAGAACCTGGGGTCTCCTGAGCAGGCATCTCCTCTCCTGGCAGTGCGGTACTGTGGGCAACCCCAGTCATGTACTCAGAGGGCTAGCGAAGGGTGATGATGGACACTGGAAGGGGCTGGACTGGGGATATGTTCCCTTCAGTGCCCCATTTCTAATGCTGGTGTTTGGCCCCTGTGCTGGCACAGGCGGTATTTTAGCCAGTGTTTGCTTGTTTTTGGGTACACTAAACTTGTTTTAAAAGTACGTACAATATCCTGGCAGGAGTTTTCTAAATAAAAGTATTGTCGTAACCCAGCAATATGATCTGTATGTTCAGACAAGACCTCCCATTAAGCATGAGGGTAAATCCAGTGCTCTAGTTATCCAGCAGACTGCTTTGGTCTGCTGGTATCAGAAACATTCCAGAAGCAGTAGCAGAGCAGTGGCTCGTCCCTCTCATCGCCTCCAGCATCATTGCGTGGGGATGAAGCTAGTGCAATCCATTCAGAGTGGTTAAGTGACTTGCTAGAGGTCGAGTGAAAAAAAAGCCGTGGTAGATTAATAAAAAATGGTTTTAAATAATTCAGCATGCGCCAGTTGATGAAGCTTAACAGGACCAGAAAGCTGATCTCATTCAGCTTGGTATAGAGAAGTGCCTGGCCAGCCTTTTGGCAGAGGGTGAGCCAGACCTGTGTTGAGGACCTCTTGGGGGGTCTCGTGCTGTGTGGGCATGTTTGCCCAATCCCCTTGCTAATCCCGCTGTGGTACTCAGGGACTGCTTGGGGATGGGAGGTCTGCTGCCTGCCTGTGGGTTTGGTGTGGTGGCAATTGATCTCTGTGTCCTCAGGTGTCTTTAGAGCCAGGAATGGTTTCCCTTTTGGTTTCCTGCCCTTCCCTTTGGTTCCTGACAGGAGGAACACAGCCCCAGTGCTGAGGAAGGACATCCCTGGTCTGGGTGGGCTTGCAGGGCCATGCTGTCCGTGACTGCCCAGGAAAGGCAGGTCTGCACCCCACTGGCAGTGGGGAAGGGAGACAGAGATGGTCCTTACTTAGAGTAGGTGCATCCCCAATGCTCGCAGCATCGCCAGAGGGGCACCTGCAGACACCTGGGGAAGGAGCCAGACCCTGGCGCTCCCTGCCTTACTCTGCTCTCCTGTTCTTGTGGCTGTGGGTTGCCTGCAGCTCAGCACCAGCCCATCTGCAGACACCAGCGCCCCATGCTCTCCTTGCCCCTGGATGCTGCTGCAACACCTCCTTAAACCCAGGTCCTTTTTCGAGGAATCCCAGACAAACCTGTCTTTGTGGCTCACCTCTGCACTGCTGAATTGCCTCAAGCTTTGTTGCCAGCAGGCAGCAGAGCCCCCACAGCTGTCAGGGATGTTTTTTCCCTCACCCTGCCAGGCTTCAGCAGAGCTGAAAATGTAGCCAAGCAGAGCAAACCGTTCCCAAAGCAGATTTCTGGGGGTCCCCCACAGTAACGCAGCCAGGCCGGTAGGTCAGCACCTGCAAAGCCAGCCCATGCTGGTGGCTCTCCTTTCTGTTTGATGGATTGCGCCAGGCTGTTGATCCGCATTTTTTAACCTCGAGGGACTGTTAAGGGCAGGCTCCCCACGGAGGTGGGCAGGTCTTGGGAAGCTCCTCTTGATGCACGGACATCAGTGGCACCATGCAAATGCTGAATGAACCTGCTGTCACCCATATATGGCCCTCAGATTGGGGCTTCCTCTACTGTGGAAGAGAATTAGGTTATGGCTGAGCTAATTGTATTTTTGCCTTGTGACACAGAGAAAGACATATGCAATAGAAGCCCAAAGAGAGTCTGATTAATGCGCTTCTGGAATCGGATTGTTTAATGCAGACAGCTTTAGAGATATGAGTAAAGTAGAAAAAGAGACTTGGAAAAGACCCCATTTGGGATAAAAGCAAAGGCGGCTATTTTTTGCAAATACCAGCATAGCCTTTTCTAAAAATATTATCTTGGATGTCTGTTAGAAAATGAGAACCAAATGTGATTCTGAACGCTCTAACGCAGCCTGTCATTTCAGAGGAGGAGGGATGGGGACCTCTCACTGGAGGCAGGAGATGTGCAGGCTCTCAGAGGCATGGCAGAAACTAGGCTGTGCAGAATCCAAAGCCGCCAGCTTTGGAGGGAAACATGGATGCAAGCGAGCAGCATCTGCCCACGGGCAGCTGAATTGCAGGTTCACACTTTGCCATGTTGGCAACCATCTTCAGTCATAGTTCTGGGAAGATTTTTCAGAGTATGTAAGAGTTTTTAAGAATCAGGAGAATGGCATGCAGAAAGCCATGGTTTCCCATGAGCAATGGTATTTACATACTCAAGAAAAGGACTCACACACTGTTAACTTCTGTTTTTTTAAAATCTATTTTATTTTATTTTTTAAACAGAAGCAGGAACAATATCAAGGGATGGGGAGAAGAAGGAATGGTCCTTGCAAGAGAGGCCATATCAGAGCTGTTTTTCTGTTCAACTATTTCAGGCCCTTTTTTGCCGTCCTTGCCTCTCCAGTGCATTGTTCCTGAGAATCTCACAGAAGCAGCGAGGTGGGTTTCTCTCCTTTTCACATGTCTCTTTGCCTTGGCCGCTCAAGCAGTTTCTTTCTTAAACCAATAGCTGTAGCGCCTGCTGGGAACACCATGTTCAAAGTGAGTTCAGGGTGCAAACATTGATGCTGGTGCCAAAGCCCTGCGAATTATTGAAAGCCTGCAGGGTACCCTTCGGTACTAACCACAAGTGGTTTTGGAGTGTTTTCCATCTAAACTTCTCACTAATCTAATATTAAGCTCTGCTCCAACTTTGCCCTTTCCAAGCAGTGATCCAGCAGTCCTCTGGCCCTCCTTCTAAAAGCTTACAGGGGGATTTTTTTTTCCTTTGGAGCTGACAAACGTGAGTGTGTTTTGTTTGAAATGTACTGATCAGAGCACTCCACCTCGGGCAATGGTACAGGAATGTGCACCCTACAGAGTGCACGCTCCTCCAGCGCTGCC